>NW_025401069.1:7580588-7606501 GCF_015345945.1 Tribolium madens
CATAAACAAAAGGAAATTTTGAAAAATTTTATTCTTGTTAAAACATCACATTTTTATAGTACTTTATCACTCATCAATTAGTTTTTTAAAAAAATAAATAGTTTAAGCAAAAAACGTTTGGTTCAATACTTTTTATTCACCTGGTAGTTAAAACTTAAGCACCCAAAACACAACACAGCACAATTTTTACTTTTTTTTACTTTTTTTTTGTTTGACACTAACGCGTGGAGTACATAAAATAACAAAATTTTGTTAGTCATTATTAGTTATCAAATAATCTAAATGGAATATTAAAATCCGTGACCTTTGGATGATAAACAGAAAGTTAGGAAATATTTTAACCAAGCAGGGCCCTTATTATTTTTGAGTAAAAAAAACCTAACCTTTTTACTGCCTATTACCCACAATTTAAAATATTATAATCAAAATTTTTGGTGTAAAAATGACAATACCTTATGCAACTCACAAAACTAGTAAGGATCACGCGTGCCTACATTAGTAGTACATTATGTACAGGGATGTTTCACATAATTTTACGAGGCCTACACCTGTAAGATGCAATCAATAATACATATTTCAATACGAACTCGATTACAAATTTTGAAAAATTGGATAATCTTCTCTAGTTTGTTCACCCTTTCAAAAATTACAACGTTTATAGTTAGCTAGTGATTAAGATAGATAAACTAGAATCGTACTCATGCCGTCTCTTTATAGAACAAATGATAATTGTTTCTGAAAAACTGTAGTTTATGACTATTAATGAAACAGTGATTAGTTTGACAACTGCTGTCATGGGTTTCCAAAAATTAAATAATTAAATGTGTATTTTTTGTATCCAGTGTTCTGTGACTTTTGTATATCTGGGTGCGTACATTAGGCGCAAGCCTCGTAAAGTTACGTGAAACACCCTGTATATTATATAAAACTACAGATGTATTCATTTAATTTTTCTTTAGATCTGTTGTATTCACTAATGAATTTGCAAAGCAAATATGGCACAGTGATAAAAGTTTAGTTAGGCTTTATTTATTGATCACAAAACGAAAATGGTTAAATTTTAAAGCAACTCTACCGAAACTTGATTTGTGGCGTCAGAAGGAGTACATGTTAACTCGTCTTCTTCACTCGAAATTTTAAAATGATTTTAAATTTTTCGTTGTTGATCGAACGTCACATTAACGAAGTAATAAAGATTTCACGGCAATTTAAGTAATTTGATTTTTTTAAAATTTTGTATTTTGTACAGTTCTTGCAAATTATGTATGATATACGGACAAAAAATTAAATCTATTTTTTAATGTAGATACGATCATTTTTTGATGAGATAAAGCCTTTCAAAAATCACCAAAAAAATTAGGAAAAAATTGTGTTCCTTTTTTTAGTCAACAATCAACTTGACATAATAACGGTTAATAAGTATAATTTGAAAAATATCACACTTTTTTTCTTAATAAAAACATTCGAAATAACTAGGCGCAGGATAAAACTGCAGATTCATATAGCAGAGTACTGTAAACTCATGCTAAAAGTGCTCAGTAATAACAATAACTTAAAAGCACTAGTTCATACACCGCGAAAAGGGGATAAATAAGATAAATTCATCTTTATATGTGCATATGAATTAGTTACAAATCAAGTCGGTAACAAAAAGTGTTCAAAATATCATTATAATAATGATCGCTCTAATAGTGGTAATTTTATTTTGTGCTCCATTTGTATGGTGGTATTTTGTTTTGCAAAAATGTAAATCGATTGCGCACATACCTGGTCCAAAACCATTGCCAATTATTGGAAACAGTCTTCATATGGGAAATAAGCCGCAAGGTAATTGCTATAGTAATTATTTATTTATCTATTGCTCTTGTTTCCAGATTTATTTGTTAATTTAACGAAGTTTTACGACAAATATTGGGAAGTGTTTAAAATTTACATAGCTAACGAGTTGCGAGTTTTTATTTCGAAACCCGATTTGGTAAAGAATATTCTGAGTTCGAATGTGCACATTACAAAATCAAGTACTTATGATCTTATCAGTCCATGGCTTGGCGTTGGATTATTGATAAGCACCGGTATGTTCATAAAAATAGGATTACAAAGAGTGCTGATCAATTTATTTTAGGAAAAAAATGGAAAGCTCGCCGGAAAATGATTACACCAACTTTTCACTTTAAGATCCTCGATCAATTTATTGAAGTTTTCAATTCATGTGGGAACGTTCTTGTTGAAAAATTATCCAGCGAAGTGGGTAAAGAATCTGTTGATGTTTACCCTTTTATAAATCTGTGCTCTCTCGACATTATATGTGGTTAGTAAAAAATCGAACCCACAAAATGTTAACTTTGTAATTTTAGAAACATCAATGGGCGTTAAAATTTCAGCCCAAAAAGGAGGCAATGTTGATTACGTGAAAGCTGTTCGCAATTTTCTCCAGATTTTAATTGCCAGATCGTTTTCGGCTTGGAAAAGAATAGACGTCTTGTTTAAATTTTCCAAAACATACCCCTTTTACTTAAGTTTGTTATCAACTCGGCATGACTTCACAAAGAGTGTTATAATTCGACGACGAGTAGAAAAATCTTCCAAAAATATTAAACAAAACACTTCAGCGGACGACCAAAGTAAACGCAAAGTTGCTCTACTTGATATGTTACTCGAATCTGAACATAACAACATTTTATCAAACATCGATCTCAGAGAAGAGATCGACACTTTTATGTTTGAGGGACATGACACAACGGCATCTGGAACATCTTTCATGATTTTAGCACTTGCTGAAGTGCAGGACAAAGTTTACAACGAGATTTTATCAGTAATTGGAGATTCTGAAGACGTAACAATGCAGCAGCTTCAAGACACTAGATATTTAGAAATGGTAATCAAAGAATCGCAGCGACTGTATCCAACAGTGCCTTTTATCGAACGCCCTTTGGAATTAGATTGCAATTTGGGTAAATAAGACTTTATCAAGTTTCGTATACGTAAAAAAGATGTATTTTTCAAGGTGGATACGATTTTCCCAAAGATACAATAATCAGTACATTCATATACGGCCTCCATCATAACGCCCAGTACTTCCCTAATCCTGAAAAATTCGATCCCAACAGATTTTTACCCGAAAATCAGTCATCAAGGCACAGTTATGCCTATGTGCCTTTTAGTGCTGGTCCACGGAATTGCATCGGTAGTGACTTTGTTTTTCATTTATTTAGTAATTAGAATTTTTAATTTTTAGGACAAAAATTTGCAATGCTTGAAATGAAAACTACAGGGCGATTCAGATAAGATAATGAGCCTGACGATCTGGGGATGCAACCCAAAAAACAAATTTCATTTACGCCTTTGACCAATTTCAATTAGGATTTGCAAGTTGAATCCAAGTTATCATATTGTGACACTCTGACATCAGTGCAGAAAACGATTATTAATGCCATTCAGTTCTCGCGGAATGATAGAGAAATTAGAGAAGTCTTTTCGGTGTAAACCCAATACAAAATGTATGAAACAATGAAACATTAAAGGTAGGCAAACAGTTTTTTTATAAATCATAAATTGCTTGTCAAAGCACTATCAGAGCAACATGAGATGACTTGGATTGCAAATGCAAATCGTAATTAAAATTAGATCAAAACGTAAATGAAATTTGTTTTTTGGGTTGCATCGCCAGATCGTCAGGCTCATTATCTTATCTGAATCGCCCTGTATAATCGTAAAAATTGTACGACGTTTTCGTATACTGCCAGTTCATAATTACAAACCAAACTTAGGGATAGGTGGTGTGCTAAAATCTTATAATGGAATTTGCATCCGACTTCAACATAGACATGCAAAGTAAGCACTTGTTTTTTAATAAGCAACAATTTTGTCATAGACTGTAGTCAATTAAATGTAGATGATGTTTCTTTATTATTCAATAAATAAAAAAAAAGTACAAACGTTTATTAATTCATCGAAATTATATAGTTTTATAACCTTCATTAAGTATATTGTTTTTTACTAGTAAAAACACGAAATATTAAAAATTGTTACATCATGAAATACGGAAATAAAATTTTTGTCTTGATACAACTAATGATTTATATTAAAAGATTTATCTTTACATGGCTATCAATAATATAAACAATAAATGCAATAATAGCTCCAAACATTTAAAAAGGATCAGTCGTGTACAATGTTTGTCGTATCGTTCTTTGTTACTTTAACTCTAATATTATGTACTCCTTTAATGTGGTGGTACCTAACGTTGGCAAAGTTTAATAGTTTAAACAAAGTACCGGGACCTCCCCCACTGCCCGTAATCGGAAACAGTAATGAAATTGGCAAAACAACCGTAGGTAAGTAATCTTAAAGTTGTATAGTAATTAACTTTAAAACAATATACAAGGTGATTCTTAAATAGGTAGTATTAAATGAGAACATGCTGGAAAAAAATATTTTAAAAAAATCTTTGTTTAACCGTTCTCCAAAAAAAAAATTATTAAAGTTATTTTTGATGTAAAGCGTACGCCACTGATGTGTTCTGAAATAGTATTAGCACAGGTAGTGGAAACCATGGTATTAATTTGATGAAAATGTATTTAATCATTGCAACAATTCATAAACGCCGTAAGTGGCACGGATCAAGGGGGTTTTGACCCTAAAATATATAAACGTAAAAAGAGTACAGTTTGTCTCCATTTATCCTTGGGAAGCTGTGATCAAATTTTGTCGGTCTATTTAAGAATTACCCTGTATACTGGATAAATGAGTTCTTAAAAATCTTTTATTTTTTCTTCTATTTTTCGTTACAGAAGCTAAAACTAAATTACGCAAATCACAACCACATACTGCACAGATTCCTCTTTTTTACATAGCTTTTGTTTGACACGAACTCTTAGAGTACACATAACATTTTGTTGATCGTTATTATTATAGTTTATTAAAAATAATCTAAATGGAATGTTAAAATCCGTGACCTTTGGACGTAAAATAAACCAAAAGTTAAGAAATATTTTAACCAAACAGGGCGTCTATTACTTTTTAATAACCAAATAGTAATCTTTTTATTCCCTCTTGCCTCCAAATTTTTTATTACCAAATTAAAAAAAATTAAAGTCAATTGAGGTAAAATGTTTAGCATTTTATGCAACCGATAATACTAGCAAGTAACACGCGTGCCTACATTAACAGTATGTATAAAACTAGTTGAGCATACTTTCAAAAAGAAGTTTGTCCAAATTTGCATTTTTGGAGGAGAGAACAAAAACTGTTCTTTTTTTAAGAAATAATTATAATGTTTTATATCAGTGACAATTAATGTGAAAAAATTTGTACAAATTGGACGCTAATTTTACGGCTGGAGTACTTAACCATTTTACAAAAAAAAACTTTAAAAACTCTTATTTCAATTCATAAAAACATGGACAAACTGCATTTTGAAAGTCTGCTGCTCAGTTGATGCAATGGAATAAAGTAAAGTAATTTTTCTTTAGATTTGTTACAATCATTTATGAGTTTGCAAAGCAAATATGGCACAGTGATAAAAGTTTGGTTGGGCCCTAGATTACATTTATTGATCACAAAACCAGAAATGGTTGAATTTTTTCTAAACTCAAACATCCATTTAAATAAATCGAATGGTTACGATCTTTTCAAACCATGGCTTGGAGATGGTTTACTAGTAAGCATAAGTAAGTAAATAAAATAATTTTTATGATTGTATTGTACAATGCATGTTTATAGGGTCTAAATGGAAAGCTCGCAGGAAAATGATAACTCCTACATTCCACTTCAAAATCCTAGAAAACTTCTTGGAAATCTCGTTTAATAAACAAATAAATATCCTTTTAGATGTCTTGTTAAAAGAAGCTTCACAAAGTGACAAATCTATAGAAATTCACTCGATAATTAATTTGTGTTCTTTAGATATCATTTGTGGTTAGTTTTTAATGGTTGAAATAATCTGGTAACGATTTGTATTATTTTTAGAGACAGCTTTTGGTACGGAATTAAATGCACAAGCAAAATGCAACCCCAAATACGTAGAGGCCGTAACAGGATTTCTTGAAATTTTTACCTTGAGATTTTTTTCGGCATGGTTGCGACATCCTCTAATATTCCGATTTTCCGACAAATACAAAAAATATGTGGAGTATTTGAAAATATTACACGATTTCACCAACACAATTATCAAAAAGAGAAAAGAAGAATTTAAACTATTGCAAGATACTCCAAAAATAAGTGAAGAGGGAATTAAGAGGAGAGCTGCTCTTTTAGATATGTTATTAGAGGTTTCAGATAATGGAAAAAATTTAAGTGATGAAGATATTCGAGAAGAAGTAGACACATTTATGTTTGAAGTAGGTATAGAAAGTTTATTAATATTAAGTTAGCTGTATGTCTTTAAGGGACATGACACAACCACCACTTCCATCTGTTTTGTCTTATACGCAATCGCTCAGAACCCAGATGTTCAAAAAAAAGTTTATGACGAGTTAGTCTCAGTCCTCGGCACCGACTATAAAAAAGAAATTACCTTTAGTGACATACAAGAGTTGAAATATTTAGATATCGTCATCAAAGAAGCCCATCGATTATATCCCCCTGTGCCTTTAATTGAAAGAAGTTTAGAAGAAGACTGCACTATCGGTATGAAAAAAAAACCTATTCAGAAATTTCCACTAATTAAGTTTCAGATGGACTAACAATTCCCAAAAACACAAACATTTCCATATTTTTATACGGAATGAATTACAATAAAGACGTTTATCCTGAACCACACGTCTTTGACCCTGATCGATTTCTACCCGAAAAGCAGGGAGAAAGACACACTTTTGCCTACGTTCCTTTTAGTGCAGGACCCCGAAATTGTATCGGTAAAGTACCAAAAAACATTGCGACCCCAATTTAATAAAATTTCAGGCCAAAAGTTTGCCCTCCTTGAACTCAAAACGACGATAGCTAAACTACTGAGATGTTTCGACATCTCACCAGATCCCAAAAATCCTCCACAAGTGGGGATGTGTTCGGTATTGAAGTCCAGAAACGGGATACACATGTTTTTGAAGAAAAGAAATTAATAATAATTAAAATGTTTCTAGTTAATCTTAATAAATCAATAGTGAGAACTGAATTTCTTAATTAAATAGTTTATTTTACTTTCAGTTATTAGAAGATGGTCTTGATAGGAATTCTGTATCCCATAAGCCTGACACATTGATAATAATAATAAATGTAAATATAGTTTCACAAAGTTATGTAATACTAATAAGCCATAAATATAATCTAGTCTAATGATAAGATGATAAGAAAGTTTAAAAGCATACCAACATTCTTCTAACTATCAAAAGCTCGTTCAAAATAATCTATGTTACGAGTAAATCAAAAAATTGCATTTTTTGAACAAACTTTGAATTTGACATACCTGAGCCAGGGTAACTGTTGTAATTGTTATTAAATGCGCACATTTCCAGTCACTCAAACATACGTTAAATAAAAAATTGATTTAGATCTCTTGTGCTTTGAGTACAAGTAAAAACCTTCGTAGTTCTCATCTTCTGTATTGCCGCAAAATTCATATTATCTGCACTTCATAATCTGCACATGTGTGTATTTGCCTAGTAATAATCCCTGTTATAAGATAACGCATCAATTATCAACCCTAGTTACAACTTTGGTTATCCTGCTGATAGCAGTTATCTTTCCTCATTACTATAATTTTTGTGTCAGCGTGAAAAATTAGTGAATAAGTTTCGATAATTAAATTATGACAGATTGTGTAAAAAATGGTCATTATTTTCGTCACGAAAACGTATTCCGACTAAGCATTTGCATTTGCATTTCCAGTTTCAATAAATCGCCATTCTTATACGAAATTCAATAGTCTGAAATTACAATTCCCGATTAAAATTTCTTACAATTGAATTTTTCGTAATACTTTCGAGCAGTATAAATTTCCGCAAAAAAGTAAAAATAAACTAGTAACTTTCAAGTTCAGCTGAGTCCGGAACAAGTTTGGATTAAAGGAAGCTCTTGGATTTGATACACGAAGTCATTACACAAGAATCGTCTCGAGAGGGAAATGAACTTAACCATAAACACTTTGCCGAGTGACAGTAATAAAGCTATCGATCCAACAAACCGAAGATGTTAGGTTCCTCTTTTCTCCTATATTTTGCGGCCTTGTTCTGACGATGGAAGCGTCTTGCAAATAAGGCAATCACTACGGAGCTTGATCGAAGCACGAAGAGATGTTGGACACAATTTCAGGGATTGGGTTCTCAGTTCGCGAAAAAAAGCTTTTAAAAGAGAAAAACTGAAACATATGACGCATTTTGTGAAAAGTTTAAAGGAAATTTCAACAGCTTTTTCAACTATTAATCAAAACGTTTAAATATTAAAGCTTTTAACACATTTAATAAATACTAAATGCAAGCACGGCCACAAACTGCAGTTTTTCGAAAGTGGTGTTTTTAATATTAATAATTTAAACATACGAAAAGTAGCAAATACTTACCGACCATCTTGATGTACATTGCGTTTTGGTCAGTGATGTTGATCGAGACTCCCTCAGTTTTCTGGAAAACAAAATAAAAATGCATCAAGCTTCAATCAATAGCTACCAGGGTGGTTTTGAAATAAGTCAAAATTTTACACACAGAATAAAAACTTTTTCATAATTCACATCATTAGCGAGAAAAAAAACTTATTTAATTCGTGACAAAGTTTCTGATTGGAACTGGGTTTAATTTATATTTTGAGTTTTTTTTATATATATTTTTTAAATAGGTATGTTGGGAAAAAATTTCACCTGAAACATTCGATGTAACGTAATTGGATCTACAACACAATTGCCGAAATCCATTTTTAAAGCAGCAAATAATTAAATTATAAACAATTGATCGACAATTCTGTTAGAATTTGTTTTTCTTACATTGTTGATAGTCATTAACAACAATAATTCTCAGCAATGTGTGGGTCAGCTAAGTCTAATCCATAAATTAATTGAAAGTTTAATGTTTTGTAATTTATGGATGCAGTGAATCTTAATTACAACCAGTCGATATGGCCTTACTGCCAATACTAGTAGTGACAAAATCTTTGTGGAATTGAAGCAAATCAAATAATTGTGCAATTTTACGTAAAATACTGACAAGTATATTCCAGAGTGATTAATAAATTCAAAAAACAAACTTTTGTTCTGATAAAAGTGGATGAACAAAAACTGTACGTAATAGTTTATTGCTTTATTGTTAGAAGACAATGCCACTAAATAAATAAAATATTTGAAATAACATTTTTTATGTCTGACAATTCCATGGTTCTTTTCAGTTTCAGTTGATTAACAAACCGCACAGTTGCAATAAAACATTAAATAAACTTTGCACTTTTTATGTAAATTTACAGTAAAAGAGAACTATAACTACAGAAGTACTGGGTCTCCAATTTTCCGATAGGGCGAAAAGTGGAAAAAGTAAAGAGGTCAGTCTTACAGATTTTCAATGCAAATTGCAAGAAATTAATTTTTATTTTATTCTTGCTGTACTTTCAAACTTTGGTCCTAAGTGAAATAAATATGCAAATACATATTATGTAGTGACACATTTAAATCACACATTTTGTTTTTCAAATCTAAAAATACGTAACCTAAATAAATATCACATCATGATTTCACACCGACAAGACATATAGATATACGTATATCACAGCACGAAGATTAAAGTAAACTTCTTGCCAACTTCTTAACGCCAAATTAAAATTTTTCCCTCTGCTGAAAGGATAGTAAACGCTTCAGTTCTTCAAAATATGTAAGTGTAAGATAACTGTAAACACTAAAAACTTTGTCTTACCAGCATCTTTGCCGAATTCAAAGTAAATATTTAGACTTGATATTATACAAATGAATAACATTTCTATTCGCTACAAACGGTACAAAGTTCGGAAGATTAAACTTCATTCATGTCTAACAAAAGACACAGCTGATTATCTAGGAGCAAAGAAAAAGTCGCATTGTCCTTTCTCATACTTAAACATCTAAACAAATTCCAAATCTCTGAATATTCTAAAACATCAAGTCAGACCACACGAAAATGTCAGTTGCGTCATTTAAGAAATACAATATCTAAATTTCAGTTCTATTTACTATTAATTTCTGTCAGGCATTTGAATCCTTCAACAACTTTAAAAAACGCATTTAAATTTAAAGGTCCGTTAAGTCAGTAATTTAATTCTCAAGAAATTATACACAAGGGACCAATGACGCTAGTTTAATTCTGCAACACTACCATCGAACGGATGGAAAACTCAAATGGTGAAGATTTAAAATGTAGGCAAGACCTAAATAGGCATATCCCTCATTTACCAGCTGTTGAGAACATCCTGTTTAAGTTCGTTAGATTCGCGATTTTTAACATTCCACGGGATGTCAACATTAAACGTCCTTTTGCAAGTTTTCATGCACTAAAATTATCGTCATAGCAAAAAACAAAATCAATTTTTCTTAATTGACTATTCACGAACGGAATTTTAATTATTTCTATGTGGTTATGACAGATATAAAAAAAATCTTAGTTGAAGCAGCCTGTATGTGTAATTTACTGTCACTGTTAGAACATTCACGTTTCACAAAAGCTCGATATTCCTAAATAAAGCGCCCAAAAATATGGCTTCAAAAAATAAACAACAGTTATCATCAATCAAAGAAAATTAGTGTTTTTTGTAACTATTGAAGTGATCAAAGGAAGTGTCAAATCACCAGTTCAAATTCGTCAAAGATCAAGTTTAATAATTGATCGGCTTGTAATTCAACCTTGTGACGACATGTTTGTCCACTAAAAAAAGAAACAGCAGTTAAAAGAATTTATTGATATTACTTCACAAAGTCAATAATAGAAGACGTCACCTAATTCTATATTGTGATTATGACGTGTATATGACGTAACAAGACGCCAATACACACCTGATCGAAGATTTGGCGTATTGCCAAATGGGTCAGGACGAGCCTCCATTTCGTCCACTTTTGTCCTGAACAAAAAGCTCGTAAAGGAGAAATGTTCGAAGATTTCGACTTTATATGATACTGTTATCCCAATAGACTCGAACGTTTTTTCAACAATATTAACTGCACAATTTCATTTAAAAAGCCAACAAAACCAATTCCCGTGTTTTTTTTACTCTTAACTCATCGTAAATTGAAAATTATTCTCCTATCAACTTATCACTAGCGAAATTAAAATCCATCAAGTACTCGTATATTCGCGACCAAACTACTTACATAGTATATTCATGCCTAAATGTCCCTAATTAAAAATAGGTAACAAGAATAGAAACCACACAATTGCTGTTTAAAAGTGCTAAAACTAATCATTACAACCCCACGTTCTGATCGTTAAAATGCAATTTCCGAACAACAAAAGGAAAGACAATATTGAAAAAGATTAGTTCTGGATTATTTTGTTTTCGTCGGATCGTATGTGTACGCAACAGTTTGTTATTTAGGTAAATACAAAGAAATACGTAGGTTTATTTTCCAGGTTAAACATGTTGATTTCATCTTCAAAAACATGTGATAATAAGTAAATTAGCCAAAAATTAATTAATTTTAACCACAAAGCAGAAGTTATAGTGAAATCTAGTCTATTAGTTTTGGAGCTTTGCAATTAAGCAGTACTAGTTAAAAAGTATATTTTGTGGAAAAAAACTCAAAACTGGAAAGATATTAATAAATCATGAATAAGATAAAAATAACACTCCACAAGGTTTCTCTAGCCATAAAATTCAAAATGTCTTAAGATAAATTAAATTTTGTTTGGATTTACACTAGAGCAAAGCACGAGTTGAGTTGGATTCATGGCTTTAAAACGTAATCTTGGAATATTGTACAAGACAATTATTCGAGTGCAAAGTTAAAGATAATAATATTCCTTGTGAAGGATTATTGGAACACGAAAAGTAAGTGTTTTGCTCTTATCGTGATGGCAAAAATTCACGACATGCACGTAAGTCTAATACGGAGTTATGTATCGCAAATTGTTGCCAAGAAAAACAAATCCCTCTCCGTTAATAAAACTGATTTTGGACGTAGAATACAACTGGAATTTATCCAAAAGAAATAACATCCAGTGCAAAAATAAAAAACTTCCCTTTAGTTTCGCAGACGATAAAGATGAAAAATTACAAAAGCTCTGACACATTTAATTAACGTGAATAAAATACTTATTTCACAGACACAAACTTATGATATAAAAGATTAATATTTAAATATTACTAAAGTTCCTCTTCTATCCCAGGGTACCAGCACAATGTACAAAGTATTTTCCATATTATTATACTGTGGTAATAACATTACCGTTTCAGTTCAACGTTGACAGGCTTCTTTGAAGTTCCGTTTAAAATCTAACAGTAAAAGAATTTTTAAAGAAACGTTACGAGAACGAGAGTTGTTCAAACAAGACTCTTATAAAATAATTTCAACCAATTTTTGGTTTAATCATTTCTGATTCTATTTCGGTTAAATTTCAAAACAAATTACTGAACCTGCTAATAAACTAATAACCGAAAGTCTTATGGCAATTTAATGATCGAGACATTTTTACCAAGTGCCACTAAACCGGCAATAAAATTGTTTTTACTGCACCTACAATTTATTAATAGAAACCGAGCTATTTAATTATATCAAATCACTAATAATACACTACCTACCTAGTTTGGTACCTGTACAAGATTAGTATTTCAATTGCGATAGCTTTGAAACCGCCAGAAATAGATACAGTGCGAGCAACAAACACTGATTGTGGCTTACCTAATCCAACCTCACATTTTAAACAGAGAATAATAATACAAAAAAATGCAAAGTAATAAAAAAAAAAACTAAAATAGTCTTGAATCTGAGAAATCCGGCAAATTACAAAGGATAAATTCAGTTGGAGATATAAATTTAGAATATGTAAGACTAAACAAGAAACAAGAAAAATCATCATACATAAACCTTAAAATAGTCGTATTTCAAAAAATAAATCACCATTTCAATATTCCATAAAAAATGAAATATTTTCTTTGTAAAACATTACAAGAAAAATATTAATCCTGTCTTAAAAATTAGTGTCAGGTTACGTGTTATATATTCATGAACAAATATTTATTCTTCGGCTTAGCGATATTTTCTTTACACCACAGGTATACACTAGAGAATCATGTATACAATTTTATGCAAAAGGTGGAATTAAACGTAAAATTAAAAAATTGTTTGAATTACGATTACTCTGTTAGCGCAACATCCATAGCAATTGTTTTGTTTACCGTGCTGTAAAATTAATTACAAATTGCAATTAATAGAATGAACGTTTCGTGGGTGGTCGACTATAAAGGTACTATTAATAGAAGAGCACTGCAAAAAGACTGTTAAGTTTCTATTTGATGGCGCAATTATTATACCATAATTCTTAATTTGTAGAGTACATACAACGAACAAATTAATGAATTGCTCATACAGAAAATCATTTCTGTGTACGTTTATTAAAAAAAAAATGTTGGCTCTTGTAGTTATCACCTAGTGTAAACGCAGCTAATAAATTTTAATATTAATTAAATAATATCACACACTATGTTGCGGAACTAATGATAATAAAACTAATGAAGTTAGTTGTGTTGACGAAAGCTTGCGGTTAAAGGCCAAATATTCAACTACAGCGAAGATAAGAGGTAATATGAGGCAGTTACCGTCAAGTTTGTGGTTTCCTGTCACCGGGATTAATATTTTTTGCTTTAGCTCTTTAAAATTGCTTTCAAATTATCTACAATATCAATATTTTAACGTTAAATTTTACCTACCATCAACAACTACTTGTTGCAGTTACGAATCATATAACTAACATGAAGTATCTAAAATTTTGCAATTTGTAGTCAATTGCGTGAACACAAATCAGCAACAAATCAATAGAAATAAACCAAGAGCATCTTCGAAAGGAAAAAACTCGCTCTTCCCTTAATTCAGACAATGTGTTAAATAAAACTAAAAAATCGTATTGTAACAATCATCACAAATTAAAAATTGTCTGTTTTTCTAACAAACTGAAAACATAATTTTAATCTTTAAAAAATTAAGAAACGTAGTTTTCAAGTCATCAGGTAATCACCAAACAATCAAATGCATTAAACTGACAATCAACAACTGCCTTAAACATTTGTTGTAGTAATGGATGTGTAGTTTTTACATGAAAAAAATTCTAAATTAAACTCCCAGAATAAAAATAATATGGTTTTAATTAGTCAACTGATGTTTATGTAGATACTCGTATATATTCACTATAAAATTTTCTATTATTGTAAGCTATAAATATATTCTAAAAAAAGAAATATTTTTATTAAATAAAGTAACAGTTTTGAAAGAATTGCATAATAATTTTAATATCTGTTTTTTTTTTTTTTTTGGTAAGGTAAGATTTCACTGTGTGTATTTTATACTAAACATCAAAAGGTGAAGCTTGTACTAATTCATTAATTAAATTGTATTTATTATAAAATTAAAGTTCACTATACTGTTGAACTTTTACAAGATTAATGCTCAAAACCCATTATAAACTCCCACATAATTGCATTGCAGGTTTGAAAATGTTTTCCCAGTCTAGAATATCTGTAATATGGGAATTAAATATATAAAACGTGAAAATCTACAACAATCTCTTAAATAGGTATAACAAAAAAAATGAGATGTCGGTTACAGCGTTTCTTCCCTTGCGGCTAAAGGATTACATCGGTAAAAACCCCTTTCTTCACTGTGTCGTCGTGACCTTAAATACACCTCTGCACAAAAAATGTCCTTTTTGTACCTACAAAATTATTATACGGTCAACAGTTATTTATCTCCCGGGTAGGAAACAATTGCCTGGGTCGAAGTTGCTATGTCAACCGCTCAAGTCGAAGACTAGCGGAGGAACCTGACCATCCACGATTATGTTTGTTGTCCAACAGTCAGTTTTGTGGACACATTATTGAGTAAATAGATGTTGAAAGTCCTAACATCAGCCCCCGAAGCGACTCGATAACATCGACTAGACTGTGGCTCCGAAATCAAGCCATTCGTTCGGAATAAATGCATGCTAAAATACATAATTACGTTGGCGCTTCTGTGCAGATATAACAAAACAAAATTTATGATTTAAAAATAATTTTTCACAGTATTTTTTTCTTTGACAGCATAAAACAGTAAATTTAATTTGTTTTGAAGATATTAATAGGTTTAAGTTTCATGCACAAATAAACTACTAAAAGTGTCGCTTTATTATTTATTAACAGACGAAAACATGTGTTCAAAATAATGCAATAAACAAAATGAAATCTACTTAATTCAACCATTATGCAGACTAAACTACGTAGTTGCATACATCCAAATCACAAAGAGTAAGACGCTGTTCATTAATTTATGTCGAATTATATTAAAGAGGTAACGAGAGAAAACGATTTAAATTATTAGTCATTAATGGTCAGTTGCAGAAATTGAACTTTCCAACAACACTATTCTCCTGCAGAGTAAAATAGTAATTAGTCTTCAATTAACATCGCAGAATGCTTGTTTTGAACAGCATGTTGATGATGGTCTTGGAATAGAAGGAATAAGGAAACAAAATGAATTACCAATCCTACGACCCAGTTTTCGAGATAATATTTTATTCAGCTGCAGTAAATATGAAAATTACTACAAGTTGCGAACATAAATTTTTCAACACAAATTAAATTGGCACAAAATTTGTGTAGATGTCAGTGTAATTTTTATGATTTAGGACTTTGTTTGATCAAGTGAAAAAAATGCTTAAAAAATAAACCGCCTGTTTTTAACTAAGACGCCATGTACTTTTATAATGTTAAATGCGTAATTAACTAATTAAGATCATTCTTATCTTTACCGTCAGTCACATTTGAAACAAAAATGTTTTACTACCTATGTTTACAAACATAATGTTTTACATAATTGTCAGCATCGAGAAAATAAACTACACCTACTTTAATGACAAACAAAACTACGTTTATAAATTTAATATAACACACCTCGCAACTGCAAGGTAGCTTATCATCCAGCATTATTATCTTCAACCAATTAACAAATTGGTTTCTCCAGTGTCACCCACAAGAAGCAAAAATGAGCTTTTATACCAACAGTTATAAATTTGTGTTTAATCAAAAATGTGTTGAAGCTTGAAACTGATTTAATTCAAGTAGTTTTGCAATTTATTTTTTGCTTACCTAAGAATCAAAAAAGGCCATATTTTTTAAGACTCCAAAGTCTTGTTATAAATTCCACAATGACAGGTTACAAATTATATAAAATTGCATACGTAAATAAATATGTTTTTTTTGTAATTAAGTATTATTTTTGTAATGTAGAGTATTGTAGAGCATACTCCTTGTAACTAAATACATATTTACTAAACAATTCAGCTAATAATACTAAAAAACTAAACATTTAAAAAATACTAATTAGCTGCTATGTGCTTTCGTTTGTAAATTAATTGCTGGAGGTTGAATGAAAATTAGATAACGCTGCCAATCTTTTGAAACCGGGCTTATAAAAAAAAATAACTCATCATGATCTATTTTAAACCAATTTTTCTGCATTATCAACCTCAAACAAAATTAATCTTATGGTCTAGAATCTAGATCTTAGAAAGCAAAGAAAAAAGCAATAAATGTATATGTACAGGGCTGCATTTTGGATGTCCGAATAGGGAGGGAATCTCCGAAATCAAGAGGTTTAGCCAAAAACGAGTAATACATTCTGGGGCACATTTTATAAGAAAATAATATTGGTTAAAACCGCATCCCGCTATCGTCTTTTGTTTTCGACTTATAAACAAAAATTGACATTTTAGCGAAATCTAAAAAAAAATATATATTTGTTATTATAGAAGACACAGATTTGAATTGAAGACATTGTGCAGGAACTTTTTTACGTAGAATTTAATAATGTAGTTAACAAATTTTTTTTCAATTGTTTGTTTAGTCGTAATAAAATAAACCTTAATTTTTTTATCTAAAAAATATATATTTGTAACAGATTATTATAATACATTTTTAGCAAAAAATTATCTGATTTTTGTTCGCAGTTGGCCATGAAAAAATGTTGCATCTTTAACGAAAAGGATTTAAACTATATTATTCAACAAGTGTTACTAATGAAAGAGTTTTCTAAGCATTAAGTAATTCTTCAATAAAATATATTTTATTTGACACAAAAATGACGATATGGTTATTCAAATACCCAAATTCCGTCTATGTGAAAGGTTATCCTAACTATGGAGTTAGGAGACCCATCAAAAAAATATTTTTTATAGTTGTGTTGACTGTTGACACATTTGTTTTTCCTATTTTTGGATTTTAAAAAAATATGTAATGAGGCGCTGGCATATTTGTTCAATACTAACATATCGTATTTTTATTTCACAGTTCACAAAACTCTTATTGATTATTATTGCACATTTTAAGTTAAATAGATTTTCCATGGCCAACTATTATCAAACAAAATATGTATTCAATTTTTTAAGTATAATTATAAAAAATATTCTGTTACAGATACATATTTTTCAGATCAAAAAAAAATAAGCTTTTCAAAATTGCCATAGACGTCTATGATTTCCATTTAAAAAAATACAAGTTTATCTTATTACGGCTAAACAAATAACTGAAAAAAATTGTTAACTACATTATTAAATATCTCGTAAAAAAGTGTCTGTATAATGTCTTTATTTCAAATCGGTATATCCTATAATATGAAGATATGAATTTCTTTAGATTTCGCTAAAATGTCAACTTTTGTCTGTAAGTTGAAAACAAAAGACGATAGCGGAATGCGGTTTTAACCAATATTATTTTCTCACAAATTGAGCCCCAGAATGTATCACTCGTTTTTGCCTAAACCTCTTAGTTTCGGAGATTCCCTATTCGGACATCCAAAATGCAGCACCCTGTACAGTGCAAGCTCGATAATCCGATTCAAACATCACAATTAAAACAATATTTTATTTACTTTTAATACAAAATGAAAAAAGAAAATTTTATGTTTAACTTAATACGCAACTTTGACTTTGAAATTAAGTTGGCAACGATGTCATAGTCAATTTTTATGGGCATGGTATATGCAACTTGTATTGGATTTTACGAGAATGGCCTTGGATTTCTACTTACTTTTTCTTCTTCGGCTAGCGGCGTAGTAAGCTCTTGATATGATTCTCCACTTCCCCGTCGACTGGGTGCTCCACAAACAGCTCTGCGGAAGGCGCGGGCGACCAGCGAGCAAAGACCGCATTGCCGGCCGCCCCTACGCCTCCCAGCATCCTCCACCGTTAGCTCCCTCCCGCTTCCATCCCTACAGCACGCCACTGCCTTTATTATGACGCGTTACACTGCACAATCAATTACGAACACTGCTCAAAGTGTCCTGCTGCTAATATTTTTCCCGCACTAGAGAGTAGTTATGGTCGGCCGTCAGTCGGTACTGCGTTTTCACCGACATTGAAATTTTCATTTCCCCAGTCGATTCGATATCAGATACCTGAAATTAGGCCCACTTACAACCCATTTCCAGCTTTCAAAATTGGGTTTTTCAGGATAATGCAAAGCCACAAGTGAAATCCGCACAAAGGAAAATACACATTTGTCACCGACAAATCACCACCAACATCAGCAAACAAATTAATGTTATTAATGTTATTCTGTTATGTTGCAAATTATTTGTTTGCTATTTACTTCACATAAATGTAAATTGACCGTACGAGCTCATGTTAACGGTTAGTTACCCCTCAAATATAAAATTATTATGGTCAAACTACAAATCACTACCTTTGTTCAACAATATTCCCCTGAAACGTCTAAATAAAATATTAATTTATTGTCCTTGTTGTAAAACAAAGCACGAATTTATTCCTCCATGAAAATACTGAAGAGAATATAATTATATCCGAAATACGTTTCACCGTTGTTGGCATATTAATTACATTTATGTGTGATAAAAGCACGCGGAGACTTCCTTGTGTTTCAAAGATATTTTTCCATTTCAATGAAATGTTTATAGAATTATTTCACTATTTTTATTGTAATAGCCCAAAGAATGATGCATTTTTCTTTATTAGAAGTAATAAAAAGCAGACATAAGAATAATAAATACCTGTTTTGTAGTATTTTTTATTTGTTATTTTATTATATCAATCAAAAAACATTCATGGTCTCCATTCTTAATACAAACGCACAAATATGGACATAAGTAAACTGTTCACGTATTGTGAGCTCTCATATTAGAAGAACATGAAAAGCATCTTCTAGGGTACTTTATCTACGCTAGGGTTGGTTTTACAGAAAAATCAATTACACAGATGTGTCCAAATATTTTCAGGTGTGAAAGAAATCGAATTATGGAAAAACTAATTTATTTAGCTAATTGTTATTACGTCGTGTGGGCGTTTTTGTGAGTCCAGGCCAGATAACCCAAAAAAGTGTCGCTGGTTTAATGAGACTATTTAAAAGCAGGTTTTCAGTTCAGATCATTTAGTTGTATGGGGACAGGAAATCATAAATATTACAAGCCAAACATTTCTTTAATATCTTCCTTCCTTAAAAAATTAATCACTTGCAGCTCTACTCATATTTTCCTATAATCATAAAATCTTAATTATATATAATGATCCCAATAAATTACATACTGAATTATTAATTAATGTTGCATATTATTCACCGTCCTTTCACAAATTTCGCGGTGAGTTATTTTCGTGTCTATATTCTTGAATGACGATGAGGTAAAATTCTTGAAAATTAATACATTACAACCCTAATAATTATCAGGCTGTGATAAATTAATCTCTATTGCTTAGGCAAAACATCACGAAATATAATTTCCTTGTCAGTAAAGAGATGGCTCACGTTTCTTTATAATCAAAAATTCCAATGAAACATTTTCATTCTACAAAAACTTGAATTTATATTAAGCTGTCAAAAACCGTCTTTGATCAAAATTGTCTTGAATGTGTTGAAGAATCTAAAAAGACGGATGCCTTCATATATTTAAAAGTTTACGATTCTCAAACTTTCCATAACAGATGCAGAGATATTTCAAATTTACGAAGATGAAAAACTTTGAAATATTTCACTATTATTTGAAGGCGACAAAAAAGCAGATTTATACGTGACATTAGACTGGCGAGAAACAGGTAGGAAGAAGGAAGTTTCACATACAGTTCATCATCACCTTTGTTAAGATAGATTACACTTTTTCCAAGGACAAAGTTTAAGTTCCTTTCATAAATCCGATAATTGCATTGTTCATTCTCTGTTTTTTTCAATAGTTATAATTATACATCGGCCAATTATAAAACTGTAATGTTTTATTTCTACTGATCACAGACCCACCTTAATCTGTGGGCTCTCAGATTAAACAAAATTTACCATTTGCTGCTGTTTCTAAATCACTACTATAAAAATATTAACAATGTATTACCAACGGAATACCTAAACAATCAAAGCGAGAGGATTTATTACATCCCTTGTGTTTAAAAGTTGTTGACCGATAAAAACATTTCAGTAACAAAATTCACTTGCCGGAAACTGAAAGTGCTCCCACGTTTACAGACACCGTCGCTAAAAGTAAGATTAATAATTTATTTCCCTCAGGGCCAACCTTTGAGTCGAGTTTGTTAAACCAACGGAATCCTGACCTCAATAATCTATTAAAATTTGCATCCATTTTTGCCTTTTAGCGAAATTTTTATTTTTCCGGCGGCTGCGTTATTACTCTTGCAGAATCACTGAAAAACCCATTTGTTGATTACAACAGTGGTTTGCATTTCATAACAGAACTATTAATTCCAAACACACCGTTTTAAAGGCATGCAACAAAGTACTATCAGATAATGTGTTGTTTTTTATTGCAGTAATTCGCTTCATTGTGAATGTGACATGAATTATATTCGTTAATAAATCACGTTTGTTTAAAAAACAGAATTATGTAAAGACAAATGTCGGTATAAATTAAAAACAAATAAAATTTCAAGCAGACAAGATTCAACGTCAGGTTCGCAAAGCTAGAATTGTGTGGCACAATTTCTGTAATGAATATTGATTTGATATTTCTATTAAGCAGCTGTCTACCTTAGAACAGACAGAATAATATAAATGGAAAATCGTTTCTATAATTACCCTCCAAATCAAATTTTCATCTTACACTTTCCTATTTTTAACTTCTCAATTTTCAATCGCTTCACTTGAAGACATGTTTAGTTGTTAATAAAAGCGCCAGCAAAATGACAATTCCGCTAAAAATGTTGTAAATTGCATTCATGATTAAATTCGATTTCCATTAACGCAATTGATGGATGATTGAGATTTTAATTTTTCAATAACACAAAACGAAATTTCAAATTTAAGGCACATGTTTTATTTAATTACACTTATTCGCCAATACCAATTGGCTAAAATTTCATGCAACTTTGGCCCGAATTTCTGCTTAAAACATTTTCATCACCGATTGCATAAAGCATAAATGTGTTGAATCTTTAATCTGTTACTAATTATACCTACGACTGATATCCACGGTCATTACAATAATTTCCACGTTTACTTCAAATTCAATGACAAATTGAAAACTAAGCTTAAATTTTAATCCGAATTTAAGCGTTCCATGCATTTAAGTACGTAATAGCAAATATTTGCTGAAAAGCTGAGTATTTATGATTAGATAAACAATAATAAAAATAATAAATATAACTAGGAAATACTAGCACCTCTCACTACTCTACAACGACTTCTATTTTTAGACTAATAAAACAAGTATAAAAAATAAGCCTGCTTAAGCTAACTTGCAAAAATAGTTCCAAAAGTACAAAACCGATTTTCGATGTTACAATGAGCATTTTTGTCGACATTTTATGCAATAATTTGGCTATCACTGGCCATAGACTGTCGTTTTTAAGTAAGAAATTGTTGCAGTTCAATGTATTTCACCGAAACTAATGCAATTTAAGCTATTTTTGAGCAATTTGGATACCGCATACGTCAAATATAATTTCATTTCATTTTAAAAAGCGCCCAATAGAAAAAAATAGTATAAAAAACGCGTGTTACAACCTCTCATTGTGATACTCGTGCATTTGTAACATTCGCCACTGCGTGGCTCGTGTAACTCGTATCGCAATGAGAATGTTTGTAACACTTGTTTTTTAATACAGTATTATTCTACTGCCATATAGCGCAAGCGAGTATATTTTATATTATTACATTGTGCTTCACACCTTGGTATCAAAAATGGATGTCTGTGTTCGATCATAACTGCTTTTATCGTAAGTAATTGTTTAATTAAAATTGTATATAAATACATATTATATAATTTATACTGTAAAAGAGACAATATAGCAAAAAGTTTGTTAACTAATACTTCAGTCTTTCATGTTGACAACGATTTTTAAACCCCTATACTACTGAAATAGGTAGCTATTTTGTCCAAAACATAGATCATTAAATAGCTTTTACATTGATTACTTGACCATTGTTAGTATTATGATAAAATAATGCTTGTATTTTAGTTTTCATAAACAAGCAGAAATCAGTAAAATAAAATAGACAATCCTGGTAATTCCAATTAACAAATTTTCAATTTTTATAACGAGAACAAATTAAATGCACAGTATATTATTTTTGATCAGTAAAAATTATAAATGCATAGTAAAAATAATAAATGCATAGTAAAGACAATGAATGAATGTGCAGTAAAACTAATTCATTTAATATTCACACATTTAATTTTCAAACAAAATGTTTTCAAGCAAAATAGGAGTGTGGCAAAGCGTTCAAACTGATTACCATTTGCGCACAGTTTCCAGCCCTTGCTAAAATCATTCTTGCGCAGAGGCCCTTGCCACCCTCCAATACAAAAATAAGTTCCAATAATAAATAACATTCTTGCGTGGGGGCCATCCATTGTTATCTAACCAAGACTAAAAATTCCTTAATTCTACTAATTTTCATTAAAGTTACTGAACGTTTATTATTTTACTGAGCAATTTGAATTTTTTTACTGAACAAATTACAATAAAATACTGTGCGTGCTTTAATTGACATTTATTATTTTTATTGTACAAAATATTATATTATACTGATTTTATTACTATTTTATTTTTTACTGTGCAAATTAATTACATACTGTTCATTTATCATTTTATACTGATCAAAATTGAATTATTTACTGATCGCTTTATTCTTACCCTTTTATAACTCCAGTTTAAATTTTTTCACCACTGATTTTTTCATTCTTTGTAAATTGCCTCTACTGGTCTTACTTTTTTATACACATATAATTACGGTTTTTAAGTACCAACTTCAAAAAGATTTTGAACTAAAAATCAATTTTAATAAACAAAAAACTATCTAGCGGTAGAAAAAAGAAACATATTTTTGAAAATACCTATATAACCTGATTGCAATCATTTTAAACACATAATTAATTTATTATTTTTAAAACAAACTACAAAGAAAAATACTATTCTTAGTAACAATTATGTACCTATATTTAAGTGTAAAGTTAATGAACAGTTAGACTTGACCTCTCGGGGGAGTCACGCCAACAAATTTTCCCCAGACACACAACAAACGTTCTGATTTGAAACTAGTCAAATGCGTTTGTTGATTCTTATCAGATAATACTATTCATGAATTTAGTATCATTAGTTCCCCACAGAGTATACAACTACTATAACACGATCGTACAACCCCTTTGTTCATTTAAAGTTCCATTTCTATGAAATCATCTAAGGGTAATGAACACAAAAATTACAATAATCACCTACAGCTAAATTGCAAATAAATCCTTCTAATCCTGAGATCAAAGAAAGTATCATCATTTTGCCAACATTAAAGAGATTATTTCTGTGTATCAAACAATATCAATATTTTACGATAAACAATGAGTTCATTTTTAGTAGTTCTGTCACCATTTGCGAAACCGTGACGTAGACGAATGTCTTTCTTATTTTAAAAAGCTATCGACATAGAGATTACATTTAACTTTCCTGTAGTGGACATCATCTCAGTGGCCGATTTATTACCATGGTTTAACATATTACATTAACGTAATGACATTTATTATCGCACTGGTTGCGGTAATAACTCCATTACGGCATTAGAACAGTTACAAAAAAGAATACCGGTAAAAATTTATGAATGCAAAAACAATTATGGTCGGAATAATTTTCAAATAAATTAAACCACACAAGTGGCATTTCACAATTTCTTTTTCTGTCCTAAGATACAATGTTTTATATTCGCACATTATCACCCATTTCAGGTGCTTCCTGTATCACCAACTTGCAGTTAGTTTGAAATATGTTATATTAAAGTTATAATGTAATCAATAATTCAGCAAATTTCTTTCCTGTCGTGCATTTTTACTCAACATTGATTCAACACCGTACAAAACAATTGAGTTAAAATTAGATAACGCTCATAACATGTAGTGTTCGAATATTGCCCCCAGTAGTACTTTTATAAGCTTCAAACGATTTTCATCGTAGTGATACCAATCGTAAAACCCGATTAGCAATTTGTTTGCAAATTTTGTAATATAGCGGTTTAAAACTAAACAGTTATTTCTATCCAGAATTCTTTACTATAGTAAACGGGAAGTTGTATGGGCTTTGTTCTTACTTCTTTGTAAATAAATATTACTTCCATCCATCTTCTCAAAGAAGTTGTTGTAAGAGTCGTAGAAATTTGTAAGCAGCTAATGTGCAGCTCTTGAATGTATCTGCACTTAATCACCGTTATCATAAACAGTCAAGTAACAAGTGTTAACAACTAAACAAGCACGACTGGAAGTGTAACCTACTAGAAACTAAAGTCTTTCCTAAGAGCAGATGTTAAAAAACACCTAATGAATTTTAAATATTGCATAATTTTGTGTTTTGAATATCTTGTCAGTCGCAACTTGCGTTTAACTTTGTTATCCATTAATGGAGGGTAATTGAGGCCAAGACTTCGTAAATGTGCCATGTAGACAAAATAGGAAAAAATCAAATAAAAAAGGTATTTATTACGAATTATTCCAGCCACCGTTGAATAACTTTGTTTTGAACAGTTTATTGCAACAACGCATCCGATGAAATACTAGAAGGTCATTACCTCGTTTCATCTACAACAAATAAAAAATTTGAAGAAATGTGAACTTTTTCAAAATGTGTTAGATACTAGCGAATAAATTCATGTCAACAGTTTGTTTACTCGACGTAAGATTTCTGTAGGTCATGGATGCAGTAAATCTACATCTCCATTAAAAAAACATTTAAATAACCAATTCACAAATGAACGAGAATTAACTGGTGAACAGGTGACACTATAAATAAAGGCCCAAAACTAACCTAAACAATTTCACATGTACGAAACTTCTTCACTTCACCGACCACAAATCACAGGAGCTGTTGTTAATCACTGGTCATTCATTAACACATGCCGGCCGATGCAGCGATTGCTTGATTATTGACAGGACGTCTGTCACTTGTTTCACATAAAACACAGGCACAGCACTCTATGATGGAACTATGCAGCCAACAGCCAAGCGCCAAGCCCGGGCTTTGAGCCCTGCTACGCTTGTCACGACAGCTATTCAACAACGCACGCCCGCTCACGATTTCGCACGAGCCTGCACGATTAGCCGATTTTTAGACATCATACGTAATGAATTATAGCCGAAAAAATTACGCTACCTGCCTATTCTGTTACTATACTACTACATCTATGCACGGAAGWACGATTTATTGATGTCGCGTCCTTTGAGAAAGAACATTTTGAACTTTTACGGAAGTTGTTGTTGGTAATATACAAAATGTGGACGGACGGGCTATAATTTACGTGAATGAAAAATGTCTACAACGTGAATATACAGTACAATTTCATTTATGTATACCTACTTT
>NW_025401069.1:7607651-8035532 GCF_015345945.1 Tribolium madens
TCTACAACGTGAATATACAGTACAATTTCATTTATGTATACCTACTTTGACGTAAAACAAGTATAATGCACAGTAAAACTGTAAAAAACTACCATTTTAACGATAGGTGTACTTAAAGGCAAAAATTATAAAGCAAACAAAAATTTACGTGGACTGACTGTTCGAATCAGTGATAATTAATTGAGCTTAGGCATAAATTTTGGTCGAAATCACAAAGGGAATTAAAGTTTCGCATCTACTTTACCTGAACTCAATTATACTATACTAAAGCTATAACGTTAATATACAGGGTGTTCCGTCTAAATCCCACTTTAGAACTATTGGCCGTTGGAATAATCGTATTTATTTGAGAATTGGTACATAGCCATAAACCATTAAGTCCTCCGAAATGAAAATATTTTCAAGATGGCGGCACTTCCGGTTATACCGGAAGTCGGTCACAACTTTCTTATTTTTAATAGAAAGGTATATTTTTTACTGCGTTTTTGGATTAACCGGGTTATTTTAAGGGAGTTTTCATCAGCTTTCCCTAAAACTAAATTTAGCCAGTTTTGAAATATTTGGAGTTTTTCAAGAATTTTTGGAAATGCACCTTCCACTTTAAAAATCGGTAACTCTGCTATTTTTTAAAATTTTGAATTCGTTTTTTTTGGCGTTTGAAAGAGAATGTTTAGATCTTTCTTTCGGTGTTTTCAAATTTTGAAAAAAAAAACAAACCAAAAAATTTTAAGGTTACTTTTGTAATAATTCAAATGCCCATAACTAAATTTTTTCAAATGAAATACCCCAATTTTTATTTTACTCAATGGAGGAGAATTTAATTCTGCATCGATCTGTATTAACATTCCCTATACCTAAATTTAATAATTTTTAGGTTATGGTGACTTTTTGTTGAGACTGCCGAAAATCTGTTATTAGCCACATTCGTTTTCGTATAGTTTGCTATGGAAATAAAAAATGTCAAAATTGTTTCTCAATAAATGTCGACAATGACTTATTATTTGACAAATAGTGCCAAAATATGGAGAGTCAAAGCTACTCAAACTTAGATTTAATTAATTTATTTTGTATTTATGGAGAGTGTACAAAATTATGATATCGTTCATTAAACAAAAATAAATTTTTCTCACTTGTTAGCTTTAAATAATGATTGCATGGTAGAAATTATCAATAATAATTAAGTTTGCATAACTTTGATTCTCCATATTTTGGCACTATTTGGCAAATAATAAGTCACTGTCGACGTTTACTGAGAAACAATTTTGACATTTTTGATTTCCATAGCAAACTATGTGAAAACGGGTATGGCTAGTAATAAATTTTCTGTAGTATTAAAAAAAAACCATAACCTGAAAATTATTAAATTTAGGTATAGGGAATGTTAATACAGATCAATGCACAATTAAATTCTCTTCTATTTAGTTAAATAAAAATTGGGGTATTTCATTTGAAAATATTGAGTTATGAGTACTTGAATTATTACAAAAGTAACCTTAAAATTTTGGGATACGTTTTTTTTCAAAATTTGAAAACACCAGAAAAAGGATCTAAGCTTTCTCTTTCAAACGGCAAAAAAACGAATTTAAAATCTTAAAAAATGGCAAAGTTAACGGTTTTTAAAGTGGAAGGTGCAAATCCAAAAATTTTTGAAAAACTCCAAATATTTCAAAAACGGCTAAATTTAGGTATAGGGAAAGCTGATGAAAACTCTCTTAAAATAACTCGATTAATCCAAAAACGCAGTAAAAAATATACCTTTCCATTTAAAATAAGAAAGTTGAGACCGACTTCCGGTATAACCGGAAGTGCCGCCATCTTGAAAATATTTTTATTTAGGAGGACTTAATAGTTTATGGCTATGTAGCAATTTTCAAATAAATACAATTATTCCAACTCCCAATACTTCTAAAGTGGGGTTTAGACGGAACAGTCTGTAGTTTAACAGCACTAAAAACGCAAATGAGCAGCTGTTAAAACGAACGCCGGCCGTTATTACAACGGTCTCTGGCTATTACACCACACGGGCGATATTATTATTAACAAAGCCGTTATTAACTATAACCGAATAAAAAAGGCAAATAAAATGCTGTCTATATCAAACGCCGGCCGCGGCCGTTACTTGAAGAGGCAAATAAACAGACGCCGGCCGTTACGATAACGACCATCGGCTGTTAGGAATCACAAGTTCAACTTCTGCAGGTGGTAGTGATGATTTTTGAAATATTCTATGTTAGGAATCATAAAAAATATTGAAAGTCACATAGTCGATCTGCAAGAGTCAGTTTGGGGCCAAATTTGTTTGTAGCGTCTAGTTCTAATACTCGTTTATTGAAGATTGTGTGTAATTAGAAACAGTTATTTCTCTCTAGCAACTGTCACTGGAGACTGTGTGCACAGAAAATATGTACTTGGATGTACAAAAAATATAATAATAGTATATTGTGTAAAAGTGGCGAAACTGAACGTTTATTTTGTACGCAGTGAGAGCCACACAAACTCATTATTATGTACTATTTTATCTGCAAATGATTCAGATCGAGAGTAAAGAGCAACACAATAATTAGGACTCTCAGGACTCTTTGCAATGAACTCAACAAACGTCACGCGTCAGTTTCGGAATTTTTGTTGAGATTTTCGAAAGAGTTTATTATTTAACTAGTGAAAAACTATAGTGTAGTTTGTAAGACAAAATGTCGAATGTTGATAATCTACAATGTACATGCATTCCTACCTCCCCGGAAAATGCTGAAGCAGTGAAAGAGACAACATTGGTAAATGGTAAAAGTAAAAACGCTTGGGCGAAAAAATAGAGTTTTTACTCCTAAAAGGTAAAACTCATTTGACATGAAAGGGTCATTTTTCTGACGTTTGCTATAAAGGCAATTATGCATTTAGTTTCTTCTTTGCAATTTTCATTTAATTTTTTTTTTTCTTTATTAACTCTAATATTACTGGATCGTAAAAATTAAACTTAAAATTAATGAATTTAAACTGAACTTATGTATCTTTGGTCACTTATTACTTTTATTAGCTATTTAGTACCTAGGTCATAAAGTTTTTAAACGTTATTATTCCTAATTAAATTCTTCCTGTGTTTTGAATAAAGGATTATCGTCACTTATTTCATTGTTTACTTTTCACCTAAAGTAAAGCTTTGGGCATTCAAAAGCTGCTTTTGCATTTTATATAAAAGGGAGAAAACGTTTTACCGTATGAATCATTTTTATTTTGCAATGACATAAATAAAAAGTGACAAAATTGTGTATTTCAAGAGAACGAAACTGAAATAGATTACTCTAAATAGTTTTTCTTCGAAGCCCACAGATCACAGCTCAGTTTATCTAGTTTTACATTATTTATTGATCGGAGTGACATTTGGCAAGATAATTTTAATCGTACTTGGTTTAGTTTAGCTTTTATCTGGCTCGGATTTGAGGAAAATAATACTCTACATTCCACATCTTTATTTATTTCGTCCAAAAATCTGCTTTTTCCTCATGAAACTTGAGTATCAATAGCACTTTTCAAACAATAATTAGATTGAACATCAATCTGTAATTTTGCTAGACGTAGTCAAGAGTGACATCCACTCAACACCGTTGATAAGTAGAGAAATTGGCACGCTTCGACAAGCCATCCCAACTTTTTCTAACACGTTCGACCTGTTACCAACTGTGTCTATCCAATTAAGAAAGAGCTATATTTCGTATTTGCGAGATTTGGTAGACTCAAGATTAAACTGCAAAAACTTACTCGCCACCACTTTCCAAACAAGAATATGCAATTATTATGTCTAAAAAAATAACTGAAACTCATTTTTATTACAGAAGTATTACCGAGGTTATTACAGAACAAAATTTTCGTTTTAGACATTAATCTCGAAGGTACAGTAAAAAAAAAACTCTAAACTTTGAAAATTGAATTGTAGCAAAGCCATTTTCAGGTACGCAGATTCATAAATAAAGCCTACATTTCATTTAGCAACCAATAAAATACTCGGATAATAATACTGACCTTCTAAAGTTAAATTACAACAGCAGATCTTCTCATAAACTCATGAATCATACACGTTCAAATATCAATCAATAATAATAATAATCTGCCATGCATTTTAACAACCTCCAAAAATGCAAAAATAAATTTACGTTTTACACACGTTTACTTAAATTGTTTGTAACACATCTACATCTCCATTTAATAAATATTCGAGATAGTTTCCAAATGCTGACCTTTCCGTAATCCGATTTAAAACCACTTGAATAAAAAATAAGGTACATGGCGCTCAATGGAAAGGTGTAAGGAGAGGATTTTATTTCCAACCCAATCTTGTAAAAACTCCCACATGGAAGATCAGGACTTCCCTCGGAAAAATAAATAAGAAATAAAATGGTAGATAATCTTTATGGAGTTGAGGTTAAAATTATGTTGAACTAAATTACTAAACCACCTGTTCTGGAAACACTCCTAACACAAATTCATTTTTACTAAACGCAAATATTTGTTGCAACGATATGCTGGGCTCTTTTAACTCGAAAAATGTGTTTAAAGCCGCTCTAATTACCTGTATTGTTTTGTAAATTACATAAGACTTAATAATACCTAGTATTCATTCAAACTGTTTTTCATCCATTGTTTAAGAATAACATCGACGTTTATTGAATATTATTTTAATTTCTTTCTAAATAAAATTTTAAGGGAAATAATTAGTAAAATTTTTAATTTTAATGACTTTATTAAAAAAAATTCACAGTTTGAAAAATTAAACGGAATTTTGATCTTCAGCTACTTCAGCTGTAATATCTCTATATAATTTAGCATAAGCAAAAAAAAAATTAACTTTGCAAATCAACTCTTGTTGCTTTATTTACTTAAATAATCACCGACTTTGCTTGGTTTTACCAATGTTTGAACATACTTCACAAACTCTGAAAAACAAAGTTTCCTAGAGTACAAAATTACGTAACTTTTTAGAGTTGTATTTTGTATTGAGGCACTTTACAAATCGCAAAAGAACAATACCATGCGTGTATAATTGGAATTTATTTTTTGTCATAGTTGAGTGAAAATCACTAACTGTAGATTATCACGCCAACTTTAAAATTGCTTGAATGCATATGTTACGTGTCACAATTATTTTCCTGACTGGTATAAATTCAAAACATGACTCAATTAAGTTTCTTGTAATAATACTTTTTTTTGTTATTGTTAATCAAACCAATTTTGAATAATAATATTTAGTTATTATATTAATAATACTCATACACAGATTGTACAACTAAGCCTGCAGAGCACTGCAACTACGTCAATAGTTGCGCCTGAATTGGATACACATACACAGAGTTGTTTTTGAGTTCTGCAAGATTTATGAATTTTTAAACTTGCCACCAAATATATTTTTTTTAACTGTGATTTAAGAAGAATTACACTACGAATATCTAAATAAAATTAATTTTTGATCTGCAGTAATTTTTTTAATAGAATCGGTGTATTTATATTTCGCAGTTATTTCATTTTCCCCAAACAGATTAGATTAGAGAAATGAAGCTGGATTAGCTTAATAGAATTTTTCATCCATCTACCTGAATTTTCCACATCCTTTTATAAATTCAAGTAAATAAGAAACTGCTAGAGAAGATTTTATTGAAAAATAAATATATCTAGGTAAACCAATCTTTCACCTTATTATATTACAGATCAGAGTTCTCAAGAAACTCGTAACTATTCAAAATATTTTTCCATGATTCTATTTACTCGTAGATTTACTTAGATGCAAAAGTTATTTGTCGTTCTGAAAACTATCAATTACGCAGAAACACGAAACAAAAACTCCAATGATTAAGAAGTTGTATACGAACTTATAGTATTTCCCAGTTCTCTCGTGTAGCTGTCACAAAAGAAATGACATAATTTTTCTTCAAGAAAACTATTGGACATACACTACACTTGCCTCGAATACTATCGACACAACTGAAACTCACACCAGAAACTGCATTAATTCGAGAGCAACAACTGCAACACGAATGTGTTTTACTTTCTTGAAAAGCTTGAAAGTCTCTAATCTCAATAAAACGAATGCTTTGCATCAAATTGTCAAGATTCTAAATACTGTCTTATTTCTGAAAATGATAAATTACTTTGCAATTATGAAATGAAAGAACAGGAATCTGCATCAAAGCATAACAAAATTCTTTACATTTCGAATAGAGATAAATGTTATTTATTCCAACAGAATTCAAAAACTAATTAAATAACCGATTATTGTGACAAGACATTTTATTTGGTAAAACATATGTGTTCGATTTGCTTGAAACCGTCTTCGTGCTTCATAGTAAACATTGGCTGGCTGTTCCAACATTTATGCACACTTGGACCAACGTTGAGCATTTGTAAACACTGCAAGATGTTAATCTATCTTTCAATGTTAACAAATTTGTTGCTGATTTCATGCTGCTTTGCTGAGAAATGCAACTATTTTCTCACGTTAAAGTATGCGACAAGAAAATTCATTGCGTAGTTATAAATTTAGTTATTTTCAACACCTGTGGAAGAGGAAGTAAGTGCAAAAACCGGAACCTACAAGACCTAATTACGGATTTAATTGAAGAAGACTGTCTTAACGCTAATTAATCGGAAATAGTTCCAACGTATGTCAAGTTTGTTGAGGTATCCTTGGCACGTCGATAATGTTTATTCAATTATTCTATCCGATGTTGATGTTTTCTATAAAATAATTACGATCGGTAGTTCGCTGAAATTATTAACGATCGCTAGCTTGCTTCCGTGTAATTTATATCTCAGTATCAGAATTAAAATAAACAAGAGGTGGAATTAAATGAGCTAAATGTTTGAAGATGTTTACCGATTGTTAATTTTTATTTCATTTTCTTTGAATAAATGATGCAGCACATAGATAGCTTTTGGATAAAGAACGTGAATCTTTTGAATAAAAAATAAGTGTTTAAATTATACAGTCAAGAATGGAGTTTGAGAAAGATATCGGTATAAAATATTGGGATAAAATTTAAATTTCGTGATTTTAGCCAACTGAATATTTTACTCCAGATTTACATTCAACACCTTTGACAAGCGGTTTTTCACAAGATATTTTCTGTAAGCAATAAATGTTTGATAAATGAGAACGGAAATTTAATTAGACGTGTTTTTCGACCTTGACAGGCTTTGAACATATGTAAAACGCCAAGAAAATACAACCAACCTTTTTATAAAATTTCATATTCGGCCTATTTAATTTCATTAATTTACTAATTAAATATTAAAAACTTAGTTTTGGAACAAGATCCATTCATATTTCTAACACTAACAATTATTAAATCGCATGAATGCAAACAATTTACACATTTAAGCGTGTCATCAAATGAATAAATTTTGAAATGATTTACTGAAATATGAACTTTCTTCATAAAATTAGGAGGTTTCGTGCTGGATAACAGCAGTTGGCAAAAGTTCTCTTTTATTATTTGACACTTTACACAAATGTCTCTAAAGTTTATGTTGTTTAGACAATAATAAATAAACTTTAGCGTTTTGTTTTATCTCCATCACGTTTGTCGCAACGATATGCAAACACTTATTATTTCAGGATTAAATGCAACAAATTTAAACTTTGTAAACTGTAAACTGCGTTCTAAATTAAATTAATAATTGATATTATGTCCCACATTTGAAAAGAGTAATGAGATCAAAACAAAGTTAGCTTTTAAAAATATCTTACAGATTACGTAAAAGAATAATAAATGTCCATCTGATTGTAACCAAATAAAAAAAATTGTTTGTATAACTTGTTTTTTACTTTTTTAATAATTTTGCATTTTTTAAATTAATCTAAACATGTCAGTGGTAACACTTTGAACAAAAATTTAACGATCGTGACATTACTGTGCATTTTTACCAGGGTTTAAAAATAGCACTTATTCATTTGGTATCTCAACTCAACCTTTTCATTTCTCAATATTAAATGTAGTCATTATCTTTGAATTTGCTTAAAATTTCAACTTCATTTATTTGAGATAATTTACAATAAAAAATAAAATTTGTAAACAATAATTTAATTTTTAATCACAATCACAATATGCAGGCTGTCCTAAAAACATGGGATCAACTGTATTCAAACTCAAAAAACATCGCTATCTTGCTACACTGGTTAAACAAAAAGAAATAAATAAGAATGTCCTAAAAGTTACTAACTTTACTATTGTAAAAAAGGGTTCGAACAAACTAACCAAAAATTCTCTTATTTTAAAAAAAGCATTAAGTATAACAAAAATTTGTTTTTCAACTTAAACAACCTGTTACTTAAACAAGTAACAATTTTTACGCATTGGCCCAAATTAAATTACATATTGACATTTTCATTTACCTCGTTATTAGACTGCTTCGTTTCACCGATCTCTTACGTACAATTTTGTAAAAATCTATATTCTTGTCCAACTTAAAAAACTTTGTTGGAATTTGGAAGTGATGATGATTTCTTACTTTTGTAAATCCAGTCTTTCTAATTAAATAATATTTTAACATTTGTGTTTGACTCCAGATAAAAAATTCCATTCTAAAATACAAGTACACTAATTGAGAAATAAGTTTCAAATTAAACAACGTCTTTGAAAATGATTTTCATCGAGTCCCTTATGGAGTTTCCATGTAAAATATAAAATGCCGCTTTAAAAAATATTGAATTTAATTAACCTGAAATGTAAATTTATTTCAATTGACAGCTGTCTGTTCACAGAACTATTTGGTTCAAAAAGAGTAGAGGAGCACAAATACAGGACGTCCGAAAATTCGCGCACCTCCTTAAAAGGGAGTGGGTAGTCCCCCTGAGTACTGAAAAACTGTAAATAAATCTATATGTCAAAAAATTTTGACATATATTTTTTGATGTTTGACAAATTTTTATGTCTATTTAATGATACTGATGATGATTTTTATAATTATTTAGTGAAGGTACAAAAAATTTGCCAATAAAAGCCACAAATAACACTAAACAGAGCTACAATTTTGGATACAGATTCCTTGTTCCCTCTTTTAATAGCCTGTAGCAAAAAAATTTGGAAAATTATTTCTCCAACAGAAATAGAGTCAAAGTGCAGAATTTAAACTCTCATAACTTCGAAACATTTTTCTTGCTGTTTAGGGCATCGCCCGATGATACAGTGTCACGGAAGTGTGCGACTTTCCGGACATCCTGTATATAGTATTTATATGTAAAAAAATTGTAGCTGAAAATCATTTTGAAACACTTTGTATAAAATATATGCTAATCTTTAGCTTACAAATTTTTAAAGATGAAATGTAAATAAAAAAAGAGAGTTTCACTAAGATAGTACTATCGAATTCATAAAAAACTAGGACAGCAAAAGGTCGTAGTTACCTCAACTTTTCAAAAATTTTGTAGTGTAACATTTCTACGTACTTTACCAATATTTGATATTTTTTATTAAAACCACAATATTTGCCTAACGCTTTCATAATTTAAATGTTGCTCAAACTGTAGCAACGATTGTTTTTGAACTTTTCTTATAATTAAAAACTGGGCAAGTACTAAGTTTATCTTTATTTTTCTAACACTGTGTATCATTAACACAAGATAGTGGTGGAATGCTGCTCTATGACTCATATGATATTATGACTCGGTTTAAAATCTCTTCACCAAAACATCTTATTTTGAGTAGGTATATTAACATCTGAGTTGGCTTGTAATAAAAGTCCTATGTAAGTCTTGAAACTTTATTTTTTACCTACCATATACAATTCTCTACTGTATAACATATTTAAAAAAATTTTATGTCAGCTTATAAAACTTTCCGATTTACCGTTAACATATACGTTCGAGGTCAGAAAATGGCCTGGCGCATCCACCATTTTTCCAAGTCAAACCTCGTGCAATCCGTATCAGAAACAAATTAACATTTTTATAGCCCATAGTTCATAGTGATGGATGATAGTCGGAAGTCTAAAGTTCTGTTGTGACAGAAGACAAGAGAAAGAGGAATGCGTGGCGGCAATTCGAATCATTTAATAGCGTTGTTAGGGAGCGCGGCCGGTTCGGGGAGTCCGGGGTATTGATCCAGGGTGTTTGCCCTCAGGAACGAAGAGCTCCGGGCCGCTGCTGGATTACTTTGCTACAGCCAGCCAGCCAGCTATACCTGCCTGGCTCGCCGCTCCGGGAGGTGTGGCATGATTCCTCCACTACCATAACCTCTCGACTCGTTGCCATAGCGAATTTCTTAATTAGTCATCTTCAAGCAAACGGGTCTTGGTCAAACGGATAATATCGGAAAATTAGCGATCAGTTTTAGGGAAAATCTATTAACTATTCAGACCTCTTTTAATAAACTTCACGTTTAAATCACGAAATTGAATCAAAGCACAAACCAAACACTGTCCTCGAATCTCGAATACGGCTACAGTTTGCCGAGTACATTTGATTGAAGGCAATTTAAGTAATTTGTTTGCTGTACTATTGATTAGTTAATTTGCTAGCTAAACAAACTTTCATTTAATAAAAAAGTTCCTTCCATGCTCATTTCTACAATTAAGAATTTTTTATTATTACCAATTTTACCGATTTTCTGCTCTACATGACTAAAGTTTTGTCAAATTCGAATCAACTATACAGGTCTCCGGGGAATGGATTCGTAATGGTTTCAAAATAAGAAACTTCAGGGGGAAACATCAAATAAAATGTCAAGTCGTAAAGTAAAACGGCAAAATGGGCTAGAATTTGTCGCCGACGTATAATAATACGAGTAGGACCGTTCTTTTTTGAAAATGTAGTTATTATAATTATCATCTTTTTGGTCATGCCATTTTACCTTTCAACTTGTCATTTTACTTGACATTTTCAGACATACGTTTTCGGATCCAAAGATGACTCGATTACAAATTATCTTAATCACTTGTTACTTCCTGAGGGAGCTAGAGCCTGAAGATGTAGAGGAAAAGGTCTTTTTTTTTCATTATTGCAGTAACCGCGAACATAAATTTACAATAGTGTGCATCTAAAGTAATTTTGTGACGCTAAATATATTAGTGATATCAAAAATTGAGTACCTCAATTAAAAGGGCGGAGGCACTGGAGTCAATTTAGTTAAGGCATAAAATTTTGCTTTGGAAGAAGTTTTTGAATTTTTTTTTTGACAGATTTAGATTCATTTCTTGCTTTATTTTTGTTTTCGAATATAACGAGGTTATCTTAAACTGTGCACAGACTTTCTGAAAAGCAATCCACGCAGTGAGTAATTTATATAAAGTAGAGTTATTGCTCTTGTTCTCTTAGGAAGCATTTCCGGACATAGGTCCATAGGAACTTGTTTTTCTTATTTTATCCTAAAGAATCACCCTCCAAAATCTTTCAACACTTTTTCCGGATACTCTATATATGTCGTAAAATTTACATACAAAAAAATTGTTGCTAATGTTTCTACATTATCTAGAGGCATGAATACTAAATAAATGTTTGCAAAAGTTTTGTTTGTATATTCTATATGACAAGAAAATAAATTTTAAATTTTTTAAAATATATCCGATGTAGAAATATGGTTATGCTCTATTAAGACAGTTGCACTAAGCAGAAAATATGATTTGTAATGACCTTCTTAACCGTTCCAAACGTTTTAAGTAGACAGCGACGTACATACTTAAAAATAGAAAACTCCAATTTTTTTGTTGCTGGTTTTATATTTTTGAAAATCTACGTAAACATTTGATTTTTTTAATACTCTAATAAAGCCCACATATAGAAGCCTCTGTATGATTTATTTATTTGAATATTGTAGAAAATCCTTCGGATAGAGATAGGTGATACCCCGACTTTTAATTTTTTCTTTAACAAAACTCTATTTTGTATTGTTAAAAATACATTAGACCAATTCTGTATAGAATTCATATACTTCATTCGAAGTACCGTTAAAATTTAAAATATGAATTGCACCCGACGTTAATTAATAAAAGGATTTTTAATAACTCGATTTATTTGTGAAAATATTCAACAGTTCTGCCAACGACAAACAAGTTTATTTATGCCTTTACAAAAATTTGTTATTGAATGAATTTTTAACAGCTTTTCCGTTCTTTCATATTTTTTCAGATTTGACTAAATTTTAAAATGCACTTTTTCAATTGTGAACAATATTTAGAATTAATTGGTTGTTTCTATATTTTGCCTGATATCAACTAAAATCTTTAATTAGACTTACTTTTTGAAGCTAGCAAAGAGAATAACTTTGAAGACTTATTATTCTTGATCATTTTTTTAAAGCAGTGTCTATAGTTTTTGTATTAGCTGTAGCTTTACAAAATGTCATAAAGGTAAGTGTTTTTGCTTATCTCCGGCTTGTTGTGTTCAAGTTTCACTCCAAAATACAAAAGAAGTCGATTTGAGCGCTGATACATTTCTTCATTTAAACTGTCATAAAACTCTTAAAAGATATTTACCACACAATGAAGCAATAGATATTAAAAACAAAGCTGTTTTTTTATTCTTTTTTAATGTGTTTTTTTTAATTTGGCATCAAAGCTATCCATAAATGTTTGATTGTTAACAAACCATCTATTGAAAGTTATTAATCTGACATTTAACACCTCGCCGGGCGTATTAAAAATTGTGGTTCGTTCACAACACACTCATATCACCGCCAACTATGACGCTAAATTTAAATTTTATAACAATCTTAGCTTTCCAGCAGTTTCATTTATTTTAAAGTGACTCAAATAACTATGTACAAAAAAACCTATGAAAACACATTTTATACATTTCCTTTTTCTTATATACCTATAAATTTTATTTAGATTAATTACGTGCGCTTTATGTTTAAAGTATTTTATTTACAAATATATATTGACCAAAAACATCCTGCAGCTGATGCATTTAGTGGAAAGCAATTAAAAGCCAAAAAAAAATTAAATTTTTGTTAATTTTCAATTATCTTTTATTTTTAATTATAAATACTATTCTCTTTTTATTCAAAAATATTTTACTAAAATAATTAAAATTAATATACAGGGTGATTCATAAATATTAATCAAACTAAGCATTTTTTTTCTCAAAGTGTTGAGAATTGGCAAACTACAGAAAACAAAATAATAAGCTTGATTTGCCAAAACATTACCTTGAATACTGTTTTTTGTTTTTACATTATATAGCATCAAAAAGCGTTCATAGAAAGTTTTAATACTTCTTCTTGGTTGGAAATAGTCTGCTACCTGTGCATTATTATATTGTTTTATAAAAATGTGACTGAAATGTGACTTCATATTTAAAACTATCCCCATTTACGATAAGACGATAAAAATAATCGTATAATACCAGCAAACGCGTCAACACTATTATAAAGCGCAGCAGGTGTTGCAAATAAATATTGGAAAACAAATATATGACATAATTTGAAAAAAGAATAGATTTGGGAAGCATTCCTATATACCAGTCATTCTATTTACATAATTTTTCTAATTTACCCAACTGAAAAAAATGCAAAAAACTTAAGGTTTGCCGTAATGTGATTAGTGATTACCCTTGATTACGGAAAATGTGTTAAAAGCTCAAGGTAAACTAACGCAAAGATAAAACGAATGAAGCTGTTTGATCTGCGAGATTTTGAACACTTTCAACCTGTATTACAAATACAAGGTGGGATGAATGTTTATACAAAGTCTTGACCACACAATCCTAATACCGATCTAATTAACCGTTAGTGTTGCATAAATCAAGTTATTGATTTTCTGTAATGGAACGATTTGTCAAGTTATATCTATTCAAGTTGTTAATTATCTTTAATGTCCGCAGTGTGGCTTATGCGAACACTGCTTCTATTCTAAAATATTAAATGGGTATAGCAATATGTCGGTGTGTTAGAATTTAATTAGCTTTACAGAACACATGAAGAGCAAAGCTTTTTCTTCTTGTCAACAGCTAAAATTTGTATGACGTAGACTATTATAAGGTCTTTGTATGTACCCACCTCAAGGCTTTGTTCTAGGAACATTACAAAAGAAAGTGAATTATAAATACGACATTTATAAGCAATTAGTTTTAATTTATGGTATCTAAATCCCCATTCATTTAAATAAAAATTAGTAAAACCAATATTTCAGGCTAATTTATTAAATTAGAAACATTGCTTTGAGGTAAATCTGTCTCATTAATTAAAACATTTTTAGAGTAATTTTAGTAGAAAATAAGTAGATTTTAGTTAATTATAATGTTTATAAGCACTATTAATAGCTGAGTTGCTGACATTAATAACCTCAAAAAACATTTATTTTTGCTGTATCATTATTTTCAATAATATTGTTAATTAACACAATAACTAATAACGGTTTTTGTGAGTGAAATTACGGTACAATGATTTACAATCGCACTCGTCCTATTTGCCTCCTCTACTGAATAATAATTATATAGAATTTTTTGATAACGCCTATTGTTTTTGTTCGGATAATAGGCTATAAATTACCTTTTATTTTATTAAAATTGATAAATAGAATGTGTCGAGATAATTATACGTGACTGTGTTGACGTCAGCGACCACTGGCCTATAACAAAAAGCTGAGAACGAGGGAAACCACTGACAAAAGCTTATTTTATGATTGTGTTGTTGCCAAAAACTCAAAATCCTAAGTAAATACATTAGTTATATTTTTCCTGTAATAAATAATAATCCTTGCAATCTGGGACATTTCAGAAATTTATTAAAACTGCATTACTATTTTTCAGGCTAAAAAACCGAAAATTAGTTTTTGATTTCAATCTCATTTTTGTATCTTGTATCTACTCTTTATTAAAAAAGATGCTTTTCGGTAGACTTAATTATTATTCACACTGTGCAAAAAGAGAACTTCCATTATCCTTTATAAGGAATTCAATATACCTAGAGCAAGCCACAATAAATAGTGCAGTATTAGCGTGCAAATCTGAATTGCAAATGAACGTTGTTAATTATGAAAGAGACTAATTCCGCATTGTTTGGGAACTGTTATTGGAACAGAACACACTTTTCACTATGAAATATCTTGCCATTGAAAAGCAAATAAATTTAAACAATTTACTAAACTTGGTAAATATTCCACTGAGGTAGTCTCTAATGAAAATGCGAACTTTAGGCCAACATACCACACAATTTATGTAATTGTGTCAACAAAGCAATAGAGCGCTAGAGCACTTGACTAGCCTAAATCGAACCATTCCTGTATCTCAGTTACGCAATTTCGATAATTTGTACCGCTTTACCGGACTTAAAAAAGGTATGTACATACCAAAATTAATTAGTTAAAATAAAACATTTCATCTTAGCTTTCTGTTTTAAAAAATAACAAAAAGACGAAGAGATTCACTTCTGAAAATATATTTTTCATTATATTAAATCTTCCTTGGCGTTCGTAAATGAGAAATAACGCGAGCATCCACAACGGTAAAAGGTAAAAGCATTCATTTAATTTTTATTTTTATTGCAGGTACCGTATTTCGACTCGGAAGAAATATTAATGTTTATTTTAAATATCTGCGCAATTTTAATTTCGTCGCAGTAACGTGATTCCATTCCATCTTATTCGTAACGTGTAAATTTCCCTACATTACTTAAACATTTCAGGCTCTAACTTAGGTTAAAGTTAGTCTGGTTTTAATTATAGTTTGCAACTTTAGATAAAGTCCTATTAAATTTTATGTAAATAAAATTATTCAAGAGTTGTAATCTTCTAGGAGCGTTCTCTAACTACGCTTTAAAATAAATTAAAGCATCAGTCTATTCAAAACAGGTCTTCAAAATGTCATTCGGTTTTATGGAGATCTAAGTGTACGTTTAGTAATATAAATGTCGTAATAAAGAAAATTGGCTGACAATAAAGCGATTTACCTTTCGGAAATAAATATTTTAAAGAAAACATGAACATTTTTATAAAATGTAATACAAGGTAAGTAACTAATTAACATCAAACAACGTCGGTTTCACTTTTAGAGCTTAATTTAGGAAGTTTTTCTAATTGACACATAAGACAAATGGGAATAATATTTCTGCTTTCTGGATCATTATTTAGAATTATACTTCCACTTTGTGAAGAAAAGGACTAGAGAAAACACAACAAATCTAGTGTCAAATTAATTTTTATTAACTTGTAAGTTTGGAGAATAAGAAACTTGAAAATTAAATGACAAAAAATGATATTAAACGAAAATTGCTTAACCAGTTAATAAATGCCAGGTGTAGAATGAAGCGATTCTCTATTTTTACATTTGATTTAATAGGAACTAAATGCATCAGTAACAAATGTTTGTCGTTAATTTAGTGCATAATATTTGAAAATTAATGGAGGTGCATTGGTATTACACAGATTAGAGTAGAATGTTATGTGATGACAAATTGGCAATTCAAAACTTCTATTTGCAAAACCTCGCATTATTAAACCCTAAATTCGTAACATCACTTGGCACCGTATCACTTGTTTATGAAATCGTACAATGTTTACAAAACTTGGCCAATCAATCTTTTAAAAATTCGGATTTAAAAATAAGTACAGCAACAATAATTTATTGTAACTCGCTTGACACTTGTTTTGAGATGACCTAAAACTTCTTATTTCATTATTAATGAATAGAATGTATATCTTATACTTTTTGTAAAAATTCGGAAAACAATGTAGAGAATTTGAATCATCGACCAGATCCAAATTCCGTTAAAAGCATTTTTTAATCCAGATGATTTTTTATTCTTTTACAGTTTACGAGTTTCCAACAGTGGTAAATGAAAAATGCAACAGCTTGTACTGCAGCTAGATAGAACAAAAGATTTCGACTCATATTTGCTCTATTTTGCCGCAGAACTCGTAATTATTATTTGTTGACAAAAATAATATCTGGCGAAATAATATTGTTTTCTTTGTTTTAAAAGAAAATACATGAAACAAACGTATATTGTGTCCTTTCTACTCAAACACAGGTTTTATCTCAAACTTTTATCCGAATAAAATTATATTTATCTCAAGTCTTGTTGTATTTCGTTGCTTATTATTTTCGACTTTGATATGATGAAATGATGACTTTTATATTACAAAAGGAGGGTTTTCAACATAAGAGCCTGGCATATTCTTAAGGATTTCAAAATGTTTTCGACTAAAGTTCTCAAGTTATTTAAATTTTCCTGGAAAATATCATTTAAAAACACAGATTAACAATTTTAAAATTTATTGCTAACGGAAAGATAATAACAAAGACTGGCAGTTAAAAGCCTTTCAAAGTTAGGGTACAAACAGATTTACAGAATTGAAAAAATGATTAAAATATAGTAGAGTTAATTAAATCTTGTCTATATAGCTGTGTCAACCTAACAAGATAAAGTTCACAGGTCAACAATTTCTTTTCAAATTGTATAGTTCGACTTTTTTAATTAAAACGCAATGGAAAATTTTATCCGCTCTTTGTAAATAGCTCAAAAAATGATCCTCTTTCACAAAGCAACTTTTTGTCAATATTTGCCATCCACTAGCAGGTCTTTAAAAGCGTAGCGACAACAGAAATAATATTAATTAAGGAAAAAATATAAAAAAATTCCAATATCCATTTATAACTAACCTTAACACAATACTCAAAGCAAATAGCTAGCAAGACAATAAATAAACAGATCGATCCACAGTCATCTTGGTTCTGTCAAACGAAAAATAATAATGACAATAAATATATTTTAAACAAATTATTAGTTCATTAATTCAAATGTGTTTAACGAAGGAAAAAAGTTGGCCCATGAGGGGATCGAACCCGCGACCTTCGCGTTATTAGCACGACGCTCTAACCAACTGAGCTAATGGGCCGGTGATGTATTTTTGTTTAAAAGAATACCTAATAGAATTTATTTACTTATTATCTATATTTAAAATAATATTGAGCGATCAAGATAATTTGTAATTGAGTCATCCTTGGATCCGAAAACATATGTCTGTAAACGTTAAGTAAAATGACAAGCCGAAAGGTAAATAACATCATCAAAAAGGTGATGATTATAATAACTAAATTTATAATTTATTTTCAAAAAAGAAAGGTCTTACTCGTATATACGTGGGCGACTAATTCCAGCCCATTTTGACGTTTTACCTTTCGACTTGTCATTTTATTTGACGTTTCATGTGCAGCTAGTTCAAAAACAGACATACGTTCTCGGATGCAAAGAAGACTCGATCACAAATTATCTTGATCGCTGGATATTTAAATATTCATAACACTGTAGAGTACCAACTACTAAAAATGTTAAAATGTATTTCATCAATATGTGGATAACATATGGTTGAATGTGAATACACATGATAAATCAGCATTCAAACATCATTGACTGATTAAAAGTGTTGAAGAATACAAAATATTCACAGAAATGTTCATCATTGTTTCCAGTTTGTTCAAATGTTCAATTAGTCATTTAGTATTAAACCTACATACAAATCAGTTCACCTGGGGTAGTGATAAAGCCCACCTACTGTTATCCTGTCTGTAAAAGCCGGTCAAAGTAGCAAATATCGAAAAAGAGCTTTTATTTCACAGCAAGTATTCAAGTTGTATTTACAAATAACATCTGACTAAAGTTCAGTGCTTGCACGTCAAATACCTATCGAATAATAAGCCAAAATACGCTGAAAAACTCTTTCACAATTGTTACACTCTTTGGAACCTATTATTATGTTATTTCAACCAAAGTAGGTTGCAACTTTGCATTGAAGTTTTATGCAGATGGCAATACAGATTTTTTAACAATGTATCGTATGGTTAAATAAAAAAAAACACATCATCTTTTTAGTTTTTGAATACAACAACAATTGCAAATGTATACCAGTACCAACACCTATTAATTTATTTCAATATACATTTTTCACTCCCATTTCCACATTTTATATTTATAGGAGTCGGTCATTTTTAAAATGTTTTTTTATTTAAGATCATTTGTAAAAAATATTGTGCTTTAAAGCTCTAGACTGATGATGCGAATGCAAAATATTTTCTGTGAAGATGTCCCAATACCCAATTATATTCTTATCGAAATCGTAGAGGTTGAATTGGCCGAATCGGAACTTATATTAACCGAAAGGTCAAGGGGATCCAGTATTTCAACAAGAAAACATCAATAAATCCAGATTGGTAAATTCTCTTGTAACATTTTCTGTCATCCTAAGCAATGATGCGTAAGGGTTTCGTCGCTTTAAATCACAAGAATTCCTACTTGATCTAAATTTTAACAAGATAGAATGTTACCAACAAGTAAAATAATACTTCTTGTTTCAACGAGTACTAATTACTAAATACATACAAGTATTTTAATAATAATATACCTACATACGTCCATGCTTTAACACTTGCTAAGATTTTTAGTATTAAAAGAGAAGACTAAATTTTTAAACATTTATAAAAATGCTTTGTTCTATGTTTGATATACAGACCGTCACAGAAATAAATACATTAATTTCACCCACGTGCAGAACTCGTTAAATGCAACATTTTTTATGTACCATTTTTTTGAAAACGCAGTAGTTAAAACTATAAATTGTTTTTTTGTTAAATCTCGTACTCGCCTATGATGAACGAGCATCGCAGACATCGCCGATAAAACTAAACTAAACATAAACATAAGCAAAATGAAGTTGATTTGTTATTCGGTTGAAACAAATAATCAAAATTGTCAAAAAATATCGATTTCACAAAAATGGTACATAACAATTTTGTCGTTCTTGAGGAGATCTGTCACTGGTTAAAATTAATGTACTCTTTAATTTATGAGAACACGTTGTATTTTCACGATTTTCACGGGTTTTTAAGAAGTAGTGATGAAACATCAGACTATCTATTCGGTTTTGTCGTATTCACTTTCTATTAAATTATTTCCTTAGCCTTATTTTCATAATTTTTTACAACATAGGATACAGGTTTTTCTTAGTTTCTTCTTTATTCTTCTTTATTACAAAATTGAATTTTACGCTGGACTTTAATTATAATGTAAAAAACATATCTAAATAAAATACTGTAAAATATAGGTATTATAAAAGTAAAAATAAAAAACAAATCAAGAGAAGAGCAACCATTTGGTCATTTTCTAATTTGCACAATTAACTTTCGTTGAGTAAATACAATTCTTTAAATAGATAGGTATGCAAAATTAATAATAATTTTTTATTGATTAACGAGCAAGACAATTTTGTGATTTATTATTTATTAGATAGAGACGTTAAAACATGCATGAATAAATTCTTGAAAATAAAAAGTAGAACGCGGAGAAAATGATTTGGTCCGAAGGAAGTCACACCCGTGTTCAACTCTGATAAAATTATTGTACTTTTGCATTATTTTGTTGTATCGCATTTATCAGTTTTACTATTTTTTACGCGGAAAGCATATTTTTCATTTGTATAAAGCAATACATCAACCAATTGCCAATTCATATACTTATAAAGAGTAAAACAATGTCAGTGACCTAATTAAATATGTGCATCTAAATAACCTTCACTCCCCTAGCAGTACAGCGCCCCTGGATTATGACGTCAATGTGTTTCATTCCCACTTCGTTTAAAACACCTTACACTTCCTGCTGGTGACTTCCAAAAGACTAGAATTTTAAATAACGTCATCCTGCAGTTTTACTCAGATTTATCTAAGGAATGTAAGAAGTTTTAAATAGTAAATATTTCTATTTAAAATTTGCTTTTTTAGCGATCACATTTTCGTGTTATAACATGTGAAAAATAAGATCATCCACGTCGGTAAACTTTACTCTAAAAACGTCAAAACAAATATAATATAAAAAAGTTCATTGTTCTTAAACTAAACCGAAGCCATTACCCTGTTTTTATTGCATGCACTAAAAAAATCGACTAGTTATGTCAATATTTTCTTTTATAAAATACATTTTAAAAAACTATTTCAGTATTAACATAGAAAGAATGTGTAAAGTGTCTATGTAGAAATTTGAAATTAAATTATCCACTTGACTTTGCGTGCGTTGATAACAATGACGCTAAAGCGACAAACGTTAATTACCATTTTATTTAAAAAATATCCATCAATTCTTTAGCAATATTACACGAACAATAAAAAAGTGCATAGGTAATAAAATCAAACGTGTGACACACAGTTGTATTTACTCAAATGCAGATTCAACTTGAGCAAACATGCCAGGAACTCGCGCCAAAATACAAGCGTTGTAAAACAAACATAATAAATTATTAAAGGAAAAATAACATTCAAACACGGAATTAATGAACGTGCCTAACTTTCAAAAGACTAGATTAGCGAGATTTCCCTTGTTCTTTCCTTAAAGAACCGCGATTGGATATATCTTAATCTCTAATGCAAACACCACAATCACCGTCTTTGTTGCTCAAGTCACTGGAGGAAGAACATAAAAGTAAATAGCATAATTTCAAAACCTGATAGTGATATGTATAATCTTTTGCGCAGAAAAAAGTTCCCTATTTCTTTGTCCCAGGAGAATGACCCGTTCCACTTTCCACATGTTACATTTTTACACTATATTTTTAAATAATGATTGAATGAAAATTTTTGTTTATAAGAAATAAAAATACAGGGTGTTTCACATAATTTTACGAGGCCGGCGCCTGTAAAATGCAATCAATAATACATATTCCAATACGAACTCGGTTACAAATTTGGAAAAATTGGATAATCTTCTCTAGTTTGTTCACCCTTTCAAAAATTACAACGTTTTTAATTAGTTAGTGATTAAGATAAATAAAGTCAAATCATATTCGTCTCTTTATAGAACAAATGATAATTGTTTCTGAAAAACTGCAATTTATAACTATTATTGAATCAGTGATTAGTTTGCTACTGGGGTTTCCAAAAATTAAATAATTAAATGTGTATTTTTTGTATCTAGTATTTTGTGTCATTTGTATATTTGAGTGCGTACATTAGGCGCAAGCCTCGTAAAGTTGTGTGAAAAACCCTGTAAGTATGTAATATAAAATTTTTCCTTCATTGGGTTCATATAAATCAGAGGGAATGGTTAAAATTACTAAAAAATGTAAAGCGAAAGTTGTAGAGAAATAACTTTGCTGTTAAACAGCTTTTATAGCATATTTCATTTTTAATGCAGTAAAGCCGTGTTTCTTACACAAGCACATCGAATGCTACGTTCTATATTTCAATATAAATGTAATATGTTTTTAAACAAAAATCAGTAGGTACTATGAGAGGCGTTTTTTTAATATTCCATACTTTTTAAGTAATTCTTCATAACTTCGCTCTCTTGATCATAGAGGAACTATCTAATATACCTAATGTTGGTTTAAGTCAATGACAATAATGTATGTATTAGTATTTTATACTTAGTTATAGGTACTTGTTGACATTACTTTTATTAATAAGAAATAATTAATATAATAGGTAAATAATATCTACAAAAATATGTTTATGAACAATAAAAATCATTGCTCTAAAAATATTTTCAAATAATATACCATTAAAGAGCTTGCTTCTCGTCATTTCTTATTGGCAAAGCATTATGCAAGAATAAAAAAAGTTAGTTTTTACTTTATTCACAAGTTTCGCAAAAATAAATAGCATTTTTTCTAAATTGTTTTATATTACTGTCAAATATTTCCAAGTAAGTGTATTTAACATTTAAAACATACATAGTTTAGTTTAACAACTTTGTTTTTGTTTTTTACTACTGATTTTAAGTACTATTCGTTAACAAAAAATCACAAATCAATGGACTAGTAAGCAAAAATGCAAATAGTGTGATGTCAAAAAACATGGTAAACATTATAAATTACATGTTTTTATATTCTCAAATTTGAGAAGAACAAAGAAATTATCTGTGAGCAATAATTCCAGCAATTAACCTACTAGCCGCGTTGGCGTTGGCAGCTATAAAATATCTCATTCATTTACAAACTCACATAACTTTTCCCCGTTGGATTTCTTTGTAACTTTAATTTTTGTACAAAAGTTTCTAGACTTGGAAGTTTTTATCTTGAAAAATATGTAATATTTGTGTGATTTGTAAAAGTTTGTTAGAATTGTTACATATAAGAGATAATTATAATAATTAATGCTAAGGTTTAAAACTATTTTCTTTAAAATAATAAATATTTTACCAACCAATCAGACACCTAAGCGATACCTACTAAGTAAAAAATCAATTCTTTCACACGACTGTACCCTAAAAATGCCTTAAAACTAATTTTTACTATTATTCTATCCACTACTGCTTCTACTGCTGTTAACTACACTGCAGTATATACTGTGTCAACAGGTAGTGTGGTAAAAACTAAATACAAGTAGGAAAAAGATAGTGCCTTTATAAATATGCTGTTTGTTTACAAGTTTTGCAATTCTACATAAAAATAAACAAACCTTATTAGCAGTATCTTCAAATTGCTGTGGAATAACAGTCCAAATTTGATTTTGTCGAAAACACATGCAGGTGGAAAAGGGAAACATCATTAGTTTACAGACACCAAACCAAACACAAAACAACAGAAACTGTCAAATAATTTAAACAAGTTCTGTGATGTTTAACCGGTAGATGAGATTCACGTCATATCCTTTTGTTGTCACGACGGTCACGTTGTTGTAGCAATGAGAGGGCGCCACAGATGTAGAGCAACAGCATGATATCCCTCCTTCCAAGAATCGCCGGATCGATACAGACTATTCCCTTCAAAAGCCAAAGGATTTGCGAAAGCTTAATTTCGATACAGTTTTATTGTTCATGTAATTAAGTTCCACTTATTAACCGATTGTGGCGGGTCTAATTAAAGTTGCTGGTTTAGGAAAGTTCGTTGTTGATTTAACCGCAAAACACAACTTTGGGTCTCAAAATTATATGCTGAAAGTTGGATATTATGTGGTTGTACTGTAAAAAGCTGACGCACGTGGACAAAGGTCGATGAACTCCGATAAGGCGCCGCTATGCATTTTCACGATCAATTAACCTACTTCAACTTTTTTTATTTCCTTTACTTGATTTATTATAATGTAAATGTTTTTTGCGTATTAAATCCAATTAGTAAGTAGTTTTAAACAGTAAATGTCGCATATTACTTAACAAAACATAACTTTACATTTTTACCTTTGCGTGTGTTCCTGACACCAATACATTTTCAGTTTTTACTCAAGACAATACTCAAATTATAAATACAATATGCATCGTAGAAACAAAACGAATTAATCATTTTTGAAACCACTACTATTCCAACCATAAATTAGCGTCGACACGACCAATATCAATCATGTTCTATTTATTTTATTGTGTCCGATTGTATCTACATTCACAATCCACTACATCAAAATGTGGTGATATTTTGATCTAAAATTAGTTGATAATTACATACTATGCATGCCACAGTTGAATAGGAATTTATCATTTACCCGGCGCATCCACCAAATTTCATGTCAAAATTAAAATATTGTGAGGTGGTATAAATTTAAATTAAATTAATCCATTCACCAAAATATGTTTTTAGGAACCACAATGCATTAAAATATATGTGTAGCATATATAACGTAAATAAGTAAAGGCACATACCAAAAAATATAAGAATAAAAGAAACGTCAAAATTGAGTTAAGTCACAAAAAAAAGTAGTCTAACGTTCCATAAACATTTAACAAATTAGAGAACAACAGATTTTAATGGGTGTGGCTATTAGCAAGAATCAATTGCGTTATTTTTCCATCTCGGGTGCGTTTCCTTGGCTTTCCGTGCGCGTTTGCGTGCGAAAACATGCGATAACTTAAGTACGAGTATGCTAGCAAATTTTAGCTTCTGTTAATGTTGTAGAACTTGGAAAAATTAATTGTACTAAATTAAGCTTGAATTAAAACGAAACTTATTCGCTCAGCGTTTATTATTTACTGTATTCAGGCTGTTCCGGCTAAACCCCGCCTTAAGTATTGGAAGTTCCAACAATTATATTTATATTAAATTGTGTTTTTAAACATAATCGTTAGGTCCTGCTCAATGCTCACCGGAAGTGAGTATCAACTTCGTTATTTTAAATAGAAAGCTATGTATTTTATTGCGTTTTAGATGTACTCAAGTGATTTTGAAAGGGTTTTCATCACTTACACATTTTTAACTTGCGAAATTAACATTAAATGCCAATTCTATCTATTTAAACACATCATTATTTTTTAAATGACATCAAAGAACTGTAACGACTTTCCCAGCGGAAGCGCGACTTCAAAGTTATAAACTTTATCAAAAGTTAAAAGGTCAATCTTTTAAATATCTTTGTTGAAGTATAAGAAAATTTAAAAAGTTTGGGCTAAATATTAAAATCAATATTTTTCTTAGAGCTTTTGTTCTTATTTCACAACGATAAATAACTACAAAACACTGTCAGTTTGGTAGAGGTAAGAAATTTTTCTCGCCTGAAATTATCTTGGGACATGATATCTACTACTTATTTACATTTATTCGTCATAAATAAAAATGTTGCGGAGAAGCCATTATTTGATCTTATTTACCACCTTAGGAAATAAAGAATCTCAAGTGTCTACTAAAAAGGGTTCAATGTCGGCAGTTGTAGAGAATAAAAAACAAATGTTTTAAATAGTTTATTATGTAGCATTATTATTTTTTATATAAATATGTGTACTTAACAAGTTTTTTAATAATTGCGATGTCATTCATTATTATATAATTCGCTATAAATATGTAGATACAATAAAGTAAAAAATGATACACTTTACATCTATAAATGCGATCTTATAACGAAAATGCATTTTTAAAAAAGCGGTTATACAAAAGCTAGACAACATTTAACAAGTTGTGATTATCTCATTAAATAACATTGTAAAATGAGGTAACAAAGTAGACAACATACATATAAAAACAAAACATACATCGTAAACTCTCACACAAAATCAAATTGTTTATAACTATTCAAAAAGAGATGAAAAGGAGTAGTTGACCAGCCGCTCCTTCTTAATTTAGAAGATTCCCTGGATATTCATGATAAAAATTATGCAAACGAGTGAAAATTGTAAATTAATAGCTACAAACAAAATGACTTTGTAGACAGCATAATACTTATTGTTAATATACATTCATTTAAATAATTTTTAGACCGTTTTAGGCCTTGTCAAATTGAGTACTAGCGACTTATAATAATGAACAACAGTAAAAGCATTATTGCACCCATTAAAAAGAAGGGAGAAAAACGTATATCATGTTCACATTAAATCAGAAGGAAGTGGCATATAAAAGCACACCTCCTTTAGTTATTTATAAAAATAACATGAATAAGAAATATACCTAGGCTCTTTCAAAAGATTACCTAAAAGATAATAATAATAAAATTAGCATATAACAAATATAATTCCTTCTTTATACAAATTGTCTGTTTATCGATATTCAAGGCCCTATATTGAGTGTTCTTTATCACGTTAGCTCTCTGGCTCAGCTGGACTTTCCTGGAACATTAAGAATGAACACCACACTTTATCAATGAATTTCACACAAACCTTAATACTGTCCAAGTCTTGAGGGAGTTCTGGTGTAGGCGATTCAGCAACGTTGTTTTCAGTAGGCCCGTGAAGCATTTGTTGTTCATGTAGTCGCTCCCTCATGCGGTAGAGTTCTTTCCTCAGTCTGTCACGTTCTTCTTCAACTTGTTTTACATCACTCTGAAAAAAATAACTTAATAATAGTTTTCCTACAAACTTAAGAATACTTACAAGTAAGGTCGTTAGTTGTGTACTTAACGAGTTGGCAACGTCTCTAACACGATTGGCAGGAATGGAAGGTGGTGATACAGTTGGCAATAATTCCTGGCTTTGGCAAGCTGGGTGTTTGCCACCTGTCGCTGATATAGCTGAAACCTCCGTCACATTTAACGCTTCATTGACGGCTAGGTGCAGCTGATCCACTGCAAAAACCAATCGTAATCAAACACGAAGTTTCTTTATTTGATGCTAGATACCTTGATATACAGCAGCTAAAACACGTTCCGCTAGATCTTTGGAAGACCTCGTATCTTGTGTATCGCTAGCCATATCAGCAATAAGATGGAAGTGCTCCCGAGGAATACTTAATAAATCGGCAACCAGGCCTTCTTTGTCTTCTAATGCCCGTCGCACTTCTTCATCTTTACGACGAATTTGTTCTATTACAACACAAAAAAATCAGTATTTCTCTCGCATCTATTATTTAGGTAGAACATGCACTAGGAAAAAAGCATAAGGTGAATACCCAAGAAGCATACCTAGTGGAGTTAATCTTGATTCAGCAGTGTGCACTGGTGGTACTTCTACGTGGACCTGTGAAGGCTGGATGAGAGGCCACTCATCCGCTGTTACTTTGGTGTGAACACCGCCACCTTCTAAAACCATTACCGTCAAATTTTAACTCGTTTATAAGCGTCGAAAGTGCTATTTTAATTTTATTGGTGCTTAAAATTATGTATTTGATACTACATTTACTTGAAATAGTCAGCTTGCTTCACTACGAAGCTATAAAACCCACATACAAATCGATTTAGTATCAAGTACATAACTCGCAATAGGGTAGGCAAAATATATACAAGACAAAAAAATAATTTTTATATTATAAAATTGTGGGAGAGACAACGTGCAGTGAGTGAACAGTAATTATTATTTAGACAATCGCAGAATAAAATAGTGCCATCAAAAAATAAACAGGACGATTAAGTTAGTGGCTGTTTTCAATGCATTGTACACTGTTGTTTAATAAAACAACATGAGCAAACTGTTTTGGGAATTTTTCTTAGATAAAAATAAAATACTTATATTACAAATCATATTCTTGCTCATAATCTTACTTCACATTTGCGGTTACAATAACCATGAATTTTAATGAAGCTATGCGAGATAGGAGATATTTGTAAACAGTTTGTTTATAGCTTTAACATTTTAACGATCTGTTAATGCAGCGACAATCATTTTTTGTAAAAACAAATTCGGTAAAACATCAACATAAAAATAAATCTGTTCTGTTAAAAAAAAGTAAAAATCACAAAAAGGTAAAGAATTTCTCTACAGTAATGTTCGAATTTTAATTTTTCTCTTCCAATAACAGAACAAGAAAAAATGAATACATACTTCATTTTGCAAAATTCATCTAACGTCAATTACCAATATCTCAGTTTTAATTCTAGCTGCAACACTTTTTTAACAAAATTAAATAACTAAGAAACCGATTGTTACACCATGGTGTCACTATAAATTAAATTGATAAAAGGGTCAATTAATAGGTTAACGAAGTTTAGATATAAAAATTTCATTTTAATTCTGTCAAAAGACGTGTACGAGTAATAAAAACAAATGGAAACAAACACGTAGTTCTCTCAGCAGAACTGTTGCAAGCAACTTTTTAGAAATTACTTATCCACGTCAAATAAACAAAACATCAAATTTTATTTAAATGTAATTAGGTACGTCTCGTAAACATTAAATGACGAGCACTCAACAGACATTAGAAACGTTTAGTAAAATCCAAATGATGTAATTATAAATAGTACAAAATTATTTGTTTGATCCAAAATAAAATCAAATAAACGATTTCTTGTAAGCTTTCTTTATTCGTCAGTGATAAATATTTTGATCTATATTTTACTTTGCATTAAATTTGCAATTACAATTAATTTTAAGCAAGCAAATCTATTTATTAAATTAAAAATTGTTTCTGAAATATACAGGGAGTGCCAGAACTCGCGCCCCAGAGAAAAATTTCAAGTAAGATAAGATACCAGGAACATGAAAAAATGTTTAAAAAATTCAAAAAAAATTGACATTTATTTCTTGACATTTTGACATTTTTTATGTCTATTTAATGATACTGATGCTCTTGTATATGTTTTTTTACAATTATTTAATGAAGATACAAAAATTTTGTCAATAAAAGCCGCAAATAACATTGAACAGAGTTACAATTTAGGATACAGCTTCTTTGTTTCCTCTTCTAATAGACCGTTGCAAAAAAACTTGGAAAATTATTTTTCTAATAGAAATAAATAGAGTCGAAGTACAAATTTTAAACTCTCATAACTCCGGAATTTTTTTAGATAGAATTTTTTTAACATTTTTTCCATGTTCCTGGTATCTTACCTTACATGGATGGCATTTTTCTCTGGGGCGCGAGTTCTGGCGCACTCTGTATAAACAAAATTGGTAAATGCTAATAATATATTGAAAATAATTTTTGCTACTGAATTACTTAGAAGTGGTAATATACTAGTTAAAATATGTTATAATACTTCTTAGAACTTATAGATATTAGTTTTTGTAAGTGTATTTTAATAACATTGTAAACTGTAACTGTTAAATTTACCCTGTTTTCAATGTTGTAATAACCTACTATTTTTTTTACTTACCCGAAGAACTCGGAACTTCCTTCTGCTCCGTGGATCCTTCCTCCTGAGCATCACTGAAGACTTGCTCATCCTCCTCTTCATCGTCAGGAGTATTATCCGTTCCACCAACGGCTTCAGCCCTCTCAGAAACGTCCCGTGTACTGGGAATTTCCTGTAATGTTTCAGACTCATCTGAGTCAGGCTGGGATTCAGTCCTCTTCGTTTTCCCTTCTCTTCGATTATACGCATCCGCTGCATCAGAGAAATGCTTCAGCCACCTGAAATAATCATACATCAAATAACAACCATGAAAAAAATTCACATTATTGACCCCGACAGAGAATGTCTCATGCTAAACTCCGCTATACTCGATTCTCAGAAACCTAATACTTTATCCGACTACTAGAAACATACCTGTGCGAAAATAGCCAAAGTTGATTATAAAATATATTATAGACAAAACACGTGTAGGTTTGTATAAACTCTGGTCGTTATCTGTCAGCAATCAGTTATTCGCACATTTCAGCCCAACATCTGAATGATGACTCGAAACTGCTGATCAAAACAACCCGAAACAATGACTGGCTATTAATGGTACCTTTGTATGAAACTTCCACGCCGTTTTTCGGGACTTAGATTAAGACTACTTCTGCGTTCAGATGGCGATGCACTATTGTGCTCTTCTTCCGACGTTAAAGATTGTCTTCGCGCGGGCACCATTGGTAAAGGTGGCGGCCACATAACACACTGCCCAATGTAGTTATGCAGTACTTACATAAGTAAATATTTAAACGGTCAAGTTTACAACACGCGTCGTTCGCTAAAAATACCACCCGCAAAGAAAAAGCACTGAAGGGAAAGGTGATAAACTCTGTTTAAAATATTAACCGTATAATTAAAATAAATAAAACGTGAGTTTTAACGTAAAACTGCGACTTCACAACGTCACGAAATCGTTTTTGTTCTGGTTGTTGCTCGCATTGAAAGTGTACAGATAGTGTAACAATTCAAATATCATTTAGTCGGATAAAGTTTAAGATATGTATAATGAGAATTTTTTAAGCATTTAATGCCAAAGGAGAACCTGTTTACGATTTATCGACGTATCATAATATTTACTCCGGGCAAAATCGAATTATTAAAAAATAACACTGCGCGTTTGAGAAGTTAACGAGGAGATGATTAGGTTTACTTTAAAGTAATTAATACCGGCGATATTTCGTGACACATCGTAACATCTTATTCCATTCCGAGAAGTTCTAATTAAAATACTTTGTTTAAAAATGGTTGATAGACAAAGGAACAAATTAGGATATTTACTAGGCTGTATAGAAGAGGCTGAAATAATTACTCCTAGCCACCAAGCGTCATCTAGCGATACAATCACAAACAATTACGGGTAATTTAAAAAATAGATTGGATTCTATTTTATAAAAGTTTCCGTTTTAACGTGTCGAAGTCTAAATGCAAAGCAAACAAAAATTGTTAACTACGCAATTTTTTAACTTTTAACAAGTTTTAAAAATAAATAAAAATCAAATAATAAAAGCGGTGTAAAAAATGTTAACTCAAAATCAAAGATTTATCACAGAAAACACTCATTGCTACTGCAATAAAATATTGGTAATTTATTTTAATTATTAATTAAAATTATTATTAATAATTAATTAATATTAATATTAATAATTACTATTAAAAAAAAAACTAATTGAAAGGAAGAAACACATGAATGTTTATAAAACTGTTTTTATGAAAAAGGTTTACAATTTTGCTATATTAAAAAAAATTCATCTCAATTTTTCACTAAAAGGTTTACTATTATGAAATGACGTGAAGATCTAGTTATTTAAATTTTTACAACAAAACATTTTAAACAAGGCGTATCTTGAATCAAACACTACTAAAATTTTCAAAAATTATTTTAGGCAAATAATAAATTTATGCAATTTTTGGTAATGTGTACTTTGAGCAAAATGAAGGATAAATACGCATAGCAATTTCTAATTACTACAACTATCAAAAAGAAAAAATACACATCTTGAATATGGATTAAAAAACACTCTTGGTTTCAATAAAAAAAATCAAAATCCCATATTTTACTCGTAATTCTTTACTCACATACAATTTTAAGACGCCACTGTTTTAATTTTTGACATAATACAAAAGAAATAATTAATAATTAATAATACAAAAAAATTATACAAAAAACATAATACAAAAGAAATAATTTCAGCCACTAGCATAAAAAATATATGTGACCATTTATCTGTTTTGTGATTAGTTAAAATTTAAAGTAACCAACCGGAAACATGAAACGAAGTGATTTTCTCAGATATTTCTGAAAATAAAAATCAGTTTTTGGCGTAATATTCATTTTTTTAAATAAAATCTAGTCATTTTCTGTTGCTTATTAAATGCGAATTTACTCGTAAAAGACTTTAGCGGAATTAAGTGATTTTCAACTTAACCAAAATACTTACATATCTCTATTAATATCGTCGTCTGCTAGGAAATCATACATTTGAGTGCCGTTTGTGGAAGTATTGAATAGGAAGAGCGCTCTTTTACCTATAAAACATTATAAAAAAAAATTCCCACAAATGTTGATTTACTCACAGGCCGCATTATTCCGTACTAACAACGTAGACATCTTAATAATAGGTGAAAGAGGTTGAGGCTGGGCTGAGGAACCTGATTGGAAAAACTTTAAGAAGAATTTATCGCCTTCTTTATGTAAAATAACGACAGCTTCTTCTAATAACAGCACATGAACAGGCACCATTGGTTTGTTCCCTCTTCGCAGGTGCAAATTACCTTCTCTGATTAGTTTGTACTGCGTTAGATCTAACATCTAAAAATAATCGTTTATTATTGCAAATTCATTTCCAAAATATACACTTACCCTAAATTCTTGCGTGATTGGATGATCCGACCTCTCGAAATTCGTCGTGTCTAGATGCCGCTGTATTTCGTCCAATCGTGATTTGTTAAAGGCCACTTTAGCAGCTTCGTTAACATGATTTAAAATGTCTTTGGAAAAGTGATGCGCACGTTTCAATTTCACTAATTCTTCCTGCGCATGTGAACTCGAAGTGTTTGCCTCGACGCTGCTAATCAGACGTTCTAGTAAAAGAGGATATTTAGACAGTCGTTGCATTTCAGTCGGGATAATTCCTTGAAGTGGTAATCGTCTACACTGCCTCTTTTTCTCGCACTCTACTAAAATGCCATCAAATTTCGAATCTCTTTTACGTTTTTCTTTGATAAATTCGAGAGCTTGTTGCTGGCGTTCACAGAAAACTGCAGCGGCCCTTTTAAGCATGTCGCCAACGACGCCACCAAACATTTTGACTAACATGTCACCGAGATTATTCACTAATGGATCTTCCCGTCGTATCCTTTTCATTTCTCTACTAAATTGCGTATGCACATCAAGCATTTCCTTGATATTTGGAAAAATTAAAGCTATTTCGTCGGGTTTTAAAACCTGACTTTCCTTAAGAGTCTTGTAAAAAATCTCACACAGTACTCGAAGGTTCCGCACATGTGAACTCTCCGTATGAAATAGTTCTGCAAACAATTATTTCAATTATTAAATGTTACTCAAAATTCTTACACTTACCGTTAATTACGTCTTGCCTTTTCTTTTCGTGTGGCTGAAGATTACGTAGTTCTTCTTCTGGGAACAATTTCTGCCAATTGGCTGGCTCCATTTCGGCATCGCTTTCCCAGTCGGAACTGGCCTTCCTGTCGCCTCCATCAGTAGTGACGACTTCCACACTATTGCTAGGACTCTCAGACAATCGGCCACTAGTAAAAAAAATCAATTTTAGACTCGGTTTATTCAAATATTTGGTTTTAAAAGCGGGGATAAAAAAACAACACTCTATTATGGAATTGTCAAACAAAAGATATACCCAGAGAGTGGACCGTAATTATAGAAAATAATTGAAATTTTTAATTTTCAATTAACACGATATAAAAATACTTCGATAAGTGACTGTTAATAAATATCTAAGCATGTAACTGATTTTCCGTTATTATTCTGAACAAACGACGACAAAATTCTCCCAAACAAGTGCATACAACATAATCAAAACAAATTTTTTAATATGATTTTCAATATCATCATATTCTTTTATGTATAAAATATATTGCAAATAAGCCATAACTTAAAAAAATAAAATAAATACATTCTAATGCTCTTAGATTAAATGTAAAAAATTAAAATAGAGATATGACTTGAGCAATAATATTTTTTTTATTCAGTATATAAAGTATTAAAAAAATCTGTTTCGGCATATTTTCATTATTCTGTTACACTAAATTTCGAAAATTACCATTCCACCGTAAATACATTATTTTCATACGTAAACAAAGTAACACTTTGATCTAAGAAGGAAATAACTCAACGATGAAAAATCTTTTTTTTATGAGTCGAGTTTAGTCGATAAATATTTTCAAGCATTTGAAATGTTTACTCGTAAAATAGTTCAATTGCTGTAATATTTAGCAATGGTCAATTAATAAATCCCATTATGGAGTGTTGTTTCCGTCAAGCGCGGCGTTATTACGCAAATAATAGTTAAAGAATAAAAATAAATAAAAGCGTACGCATTCATTCAATGTTTTTCCGATAAGCGCGCACGCATCGTGATGCGTTTTTTCAATTCATCTCATGTTCATGCACCCACGCAATCACGCACAATGAGGGATCAGCGAAAAGCCCATTTTCTCTTCAACTACTTACTTGTAGGATATGCTAGAATTGGATGAACTACCGGAATCTGTATTTGACAAGCCTGGCTGATCCAACTCCACATCGCCACTACACAAACATTTAAACAGCCATTACTACAACATTTCTATACGAATACCTACAATTACTAGCCAATTACTAAACGAAATTAAGCTAAGAACACAATGTCCTTTTCGATTGTCCTTTGTTGACAATTTGCTTAACAACCACTTAATGACAACTCCTCTGTAACTTTCATTCTGACGTGAATCGTAATTGTTAGTAGATATACATAAGAGTGGTATGTACACAGTTTTTTGTATTAGGTTACAGTTTCAGTTTCCAAAAAATTTAAAAGTACATCAAGTTGATTATAAATTTATTTTTTATGAATTCGTCTAGTTTTCATCATAGTTTATCATTTTAATGCACCGATCACAATGGCGTCCGAATCAGGTATCGATTAGCGCATTTACACGACAGCTGGCATTACCGGTTATTGAACGTGAAAGTCAGCGAATTTTGAAAAAAAAAATGTATAGGAAGCGTTTCATAAATTTTCATAATAGCAATGTTTATTTAGTAGTCATAAAACAAAATAACAGTTTAAAAAAAAACAACCATTAAATATGTTACACTTATTTTTTAAAGCAAGTTTCATGTTTAAGTGTTTTAAAAACGACAATGACAGAATTCGATCAATAGTTGAAGCAATTTAATTTATTTTCATTAACCTTCCAGTGTCATTTTGATGAAGGTGAAAACTTCCTTTTATCCTTCTTAATCACTTTATAACAAGTAGCGTGTAATCAATTCCGGATACAATCGGGTATCCATTTTCTAATTAGAAATGTAAAGCATATCATAAAACGTTAATTAAAAAATAGAATCGCAAGAATTATCACAATTTTTATTTATATTTAAATTGAAATGCGAATTCTATACATCAACTTTGGTAAAAGAAAATAAATTAACACTGTTTCTTGTTCTAAGAATTGTTTAAAATTCTGAAAATTATAAAGAATGTAAATTTAAAACGCATAGGTAAAACAATCAAGTTCGGTGTTACAAATGTTTCTTCTGAAAACAGAAACATAAATATTTGATTTTCCTAACCAAATCACGTACAAATAAAACTCAAAAAATAACCGAAATGTAAAACAATATTTTTTTGCGGTTCAAGATGAAAGTTTCTTTTTATTAGTAAAAAATAATGCAAAAATTTCAAAATTCCCAACACAAAAACTGGTATTGTTAATCATAATGATAGATTTCTACTATTATATAATTTTTTAACATTCATGATGTGTAATATTTGCGATAGGTAATTAAATAAAAAAATACAAGGCTACGAATTATTTACTATTGAACTATGGTTTCATAGTGTATATCCATTTTATATTGAATTTTAATTTTAACTTTAAAAAACTACACCTTGAGAACGTTTGAAATAAAGCAAATTTTTCACTGCTAAGTTTAACTCACTTATTGTTAAAAACCCGAACGAATCAGCTGTTGGCAAACGAATTCACATTTGCGAGTTACTCAAATGACATTGAATTATATTACCGATAAGAAAAGTATGTGGTTCTTATTTTTTGTAATTTAAAATATGTCCGAACAATTTAGTGCGTTTAAATAATCTTGTTTTAGACTTTAAATATTTAATAATAATTGTAGAATTGAAATTTAACGTTGCGCTTAAGTAATTTATTTCGAAAAAATTATGTAAAAAAAGCAAGTGGATGCTGTGTTTTGAATACCTCCGAATATAAATAACCCCAAGACAACTATAAATGTTTCGCTATGCACTCTTTCAAAACTAGAAAAATATTTGAATCGAGATTTCGATACGGTTAATTTAATTCAAAGTTTTTGTGGAGAAAGTTAGACAATAACCTAATACAAAAGAAACCAACAGTTTGGCGAGTTGCTAAACATAGATAACGAAAATAATCCTTGCAGTCTGTAATAAATATTTACAAAACTCAAGATTAAGGTAGGCTATTCGCATTTTCAAAGAGAACTCGAATGCTAAAAATATTTAGATTAAAACACAAAAAGTCTTCATTTTAAATAAATGCATTCGTGCCCCCTCCGGAAGCCCAGACAAGAAAAACGCTTTGTTCTAAAAATGAATAGACACCTTTCCGATACTATCACAAAACTGAAGTCGGGGTTGGTCATCACAAATCGCAAATGCCCATCTAGAAGACCTTACTACCAAAGAAGACACTCCAACACAGATTGTCTCGTTTATTTTATCGAGAATTTTTCGAGATAAAAAGTGCGAATTTGGATAATTTTTTCTAAATTTCAACACGTGAATGAATTGGCAGCAACGAATCACGGAAAAACGGGAGACGAAACAGACACTGTCACTGAAATTCCAATGTTAGCCCGGCGGCACGATCTATAGACATCGCGATGCCTTCGCATGCGCATTAAGGGGGCGGCGACCGGTAAGGGAGATGAGAAACTGCAAGGATTATCAGGGAATACAAACGAACTCACCTTGTCGTATTGTGAGAGGGATCGCTGATGTTTCGTCTTTGTTTCCGCTGAAATTGAAAACATTATTATTGGTTACAAATTTTCACTAATGTGGAGACTTTACCTTTTCGGACTGTTCTTTCACGCTTTCTGATCGGTTTATGTTACTGCTAGACTTTTTCTTATGAGAGGCTTGAGGAAAACTAGCGACACTGAAACAAATAAACTTTTACGAATACGCCCCACACTAATCTCGGAAAATTTACCGAACTGCTCGTCGATAAATTGTTGTTTTTTCAAAATTCATTGTGGGACATTATTTCTATACAAAGAACAGGTGGATTTTAACTCGCACCGTACTCTATTGATATGTGATATCTATCACATTACTAAACTTGGCGATATCGCCATTTATCTTTATTTATCTCAAAATTATACGCATATCAAGTCAAGTATACAATGTATTTTTCATACACCTCTTATCTATTTCTATCGACTTACTTGTCAGGAGCGGAGGTTTCGTTTTCTTGCTTATTCGGGCCGTGGTCGGTGCTGGTAGTCCCTTCAGCATTTTTGGGGGTCTCTTCACGTACTATATCCGGCCTTCTGTCGGATCCGCTTCGTGACACGGGTTGACTGGGCTTATTCTCTCCTGTAAAATAAAATAAATATTCAGCTTTTGTCCCCAGAACAACATTTATGCGACAAAATAAAAATTGCCCAAAAAACAACTGCAAATACCTAAAACTGGATCGATCCTCGCATGGTATTTGAGTTGTGTGTCTTCCGTTGTTAGTTTTTGCGATCCCCCTAACTTATCACGAAATCCCCCGAAAGCAATAAAATCAAACTCGTCAAAAACATCTTTACATCGGCCTTCTTGCAACTGGTCAAGAATACGGCTACGACGCATCCTCAAAAGGTTAAGATTTATGGAACTACTTGACTTTGCTTTGGCTAGGAGTGGCTTTTTCGCAATGCCATCTTCCATATCAGCGATACCTGTATTGGAAGATGACTTCATAATACCGAAAGTTCTACTACGAACTTGCTCCAAATTCGAAGATTGTCGGATTAGACGGAAGTCAAAATTTGACTTTCGCAGTTCTACGTCTTCGGGTATTCGTTCGCAGTGCGAACTCTTTTTGGAAACGGTTGTTTTAGATGGTAGTAACCCATTCGTTTCGGTTTTGGTTTTGTATATTTTCGACTTGACTCTCTTTAAGTACGAATTGTTTTCGGAGTTTTGTTTAGTGGCTTGTGCTTCCGAATTTTTGGCGTTTTTAGCTTCTTTCGAGGCGCTTTTGATATTCGTCAAGGGATAGCTCGAACCTTTTTTATGCCTCTTGGTTTTCGAGTCTGCGGTCGTTTTATTGTCGGTGCTTTTGACCGATTCTTTAATCAAATGATTGTCCGAATGTTTCATATTTAAATTTTCTAGGCTATTTGTGGTTTTAAGCGTACCGTGTCTAAACAGATCACTCAACCGTCTCCCTTTCTTTGCTGTTTTATCGCTGGTGTATAATTCTTCAGGTCCGAGAATTCCGCTCACCGCTCTCGTCAAACGCACATTTGCTCCATTTTCAATAACAAAGCCGTCGCTGAATCTCTTTTGATTACTATTTTTAAGGTTCTGTTCGACTACTTCGCTCGGAACGTTTCTGAGGACAACATCTGCTAACTCGAGGTCGTCTGTTGGAATGATGTCATTTGAATCTGGTGGCGTAACAGCGACACTCGAGGTGTTTTCTGCAAACGGTGGTGCTTTTTTATTTCCGCGATTTCGATGCTTGCCGGACTTTTGCTGCTTTTTTCCGGTCGGCGCACTTTCACTCTCGGGACTAGTGTTCCCTACGGACTGACTATTCACAGACTTTGAGTTTTTCTGTTTCCGGTTCGTTATCTTATTTTTAAATGATGTCATGTTTGCGTTACGCATATCCGCTTGCTTTGACCACATAATTTTATTAAATACACTTATTGTTTATTAACTTCCAAGCTTAATTTATGCAAAGACTGATAATTCCCATTTTGCTAACACCAGTCGTCTCCTTTTCACTTCTTTTTAAATTGCCGACTACAATTTAACACGTTGCAAATTTAAAGCTTATGTGCCAACAATTGAAAATCATCACTGTATTATTACAGTCGGGGGCACCCACATCCGGTGATTTGATTGGAATTTTTAATACACTATACTATAAAATATTGTCACATTAGGGTAAATCCCGATTGATCACTGGGGGAACGTTGCAAATAAAAATCAGTAACGCCAACACTTGAAAAAAAAAAAGTTTGATGGCGAAGTTTAAGGAATCCAACGATTAAAACAATTAAACGAAATGATACAATACAGACCACCACTGGTTAATTAAACGCAAGGATGACGAATGCCGATTGCAAAATTGAACATACGTGCGATAAAATGTTTTATTCGTAGAACAACTCTTATATAGCGCCGCCACTCGTTTACGATTTGACGTAAAGTGTTCCAAAAATGTATCAAAACACCTCACGCACGATTTGTTGTTATGCCCCTATGCGTGTTGTCATGGCGGCACCTAACCTCACTTTCAACGCCCAAGAAGAATCACTTGCAATACCACTCGGATTCCTAACATATGATTCAAAAGATTCCGTCATAAACGTAATGGGGATACCTGAACGGTCAGTTCCCCAGCGGGAATTTCGCGGATTACCGGTCGAACAGAGCTACAAGCACGGGTAGAGCGTTGTTCTTTGTCTGAGAGTTCACGTTGGCCAGACAACTGGCGAACTAAAAACATCACCAGCGAGCAACTAAAACGTTCCCCGCGTTCCGTTTCCAGACATTTTGCCGCACAAGGCTCAAGTCCCCACTTACTTTCCTCGTTGCTTATCAGACTTTATTAATGCCGACTACAACCGCGATAAGCTTTGGCGAATTTACATTTCCAATGCAGTAATTTTACTGCACCTACTACAATAAACAAGACTACAATCGCATTAGTTTGATTGGTCGTAATAAGATAATTTATTGTTCTTATATAAACAAACTGTTAGCACCACACTGCTTGAAACGACATAAAATCGGCAGGAGTTTTCCTATAGGTTTAATTAAACAGCGGCGTATTGAGGAAAAATCAGCCACAAGACCATTAATTTCTATTATGTATCGCACTTCGAAATTGTTTTTATCTTTCCGACCTACAGATTTAATACTCGATCTAGTTACAGCTGACTAGATTTTTAGAACTAATTTCTATAGTTTGTGGAGAAAATTTGACCCATAATAAGCAAGATGGCGACAAGGTAAAACAGACGTGAAAGGGGCCAGAGGGTTTGCACCTGCATTCAATTTCCAGCCAGTGGCAGGGCAGTAAATAAGCGGAACAGGTTGTTCTCTTGTATTATTCAAATATTTGGAACATCAAATAAAAGACCGCTTTATCAAAAGTTTATATGCTATCTTTTGTGAACGGTAATCGAAGTGATAGTGGAGAAAAATCAACACCTAAATACAAAGTTATGACACTCGTAACAGAAAAGTAGTTTCCACCAACCACAAAAATTCACACCAACAATACGAAAACTTTAGCGGTTTTGTCTATAAATCAAAACTTTATCTGAATTACGAGTGCATCAACTAACATTCCTTAAAGACAGGTACTTCACTTGTTTCTAATCGTACAAACGACGTGTGCAAAAGTATATTACTTTAACAATTCGTCCTTCAATTCCTTTTTTTTAAGTGTAGGTCACGATTTTTCGACCAGTAGATTCTAAAGTTCTTATTTAAATAGATTTAATAGTAACAACCTTTGTAAATACAAACACGTGGAGGTTCATTCAAGTTTTTCCCTCTTATAAAACGGATATCCGGAATTTTCTAACGGATCTGTAAATCTGCCAATGTTATTATAAGAAAAAACTGCGTTGTGCAAAAAGAAATTTTTGTTTATTTGTTTTCGTACGAGGTTATGCAGTTCGAGAATATTTTTAAAGTTTGATATTTATAACGAGTTTTTTAATAGAATAAAAATGTAAAACATAAACATTGAAAGTATCAAAAACTGATACAATTTTTAATTAAACATTGTTTTTTAATAGATAAAAAGTGAATTTTACGTCTCGTAACTGGGAAATAAATAGATATACTAAAGAAGACTTGTTCGCTTTTAATTTTCGGAATTTATTTAATAAACTTCATTCATAAAAAGTCATTGACACAATTTCTCTTTTTAAAATAAAAATTTGGAACAAATAAGTATGTATAAATGGAATTTCAAAAATGAATTTATTTCGTTAAGTAATTCCAGTAAATCTATCAAAAAATAGCTGACAAAAATCTCTTAATCGCCTCCATTCATCACGTATGAAATATTTGGCACCATTGCAAAATTTTTACACTTTCGAATGTAAAATGTATCTGCTTTAAATCAAACAGTTTATAAAATGACCAAGACGAAATGAAGGATTATTATTCACTTCGAATTTAATTCAGGACTAAACATTTCAACAGCAGTGGTGCAATTAGAGCAACTGAAATTCTCATTATAACACCAGGCGCCAGTCTATTGACCTAAAATTTAACCAACATAAAGGCAATTTCTCATAAAGAACAAGAGAAAAATAACAGGTAACATAATAAATATAAATATCATCAGAGTAAATTTACACAATTATCAGATTACATAACGCCATTTTATTTTATGACATAGGTTGCAACTTCAGATATAAAATTATTATATTATAGCGCTAAAAGCAACCATTCATTAATAGTTATTTATTCGAAGAGTGTGAGTGTAAATCGGACGGTTTATTTGACCGAGTGGATTTTTAAACCACGAGTGTAACGAGTGGTTTACCATCCACGAGGTGGAATAAACCGTCCGATTTACACTCAAATGAGTTGAATACAACATTTTATTCTTCGAATTAGACTCAACAAGGCTTAAACGTGCTTTAAATCTGTTAAAAATAATTTGACGTTTCGTATTGAGAAATGCCAAACAGTTGTCAAAACTTTCTTACACGGGAGAAAAACCGTAAATTTTGACAGTGTCGAAGAATAAAATAAATTATTACATGTACAAAAATCGCGTATTTAAACAGAAAATTTAATAAAGGTTCAAAGGAAATTGCATTTTTACTTACTCCGTCAAAGAGAAAAAACATTTTCAGTTAATGAAATCAATCACGAAACCAGTGACTACTAAATTTTCCTCAATTGAAAATTAAATAACGGAAAACTTTTCCTAATTAAAACACCCACTGGTAAAAATATTTCTACCAAATCTACAAATGAAGTATTACTGAAAAATACATTTCAAAATGAAAATACATTTCAAAGATGTAATTAAACGAAAACTTTTTCAATCTAATTGCGTCTTTCCTGTTTCAAACGCGAGTTTCGTATTAATCTAATTGTAACTTCATTCGCAGATTGAAAACTACCATTTGAAAAACATATTGCAGGCAACAAAATTAGATTAGCGAACCCACGCGTTATAATTAAAAAGTGAAACGACTGTAAAACAAATACAGGTGTTAAAAAAAGATCACTATTGTGGCTAGCTAGCCTGTAATAAATTATTCGAGTAAGATTTGATTTAAATTGCACTCTTTTATTAAAAAAACGATATAAGCAGAGACCGCTGTCTAGAAAACATAACCGGATGTAGATGTTGTAGTTGGGGGTTATTTTTGGATGTTAGGAAGAACATGACTGCTTGAAATCGATGCAAGAGACGTTGGAGCGGTACGAGGGATGGGATCGGGTGGCAGTTTATTATTATGTATGTTCTGTTACCTATTCCTCTACGTAAACTGTAACCTGAATACACGTAATCACTAAAAATATAAATTTATCTACCGAACTATCTGTTTACCTAATTCCATCGTCACTTATTCAATAGAAGAACTAAGCGGCTTAATGCGTTTCAGGACTTTCCAAAAGCACACCAATATTTATCTTTTTAGCAAGATATTGATCCTGTGTCTTATGAATGAACAACGGTTCAATTGGCATTGGTTGACGTCAACAGCGTCGTCAATGTCGCCACACCTGGTGGCATCACCTACAGTTTGCCAAGTTTTCAAAACAGACGGTGATTAGTAGGTGACATAAATGATAAAGCGAAACTATATGTTTTCAGACAAATTCCTAGATTTTAAAATAACTGCATGACTCAGTATGACTTTTTTATAATGTAACACCTCCACAGCTACAAAAATAATTAATTTGACTGCATAAATACCGAAAGTCCACCTCTAAACATGACTTTGACCTATAGTACTGTTTGGCGTTCTTACACACATATTTCCATTAAGATTTCAATGCAATAATAACTCACGAATTACAGTCGCATAAATGTTGTGACTTACCTTTCTGTAAGAACACAAACGCGGAAATTCATTTATGTTATCTTGTGTTTTGTTGATTTTGTTTATCAACAGCTAATCTATTACCTAAAGCACAAAACAAAAACATTTTCGAACTATGGAGACAGTTTTTACAATCAAACTGTTTTCCTTTTGTACTAGATTTTGATCCGCCAATCATAACAATACACCACAAAAATCAGATTAAACGTCGTTCGCCAATTTTGAAAACAAAATAAGTTGTGTGCGTTTACCAAGTACCATTTTTTTAATCAAACAAACTTTTTCGTTGATTACGAATCAAGTAACTAACGACAAAGACAAATTTGTGATCTAATTTCCAAAGGTTGTAACAATAATTGTATTAGTTGTAAGGTGACAGACAGGACAACTTTTCGTTTCATCGAATAACACTCAAAACAATCAAAATTCATAGATACAAATTTAAATGTAACAGTGGCAAACACAAAATTACTTCTAATCAATTTTAATTAAATACTCAAAATTCAGTTATAAATTCTGTTTGTGAATATTTCCATTTCAAAAAAAATCATCAGTTGTTCCAAGGTATAGAATCTGGTATAGACACTAAATTTCGTAATTGCACTCGTTATCATATCGCACAAAAATGCAATAATTTCTAAAAATATAAATAATTCCTAGAAAATGCAAATTGATTTACCACGCCTATAAACCTCAATTTTACCACTTAAATGTGCATCAGTTTCTTAAAAAAATGGATCATTAAAATGTCAGAATTGATCACTACCATTATAAAAAACAGATTGATGAAATATGTGAAGTCTATCTCGAATCGACATTAATTATAACAGCTGTAATAAATTTATCCATTCTACTGTTTTAATACCATTACATTTAGTATCAATCAAAACGATGCTTATTTAAAACAACTTAACAATATCCGTTGAACATTGAAGCTCAAATCGCTCATTTACATATACGTTAACATGACGAAATACAAAAATATCAATGATTCACTGTTGACCACAACTGTCACTATAAATGTTTTGTTATGGCACTCGCATCTTATTGTAAAACAGTATCAATGTAACATCAATGTCAAACATTGATCTAGATTTGTTATCATAACCCAATTCCAACAATTCAACAATTATCATACTGCGTATTTAACTGCTAAAAATTTGGTTGTATTTTCTGTTTTTATTTTAAAATTTTATTTTAATTATATACTCGTAAGTTAAACCAAACAAAAAAATTGTTTTTAAAAAATTTAAATTTAAAAAGTTTCTATAAGAAGCTATGTTCCAGATATGTTCATGCTAATGACTCGAGAATTTCTCACTATGTCTTCACCTAACAATTTTTAATGCATAGACACAAGCCTGACAAATACCAAACCGAGATGTTTTATAAAGTCCGGTTTTAACGACAGTAGCTAAGCCGTATTGTACTTGTTTAAAAAATATCTAATGTCATTAGTAATCTACATAAAAAGGACTGTTTCTTTTTTTATAAATAAATTAAACAAGTTTTAACTGTTAAAGTGATTCATATTTAAACAAATACATTTATAATACATATAAGTGATCTGGATTTAATTGCCGGTTTGTTTTAGCTATATATTTACAATAAATAAATAATGAATATGTAATGTACATCACAGCCAACATAATTATAAAAACAAACAAATAAATCAGTTATTCATGTGTATATTTAATGTTGTACGTAAATATATTGCACTTCCTCTATTCAGTTCATTCACAGCCTTGTTATTTCTGTTGCAAAGCGAAAAATGAGTAATATTTACTGTTTAATCGAATCACGACAATTTAATGCCATCCATTGAAGCAAACATTAGCAGTCTATTCAATCTGGAGTGCGTTATTAGCGTTTTTGAAATGGATGAGGTTGTATTTTTGTAACAATTCAACTTCTGTCATAAATTTCGCGAAACCATTTTCGCATTAAAATTATCTCCTGAATAAATTTCCAAGGCGCCTTTCTCAGCTCCTCCGACATCCATTTCAGCCGAATCCGACTGGCGTACGTGCTATTTATTGTTAAACGAACATTATATGCACTACGCACATGGGACATGAGTTATTTTGGTTCGTTTAGGCCAATCTATACATTCTGGTCAATTACATAAAAGAATTTAAAAATAGCATGTCTATCTCACGAGGAAACTCTCCACGTCAATGTAAACATCAAGACGTCACTTTATTTACCTGAACTCCCGGAACCCCAATTTGGCAATTTGAGTAATTTCTTGAAACTACTGGATCTCTTCAAGCTGCCAGAACGAGAAGTGTAATCCTGTGCCTCCATAAAACTGGATTTTGAAGCACTCCACACACTTTGGACATTTATGTCTCCTCACGTTTTGATTGACGATTAATTCAGTCGTATGCCGGGTTTTCGAAATTCGGATATATTAGATAATTGTTAGGAAAACATCAAACTGGAACTCTTGCCGAAATATTATAAAATGGTCTATTTTTAGCAAAACCCACAGGAAATGCGGAGGTGATACAATCGCTAATTTAACATGTTTAACAGGACTGGTGAAAAGTTTGAAAAATGCGCAATTGGCACATCAAGTGTAAGTGAAAACGGGCAGAGACAACCCTTTAAAGTCCATCCTAGAACAACTTTATAAACAGTATACTATCGGCTCCATAAAATATGCAAATTTGTCATAAAAAGCGACGGTGTTCTTTTGCTACATTCGTATCCAATTACGAGGCTGATTGCATGGAGACTTTACGAGTTTGTGATTTTCAAAGAGTGTGGGTCTAGGCACCATTGTTCAAGGCGATGTTAATTCAATAAAGACAATTTCGATATATCCAATTATACAAATCGATAGATTCCTCCTTTACTATACTAATTAACCATTCGTCCTGTCAATCGGAGAGAGAGGGTTTTCAGGCGAGGATCCGACAGCTGGGTATAGGGAAGACCGCACCGCCGACTCTTGCAATTATCAGTCAGGAAACGTGCCAATTAAGCTTACAGGAAGGGTGCAAGTCATGTCATCAATCGAGACACAGGATTTTCTTGGGTCGCCAATGTCTTTCAAGACATAACAAACTTGAATGCGCGCATTACACCACACTAACCTAACCTAAGCAGGCACTCAAATAACACCGCACTTTCCGTTTTCGTTCCCGTCCGCGTGTAATCTGTGACTGGCAACGAGACCGCGCAGGGCTCGGGTGGACTATGCGCCGGTATCCAATTTTCGTGAATTGCATATAGCCCCAATATAGGGACCGTTGACAAAGGGCACTGATGAAAAACTAACTACCTGAGTACCTCGACACCACTCGGGTAATTATTCTCGCACGGTGAACCGAAAATTGCCACCAACTCAATTTAACACTGTTGATTATCTTGACGTTATCAGTAATTACATTCTTGCATAAATTCGGAGATAAAGACTTTTGTTTTTAATTCAGATTTTAATCCCCTAGAGTGACTTTCAACATTAAAATATTACGAAAAAAATCGGGTATGAAATCACAAACTGACATTAATTAATTTTCCAAGTTCGAAAAGTTAAAACTATTATTACTGCTGATGAAATGAAGCAGTGGAGATAATTTGGACTTTGGAGCAACAGTGACATCAAGCAAATTAATTATTAAAATATGATTTGTTTATTTTTATGTTTGCAACTAACCGATATAGTAACCATTTTGACAATAAACTGGTTTTGCCAGAATTATTATTAAAATGTTACTAATTCCTATTTTTAACGCTGTTTATTTTATCTCTTACGAAATTGAATTACTTAGTTGTTTTTATTACGATAATTGACAAACAATATGTGTAAAACATTCGATAAGTGTTTTTCGAATAATAAATACTGCTCAACAAAACACGTATAGTGCGACTTTTGAAAAATTTGAACCAACAAACAAGCCAAATTTACCTTTACTATTGGCCAATTTAAACGCAGGTCCATGATTTGCAACAAGGTATTCAAAAGCCCAGACAGTTTTTAATGGCGAAGAGATAGCGAAGAGAGACAGGGGCAGACCAGTTATTTCTAAGACAAACGAGTTCAAGCTAAGGACGGTAACCGGCAGGTATAGATCGGTTGAAAGTACAGCTGTCGCTTTAAAATTTTGTGGTGTTTTGAAGTTTGCACATTGTATAGTAAGTGTAAAAGATTTCTCCGACAAGTGACAAAACGCTGTAAAAATTTGAATGACAGATGAAAAAGGGAAGAGCGAAAACATAATTTATTTGAGCTATAAAACACGTTCAACCTCGTGAGAACTTTTACAATGGAATTACGTATGAATAATAAAAAATCAAAGAACAAGAATGTAGTTAAGTCGACAGAAGTCAGTTTGTACAATGATAAAAAGAGAAAGCATCGAGTGATAACAGTTTTCACAATTCCAAAAATTAAGTCACACTTTATTTTATTCAGCCTTGACATCATTATAAACAATAAGAAGGAATTTAATGATGGTAAAATTTTCTTTTATAAAATTATTTGATTAGAAGTGTGGGTATTTAAAATATGAAGAACGAAAAAAAAATTACTCGCCCTTGTCAGAATTTAAAAATAGAGCGAACTTAGGAAGCAGGTGGCCATGCAGTCTAGTTGATAAAGTTATTGGTAGCACATTTGCAATGTCATAACTGTTATAAATTAATAAAGTGACGACAATGATAATTTGTTACTTATTCAAACAATTTGTTTAATTGAGTCAATTCGTAAAGATGACATTTTTAATATTTTAATTAATTTTAAGCCAACCTTTTTTAAATCACTGGTTCGTACAGTTGGTTGCAATAAAAACGGAAAATAGAATTTTCTTTAGATTGAAACAGGTCAAGTCAATTTGTCATCTGTCGCATTCAAATAATTTTTTTTGCAATGCCGCACTTAAATGCCGAGAGCATCATATGCAAATCAAGATAATCAATTAGTTAAGTACTTACGTGAAAACCCAATGAGTAGTGAGTACTACAGATTAACTGACAGTTCTAACTTTTAAAATTAAGCCATGGATAAATATAAAAATCTGATATTTTTATGCTTTAACATGTTCCGATTTTTTTGCAACCAAGTGTACAATATCCGGTTACTAATAAAAAATTATAAAAATGTGAATAATTAAAAATATTACCCTTATGTAATTAAAAATTATATGTTACAATCTTAAAAAAGTTACTGTAATTCATGTTTAAATAAAATATTTGCAACTAGGTAGTAAACTTAATTACTACATAAATATTAAATTAATCAAAACCCATGAATATGCGGGGTTTTATTGGCCGTAATACTGCAATTTTATAATTAATAAAAGGATCGCGGATTAAGAGAAAATTGCACGACCGAAAACTAAAAGTAATAAATCCATATTACATAAAAATATACAGGGTGTTAAAAAAAGATTGTAAAATATTTAAGGAGGTAATAGGACCAAAATAAACAAAAAAGTCTTAATAAACATGGGTTCGCAAAGTAATGGCTTCGGAGATATCGAAAATAATTGATTTTTCGAAACATTTATTTTTGCAATCTGTTCATACAAAAAATAGAAACTTCTAGAGAAAATTCTAACAATTATAACATTATTCACATTAAATATTTTACAATCTTTTTTTAACACCCTGTATAACGAGGCGACAGTCAATAGAATCTCGGTTATTTATAGTCTGACAAGAGTTTTCGCAAAAGTCTGTGAGTTTTATTTCCTCTAAAACGGTATTTGAATAAATCATAAAAGTCTCTTATGTCATGTTATTACCTTGACACCCTTGACGAAAGATATTGTTACAGGTCATAATTTTAACCCTGTGTAGGTGTTAAATAACACGTTGAACTTCACCGATATTTACATCAAAGTCGCCGTTTAGTTTCTCTTAAAAATGGTGTTTTTCATAATAACGTTTATGTAAAATCAGTGGGCAAAAAATCCAAAATAACGAATGTCAGTAAAAAAAAAAACTTACCGCTTTCGTTGTGCTCGAAACTGTTGTCTTTTTCTTCTGCTTGCCTCCTTTCCTTTTCCACTGCAATTCAAATCGCTATAAAAACAGTTTTGCAATTTATTAACAGACTTACTTAATATAAAATGAGAGCTATGTTTTCGCCTATTATCATTATTCTCGTGTCTTATCCGTATAAATTTTCCTATCCCCCGATCCTTTTTATTGATTGGACCTGGACAACTGTCATCATACAACTTCACACAGGGACGATGAAGATTGATCAGACATACTAAAAGAAATGTATTATTGTTTTGAATTTTTTATAGTGATAATTGTCTCCTTACCAGAACACTGATAGCCTTGAGGTCCTATTCCATAAATAATTTGATGGCAATTATTACAAACTATCACAGTATAATATTGTTGTGCGACATATTGGTGTCCTTGAACGTTTAACTGGAAAATCAATATAAATTATTGACAAACGATCAAAATGAACCTAACACACCTTTCTCGAATATCTCCCAATAAATTTTGTGCGAAACGACTTTTCTTTATTTACAAAAGTTGGACAACGATCGATGGTATGCGAAGCCGGCCGAATACCAAAGATACGAGTTAAAACGGTCGTTAGAGCAGCTGCTGTGTAATACCGTCGTGGGTCGTAATTTTCTTTTTCAATTTCTTCTCTGTAAACAATACACAAACTCACTTCAAACAAAATATTGGCAAGTTCAATAACTCACAAAAAGGGTTCCAATTTTTCTAAAAATAAACTTTCGTACAATTTCACTTCTTTGGTCTTATCATTATAAATCTCGGAAAGTACTTGATCAGTCGGACCGAAGATTGTACCTAAACCAGCAGTACGTTTTTGTTGAAAATCGACTAATTGCTTCGTTAATTCTTCTTTGGCCCGAGATCGCGCCTTCCAAAAAATTTTTCTAAGAATTTCCTCTTTATCAAATTCACGAGTAAGAACGTCATCGATTTCACGAGCGATGTTTTCGTCTACATTTCCCAACCGCAAAGGCTACAATAAACAAATCATTATTTAAAATTAAATCTTCATATGGTGTTTACCGCTCCAGGAACGAGAAAACACGAATGGATTTCGAATGCCCACTTCCTCATTTCTTTAGCGTTTCCCTCTTTATACAAATCAGTGAGCAAATAAAACAGAAGACTATTTGGATCCGAATTTGATAAAATATAATTCATGAACACAGCCAAATGTGGTAGACGCTCCCAGAGTCTAGAGAGCGATTTGAAGTAGCCGTGATCTTCTAATTGGCTCTAAAATAACAACTTTTGTTTCACGACATAATCAAATTTGTCCCAACTCACAGATTCTTGATCTGAGATTTCATCATCTTCCATACTTATGATAGGCTGCTGCGTAGTCTGAGGCGTTGCAGCATGAATCGGGGAACTATTCGCAATAATACGATTGGGACCTCGAAAAGGTGAAACATCCGGCGAAGAACAATCACCAGTTGTCTAAAAATCATTGTTAAAAAAATTTACACTAATTCATTCTTCACCCAACTTCTTCAAAAGTATTTTCCCCGCTTTCACCACTACCATACTGTCTTCTTCTCGAAGCCGTGGGACTGGGATATGGTGGTGGAGGTGTTCCAGGTGGAGTGTCAGCAGGATCCCACCCTTCTTGCCTAAGATCGTTCATACTTTCCGAAGCTATCAGTTTTCGGGATGCTTCAGCACTCGACATTGCTGATAGAGATTCAGGACTAGATTTAGTGCGATGATGCGTTGGATTTGGCAACTGAAATGTAATGTCACAAGCGTAAAAACAAACTTAAGCGTAAATTGTAAAGAAAATAATTCGAAATGTTGCTGCCTTTATCGACAAAGGGGCAATTTAGCTATCTTGAATATCGAAAAGTAAATAAACAGCCCAATCAAGTTACTGCAAGGGTCTAGCTTGTGACAGAGACAACTTGTTTTAGCATCTGTTTTAGCCCGTTAAATCGTTTCAAACCATTCACGTTTATATGTATAATAATTTCTAGGAATAAGAAAAAAAAATAAATATTTTTTTATGATCATTGAAATTAACGTAGATTTCTCTTGAAAAATAATTATTAAGAATAATTTATGAAATTTATAAAACGTCAATTAATAAGTATTTTAAACGTCTTTTTTTACATATGAAGATACAAAAAAAATATTTCATTTAAAAAGAAGGCGCCGGTGTAAATTTATTTCAAATAGTTTTATTCAAAAGTATTATTTAGAAAACGTAATCATCAAAAGAGACGCTAGGAGATCTTGCCCATTAGACCCTTTAAAAATGTGTTTAAATGGATGAAGATTATCAAAGTCATAAATGTATTAGTAAAAACGTGAATAAATCAATGGCAGTGCTAAGAGAAGTAAAGGTCGTTCTACAAAAACAAATATGTAAAATATGTACACACAAACCAAAGTTTAGAACAGTTGTTGGTTAGAAAACATTGCGATAAGCGTTTAAAAGCAAACGGAACTGGAATTAGGTGTTGAATACAATTGATTAAAAAAGCATGTTACTTACATAATCATTAACTAACGTCGCACAGGTTGCCACTAAGGGATACGACATTTGCTTATTTATGGAGTTAACAGCGTCCGATTCGTTTGTATTGTTTGTGGAAAGGGGAGCTCTAGGAGGTAAGGGAGGAGGTTGATCTGAATAGAAAGGGTTATCAACGAGATGTGTCTCTTCCGAATGTGAGTGGAACTTGCTTCTAGGCGGACGACGGGAGGCAATGTCTTCGACCTGTCGCATATTGGCGTTTATTTCGTTGTTAAGAAATAAAGCGTTAGTGTCTGTGACAATTTTGCCATTCACATATGGAGGATGTCGATTATTTAAAATGTCCACCTGGGACGGTCGTTGATTTCTCTTCGGTAACGGTGGCGGAGATTGGAGCTCCGAATTGCCGTTGGGAGAAACGACAGTCGACGCTCTACTCTTGCGAGGTAAGGAAGTTGACAAGGGATTTAGGGGAGAGTGTAAAGGTGGAGATTGCTGTAAGAAGAAACAGTAAAGCATTGTTAGTCAAGTGTCCGAGGCAGGTTATGACAACTACTCGTGTTTCCAATGCTATGCAAGATTTTTAGATTACCAGTTGTCACAGAAACATGAGTAACTTGTCCATTATGAAAATTAGACAATCACCAGTGCGACTAGTAGCTCCTCGTCTCTCGCAATTAAAAGTACAGACGACATCAAGAGACACTATTAAATTTTTAACTTGGAGAGCCGACGATGCCCACCGATAAGATAAGCCAACCACAAAACGCCAAGAAATATGTATGTACAGACTATACAATATAAACTATTCACGAACACGACATACACACCTCGTTTTGGCTGCGAAGAAGCATAGCTTGAAGTGTTTGCAAATTCTTTTCTGTCTTCGACAGTTCCGAATACTTTTTCTCATCTGGAGATGAAGCTATTTGACTTCTAAGCACATCAATATATCGCTGTTCTTTTTCTATCATCAGTCTATAATGTTGCTCTTTTTCCAATAGGAGCTGATGTTGTTTCTCATGCTGCAATTTTTTATTACAACTATGACCAGAAAAAATAACAAACGCTTACATCAACTGGCTGAGGTCCTGTAATTCTGGACGGAGTCGTCAGAGGTCGGTTATGTACACTGGGAGAACTCATGCCTTTTTGTGAAACAGTTCTTTGTTGAACTGTTAACACCACTTGAGAAGAAGCTAACCACAAAACCATTAAATTACTAACAATATTTTGAATAAAATTAAATTACAATAAACCACAACGTAAGCAAATTCATGCATTAATCATAATGAATAAATATCTCGCTAATTTAGTGACGTTTTCCACATTAAAAATTGTGCACACACCGCTCGAAAAAATCCCAATTATTTTCGTATAAAATCAAGTTTATTTAACTCAAGTATACTTTGCCCAATGTATACAAACAACTAGGGCGGAAATTAATTAAATTGAAGAAAACCAAATGTTCCGTTTTTAGAAGCCCACCTGTTGGCCAACCAAACCGCACCTTGATTCTAGATATAAAACAAACTTTAAACTTGCATATGATCGGCTGCTGTGCGCAGAAATGGTGGGTTAAAATACCACAAAATTAGAAATGATATCATGAAGCTACCCGTATTTCCACTATTTAACACATTAGTGATTTTAACATATTCATAATTTATTGCAGATTCGTTTATCGCGCATCTTTGAAATTATTTCACAAGCGTACAAATTGCTTCTAGAAAAATTCTTACAACTAAAAAATATTTCTCTAGGTAGGCAAGTTATTTATTATAAAAAAAACGACTTGTAGCCGTCATTACCGAATTTTACCGAAGATTGGTTTAAATATATCTTTTTCCTGAACACCTTTCTCAACGAATTAGTTTCAAATAAAATCAATTACATAAATAAAGCTGCTACACACACACACAGAAACACACAGTGGCTTTATACAGTCACTCCTTAAAACTGATTGCTACGAATTTGGGCTACGCAGGTATGGATTGCTTCTATTGGAAAAGTAATTGTTGGAAGTCAACATCTGTCATCTGGACATACAATAGGATTCGTTTAATTTCGACCGAGTTCGTTTATTTGCATAAACGTCGTTCACCAAATAAAATACTTCCCTTACAAAGTACGATAAAAAAAATAGTGGAAATACGATAAAAAAATCAACTAATACAAATATTTTGCACGATAAAAAATACTCACATCTTATTAAATCGACGACATCCGTGTGTTTTGACGATATCACATTAACATCGTTGACCTGATAAGAAAAACAAATAATTTTAAGACCTATTTAAAAGGTTTTTTACCTTAATAATTTTATCACCAGCGTGCAATCCTGCTTTTTCAGCAGCTCCTCCTGCAATAATTAAAAAACAATTTTTAATAACATTACTGTATGTAATGGTAGAAACAAAAATTAGTTTTGTTATGAATGAACAATTACCCTCTTTAACACTTTGTACGTATACTGGGTTATCACCCGAAACCTTCATGCCATATCCTCGTTCATCGCGATTAACAACTACCTGGACAACAACAACAGATTGATTATGAGTATCCATAAGAGAAGAGGGTCTACCCGCAGGAGACATGGTAGGTATTGGAGATGTCCTCCGGGTTGATCCATTTGCTGATTGAAGTCTGCAATAAATGCAGCCATTTTTGTCAATCCATTTTAATTCAAAGGTATAAAAATAAATTGTTAATTTTTTTTTGGTATACAAAACTAAGGTACTCAAAGTCAAGTCCCTGATTAATTCAAATAAATTTAAGCTTGTCACCTGTTAAAACAAAAATAGGTCATGTGTGTCAGTTACCTTTTCGCAACAAGTCTTTATAAATTAATAGTCCATTTTAATGAGTAAACAAATCCGTATGATGAAACCATTAAGATTTTTTATAATACGTCAAAAATCACTTAAATTAAAATAACAAATGTGACCTAATTCCAATTTGACAGTATATGAATCAATCTAAGAATCAGTTCTCGTCGGTCAAGGCCTTCAAGTATATTTTTTGCGCGAATGTATCAAATATTTCACCGAAGAAATGTTAAAACTTAGAAATACACAAATTCAATATTTCACGTTACTATGTCTAAAATCAAGGTGAAAAATAAAAACCTCGACACATTACACTGTCAAAGGTTTAAAACGATTTTGTTTTTACGACATTCTAATTTTACAAACATTCTATTTGTTCCGAGAAATCCTCCGCTAAGGTTGAGCTAACAAAAGCAATTGTCACCTCCAGATCAAAATTCATTTTTTATTAACACATCAATTAATACGCACCGTTTATATACCTCATTTACACTTCAACTATTCCAATGAACATAGTAAGAATTTCAAACACGCTGTTCTTTTTTGGAAAAAAAAAACTTTAAAATGGAGTACAAAGCCGACAACATTAATAGAGTCCTGTATATTATTAGTATAGTGTACTCATTCCGATTTTGACCTAATCTTTCAAATAGAGTTCTGGTTAAATTTCTAAATTTAACAAAACTCGTAATGATAATCACACCCTACGCTAATCGGAATTCTTGCCACAATAATGCACTGAAAATAAAAAACCCAGTTTGTAAATATTAAACAGTTTCATTGACCATTTTTATCGAAATTTTAAATATTTTTTCGAGTCTTTTTCCGTGACTAGAGTAAAAATTTACAAAAGAAACGAAAGTACGAGTACACATGATTGTAGATTTTTTTTTTAAATTTTGTCACAAAATTTTCATAAGCAGGAATGAAGGTAGCTATAAATCTATTTTCACTTCTATTAAATTTATTTTACATAAAATACAAAAAAGATGTTAGACAACGATTAATGGAGAATAATATTTACATTAAGAAAAATAAATGAATGTTATAAAGTAGACACAACTCTAAAACTCTTTCAGTGTATAAAAATAAACTTTGGTGTAAGATTTTTATATCCACTTACTAAAATCCAATTAGCTTAAAAGAATTTACCTGGTAAGTGGTAAGTTCCCATGGCTCATTTTTGAGAGCAGATTTTTCATCAATTAATTTTGAACACTACATTTACAAATTTTTATTTGTTATACGTTTAGTTAGTTGTTTTGGCATACAAATTCTAAATTAATCGTAGCAATTTTGAAAAATGTAGGCAAAAGTCGATCATAATTGAAAAAAAAAACGTTAATACAAATTTTGTTATTTTCGCATAAACGGAAAATGCAATATTATTAATATGATGTCAGTCCAATTTCCGAGATTTGTGTTTATTTTAGTAGTGGTAAGAACTTTATGAATCAAATTCCGTTTCCTGTGATTAAAATCTACTCTTTCTGTTATTACAGTCATATTTCTCCACATTGCATTTAAATTAGTTTTTAAAAAATATCAAATTATGTAAGGGTTGGTATTTTTATGCAACCAAATAATATAAACAAATCGAACAATACAACATGACCTAACCACAATCGTAGTTTCTCAACAACAAAAAAAAACAAAAACACAATATTTTCACTAATTATGAGTACTTCGTTATGTATTTACACTCGTTAAGAATCAATTTATTAGTAAGTAACAACTGTAGCAGGTATTTAAATATGTAATAAATTGTAAAAAGTTCATTAACAGCTGGATGTCATTTACATACAACGTGCATATTTTGTGTTTGCATGTTTATATTTAAAAACTCATTGTTTTGGTAATTAGTAAAGAAAAATTACAAGCATGTGTAGGTATTATGACTATACTATCAGGTAAAAACCAATGCTTACTATACTAAACATTTCTAAGTAAATGTAAATAATAAAATGTGATACAATCTCCGTTCCATATCTCGGTCTTTTCAACTTAATGACCCAATTTTTCTAGTAAAATATTTTGTAACAAGTCTTACTCATTCCAATCATTCTCATCGTTTCTCATATTTTAGTATAGTTTTCATTCTAAAAATAATAGATGTTCTATTATTGAAAATGTTTATTTGGTAGGCACAACAATTTGCTTAATATACGACAATTGGATTAACTAAAAATACAAACAATAAATGACAACACCTAATAGAAATAACTTATCACAAACGTTTAACGTGTTAAATATAAGATAATGAATATTGATGCGGTTAATTCCAATTATTTTCTGATATCTGGATGTGAATAACTGTTAACAGTTTTAGTTTACATAGCAGTTCATGAGAAACAATGAAGGAATATTAAGTAATTGGGGCACCGCAAGAAGTACTTAGATTTATAACAGCCTCTAGGAGAATAACAAACCGAAATTTCTAGAAGCCCAATCAAACCAGAATAATAGAATTTAGACATGAAGATGACATGTAAGATCTCGTAAACTTCCAAATGGTGCGCGCATTTCTTTAGGTAACAGGTATGTATACACAAGAGCATCGGTGACGTAAGTAACTAACACTAGGCCATTGCAACCATCAATAACAATTAATAAACATTCCTGTAATTCGATAAGTGGGCATGTTAATTAACTCTTTTCTGCTTCTACGAACCTTTCAGTTAAGGCAACCGTCGTATTATCCATTTTGCCCTACAATCGCAGATAGAGTTTTAAACGAAGTAAATAATAAGAACTGTCGTCGACAACAGAACACATATCGATTGTTCTCGAAGGCTAACATCACTAACACGAATTTTACGCACTCAACATATCACTAACACCTATCGGATTCGCCTTCGCGCCAAAAATTTTCGAAATCAATTCGATTAAGGCACTTATTTCGATCGCAAACTCAATCACTCTCCGTCGACCAACAAGTGTCAGCCATCTTGGGTAATTCCCGAAGAAGATTCTGCGCAGACCGGCCATTGCGAGAGAGATTTTTTACAACTTTTTTTAAGAAAATGCCTGAAGAAACAACAGCGAATTTAATTCAGCTAATAGCGTATCATTAACCCATGAAATAACAGTTTTAACTTTATGCTAAACCTAGCATTATGATGTTATGCACAAAAAGCAACTTTATTTTACACTTGTGCTTCTAAATATACCATGTTAGCTATAGCTATGATTTCTAAACAATTTACAAATACAGATAAATTTATCTTGAAAATCGAAATTGTTTCTATTTTTATTCGATTACAAAAACACTGTAAAATACATCAAATGTTTGTTATAAATAAATACAAGCGAAATACCACGTCATAAAACAATATCAATGAATCACCGAAGATGTTATCACAGTTATATTTGTCAAGTTTGTTATGACTATGACATAAGCACAATCAAGGTATTCCTCACTTTATAGGTATATTGCCCATAAAACAAATAATTGAAAATTAATGATTTATTTGCAAGATAGAATTTCTAGATACAAGTCAAATCTTACTACTTCCCCAATTAGAGAATAATTACACTATTAATTATCAAAACATATTTCAAATTGGTCTTTTAACTTGAATGTCAAAAAAAATATACGATAGGCATTATAGTTAAGAAGCGTGTAAACATTCTAAATAATAAAGCAATATTATTTTTAATATCTATATCCTGAAAATGTCGGTTTCATGCATGTTGCACCACATATAGACGTATCGCAACATTGTTTGAACATCGGACAATCCTCATTTGACCGGCAAAACTGAGGTGTTCGACAACTTATTCGAGCTTCTGGACTAGCTGGAGTTGGACAACCAGTGGGATTTAAATCTGAAAATATAAATAATAAAAATAATACATAAAATACTCCACGAGTAAAACAATTCTTAAATACCACTTTGTGATGCGGAGATGAGGTCAGTAATTACTTTATTTATCTCAGAGCATATTTTATTTACTTTTAAAATTTTATACTTAAAGTAGCATTTGTTGTTTACTACAGTCAAACAAAGGCACTTACATTCGCAACATCGTTTTTGGTATCTGCAACAATATCTGTTGACGATATCTCCACAGTTTTTGCAAATTCTATCAATACTGTTATTCTGTGTAAACACTAAACCTAAACTCAGCAATAGTAAAATAAAGCAAGTTTTGACAACCACCATGCTGCATGTTATCACTTATCAGTAAATCTAATCAACTGACCAGTACCTACTTGAGAAATCTTTAAAATTCAAGAAACAAAAAATTAGGCAACAGTAGCTACCTCAAAGAGTACGCATACAGAATTATAAAGCAAACCTACTTTAATGTCAGTGTTAATTTCTATCGTTATGAATGTTTTTTATTAAACATACAAAAAATTCAGAGTTGAATACTACAAGAAAATTGTTGGAAAAATTTTGTCATGCTTATTGTCATTTAAATCCGAGTTTAAATCAAATCGAAAACCTGTTTCGAAATGATTAGTTTTTTATTTTTATACCTACCGACATAAACTGCATTAAACAATTTCCAAGTATTTATTAATACATATTATTAGGAGTAGTAATTAAAAATAGTTTGTAAATGAATTGCGTTTTTTTAGATGATGAAATCATGGATTTGGGTTTTAGGTGATTTTATACATTATAAATTTATGAATAATGATGTTTTAGGTTTTGCAAATAAACATCACTGTCGCGTATTTTTTTTTGTTTTATAGCTACATTTAGCAACTTATTTATTTAATTTATTATAAAATCAAAAATTTGCGCAGTTTTTTAAGTGGTGGTGAAACTTGTTGGGGCTCAAATAACGTCAAAAAAACATTTTTTCCTTCTTAAAACATTTTATTTGGATGTGAATACAAAAATCAGTCCTACTACTATTACATTAATAAATGGTGTTTGCTTTACAGCATGATTATCTATTTTCACAAAAGGATAAAAGAAATCATGAGGCAATCGAATTTTCAGACTGGGTGGATCAACGAGTTTTCTCATTTTCTTAGTAGTGATGTCGTGAAACATAACTTGTGTACTTACTATAATGTTAAACTGAAAAGTATGGTTTAGGTCTACTGTAAAAGTAATGTTTTTAAAATTATCAAATTGAAACGTAGTGGCTAAAATTTTTTCTTGATTAATAACATCTTCAAAATCCACTCTGGCATGAAAAATTTCTGTAATAAGTAAAGTTGTAATGTTACCACATTTAAGAAATTTCTTTTGGCGGTCAAACTCTCCCCATGTTCTATTTAAAATGTCTTTGAGATCATTTTCAAACATTGGTCGCAGCCAATCGCCCATATTGTAAACGTATGCGTTACCAAACTGAGCAATTACTTTATTACTTAAGGTGCTATTAGTTGTTTTTAGAGCCCAATATCTGAATATGGTCTCCTGTATGGCAATGCATATATTTTTGGCAGACAGATTTTTAATCCAAAGATAATCATTAATTTCGCATTTTAGATAAATGTTATAACCGAACTCAATCGGAGTATATTTGTGTTTACTCAAAGCACACACACCTTCTGAATTTACAAACGGCAAAACCAGAAAATTTTCGGTAAAATCAAAGGGATTTCGGTATAGCCGTAATTGTTGTTTGAAACTTGTTGCATTGCTGGTCGAACTTGTATTACTTATAGGAACATTTACTAAAATAATATTTGCGATTAAGATTGGCTTGCCAACTAAATATCCCGGATTTCCACTAAGATGCGATGAATAATTCAAAGTGTGGTTCCACCAAATAAAATTAGCTTCAATCGTTTGAGAAAACTCCATTTCCTCGTGGTAATAAAAAGTGGCACTTTTCAGAATCAAGTAAAGTTCTACTTTTATCAAACCGCTACTACCGTTATGATAAAAATTGTACCTAACGCTTTGTACTAGATTAATACAAGACAATTCGTTGTTTACAGTGTTTAGTTTACATCTTGATTTTATTCTTGTGTCATTCTTCGAGATTTGGACACAGTCTTCAAAATCTTCGTTGCATATTTTTGGCTGAATATTAAGACAAACATTTTTTGGGCAATTCTGAAAAAAAGTTAACACTAACTCTAACAATTAAAAATATATGACAAAGATATCTACCTGGAGAAAATTTTTATTTTTAGAAGAGACATTTAGTAAACCCGGATTTGCAATTATTGTCATATTTCTGAAAAATGTGTCTGCTTTCAGATAATAATTATCTCCGGATATGTCTGTATGACTACAACTACTTTTGACGTCAATTAAATATTTTATATCTTCTTTGACCACGCAACTGGTCACCATAAAACTTTTAAGAAAATCTGGAATTGAAAACAATAAATTTATCAATTAATTTAATAAGTGGAGACTAACGTAAAGTTTCAATTGTATTATTTCTCAAAGTCCATAGAGACTTCCCAAAAGTGTAGTTGAAATAATTAAATATTTCACTATACTCTTCTTTAGGTTTTGGCCAAATAAATCTATTTTGTCTTTCAAATTGGGCATCTTGTAATGACTTTAACGGCTAAAATTAAAGTTATATTTGTATACCTATAATCTATTCACGGTGTAGACAATTCGTGAAAAAGTTTATCTATCTGCGTTGTGAATAGTGTTAACAGTTTTTTTTTTATTTTATTTATAACAACAGACATAAACTTAATCAAAAGTTTAATAAAATACAAATATCTTACTTTCTTTCGTTGAACTATGTAACTTGCTGGTAAATTGCTTCGAACGATACAAAACAGTCCATTTTGGTTAATTTGAAACTCATGAGGTGTCTTATTAAGGTAAATATGTTTCATATATTGGCAATATCTTGTATCATAATGTCGAAAATCTTTTTCACAATGATCGAATACAAGTTTATTTTCTAAGGAACAGTCTTTGTCGCAACAGCAGTTGAGATCACAATAATCAACCTACAATTTATGAAGATATATTTTATTTATTACTAAAAAAATGAGAGTTAATAAAGCATCCCTACTTACCGTTAAATCACAAATGCACAAATTCTTGCTAGATTGTTCTGAAGCTTTCATATCAAACTGCAAAAAGCTCGTAGGAGAAGGGGTCGTTACTAAAGCAGTCGTCTGTTTAGTGGGAGAGACAGTTACTGAATTTTGAGTTGTTGAATTTGCAAAACAAGAACTGTTGGCTTTACAAGTAGTTGTTGGAAAAGTAGTTGTGGACGAAATTGGTGTCGTTACATTTTTAATATTTTCTTCACTTGACAAAATTGTAGAAGATTTTGTTAATGCAGTTTTAGTCAAATTTTCCAAACTTGTGCTTTTTAATAAAACGCACAATATTAAAAATGTGGGTAAATTGTTAAGTGATTTATTCATATTCCACTCCATAGTTACTGAAGTTTCTAAACAAAAAATATTGTAATTTATGTTTTTTTTGTTTCTTCTTATTACCTAAGTACAACACATAATTCAAACGAAACAACTCCCATAGCCTCCGTGGAAAGTTTATAACGTTCTCCCGAATTGAAAATCAAATCGGGATTTTTTATTTGATACCCACCTCCTAGAAAATACTGCACGAAACGATCTTTAATTGTACCAAATGGTCTCCAAGTATAACAGTCTAAAATATGGGATCCGGGGGTTGTAGGAACTGTTATGAAACCGTAACCGAATATATGACTTCGGCCTAACCAGTCTAAATGATAAATTTGCAAATAAATTTTAGGCCAACCTAAAATAAGGATTATTCTACACTTTAACATGTTTTTTACAAGTTTTATAAAAATGAAATAGGCATAATAAATATGTAAAATTAAATTCCAATTTATTTAAAAAAAATAAACGCGCTTTGTGAAAAATTGACCAACCTTGAAGACCAGCCGTGGCTAGATGGATATCTATTGGATAAGACCACTTACAAACTTTACCAAACTGAGGTGATGTTACTTGAGTTTGACCTTCCTTTTTCCCAGAAATGACTTTCCAGTTATTTCCTAAAATTTTTTACAATAAAATAAATGTGAACGAACTACAGTGCAGGTGATTTAAAAGTGTTGGACCAACTTTCAAATTGTGATATAAGAAGACTTTCAGCTGAACATAAAAATAAATGCAGATTTTTTTCAAGCTTTATCTGAGAAAATACAGAACTAACAATTTCCATATTATCATGTAGGCACCTTAGCTATTTTGTTTTCGATGTTGTCGGATTTAATTTATTTCTGAATTTGCTAATTTGTTAAATGTTTTGTGCACAAAAAGTCTCAGATTGGTGATTTTTCAGAAGGTATTTGTTGCAAAATCTGTTATTTACGCTAACTAAATTCAAGAATACATGATCCCAACGTCCAAAAATTTAACCCAAAAATCTAACATTTGAAGAGCTAAATCTTATGAAAAAAAAAAGGTAAATCAATTTTTGTCATGGGAACTTATTTTAACTTAGTTGGATGTCTTTTACCACCCAAAAGAGGGTGCGATACTTGAATCATCCTGTGTAGGTTTGTACAGTTGGAGACAAAAAATACTTTAGTCGTCAATGTCACTTGAGTGACATTAAATTGTAAAGCATGCTTTAGGACTGTTAACTTTATTTTTAGCGAATGTCAATCATAGTTGACAACTTGTATGTAGGTACATATTTTTGATGGAAAAATATAATAGCTGTCATTAATTGAAATTGTCATTCATTTTAACGTTAATGCTTGAATTACATTAAAGTGTCAGAAAAGTGACGACCAAAGTATTTTGTCTCCAACTGTACAATAATTGTGTTTCATTTAGCAAAGTGAAAATTATCAAATTTGTTAAACTGCAATACTAATTATGTTACTTTGACTGGAGTTAAAAATAGTTTAAAGAAAAACGAGAAATTACGTTAACCAATCTGAAATCGAACACGAAACTCACCTATTTGCAGATACCATTTACAAAACAAATTTTGCTTTGGAAAATCTTTAGCTTCGATTATTTGTCCAATTATATGAACTTCTGCCATAAGGCCAGAATAACATTAAATGAAAAATGTTTGCACAACAAACAAAATTAAAATAAAAGTACCAATTGAGGAAAATACCAAACATGAAAACAATATTTTTGTTTACAACACTGTTTTCTGGTTGCTTAGCAACGATTTTCAAATATTATAAGGGCGGGGGTCATTTTTGTGTGTGATTAAAAAATACGCCTTCTATGATTTGGTACTACAAATTACTATAACTGGTATTTTTATTGTTATAAACACTAAAATGTACGATTTATTAGTTGCCAGGAAGACAGTGAGATACGTTTTTATCTAGTATTTTCTTCAAATTTAATTTTCTTATCGCAAAATCCGTTTTTTATTTTGGCACTTGTGCGCAAAAGCGGTACAGATTTAAAGTGCGCATGCTTGAAATCGGCAAATCAAGAAGGTTTTCGATTGACCAAATGTGTAAGATGGCCGTGAAAATTGTTAGTGACATTTCTTTCACCTCATGATATTTCGCAAATTACCGTTTTTACCACTTTATCAACTTGTTAAATGAAAAGTAAGTAATATTTGTTAATGTTTACCCTTAAGTTGTTTTATTAGACTTCTCTATTGTCGTTATGTAAATGATAAGGTTATTGGTAAAGTCGTTAGATTTTTGAAAAGTTTTTATTTACATAAAAAACCGTTTCTTTCTAAAGGGATTCTTTTGCATTTTGGAGGCCCTACTTCTAGATAATTAGATGAATTAGACAGGGTAAGTTATCTCAAGTGAAACTTTAGCAAATCTCAATTCCTCCATGTTGTAGATTGTTTATACTTTGCAATTTCGATTGTTAACAATGCCGAGACGTGTTAACGAGAGCTCAGGAGACAACGATTCTCCTAAAAAGAAGACTTGTGTCACTCCTGGAATGTCGTCTTTTGACTTAAGACATGGAGAATACCTAAAAGATATTACTGGAAAACAGTGGAAATTGGGAAAAGCTGTGGGTGTTGGGGGCTTTGGGCAAATATACCTCGCCTCTGATGTTCTTACCAAGGAAGTTAAAACTGATTGTGAATATGTGGCGAAGGTGGAAAGCCACAAAAACGGACCTCTTTTTGTTGAAGTGAATTGTTATTTAAGGATAGCTAAATCAGACATGAGTAAGTTAGGTAATTCAATGAGGAACTCGAATAACTCAAAAAATTCTAGTTGAAGAATGGAAAAAACAAAAGAAGATGAGTTCATTTGGGATGCCCCACTATGTAGCATCAGGTTCACATATTTATAAAGGTGAAAAGTATCGTTTTTTAATTCTTCCAAAATTTGACAAAGATCTCGAAAAAGTTCTGCAAGAGAAAAAAATCTTAAACCTCAAAACTGTACTCACAATATCACTACAAATAATTGACATTTTGGAATACATTCACAGTAAAGGATATATGCATTCTGATATTAAGGCATCTAATATTCTTTTAAGCAATCAAAATAAATCCAATCAAACTGTGCCTAAACGAATGTCGTCAAGTGGCTGTACTTTTAGTAGCCGCATCCGTGCATGTCGGAAAAAACCGACCAGAATCACAAGAAATTTAAGACCAAATGTGAAAGTCCCTTGCTATTTAGATGACATACCAAATTTTGAACAGATATTTTCCTCTAATGGTAATTAATCGGAGTTTAAGTTAATTAAAATAATTTACCTATATTCCAGCCTATGAAAAACCTACAAGTGTTAAGGACCAGGTTTATCTTCTTGATTACGGTTTAGCTTCTAAATTTTTATCATCAACCGGCGAACATAAACCTTTTTGTGTTGATGAACGCAGGGCTCACGCTGGCACAGTTTTATTTTGTTCACGCGATGCTCATAAAGGGGTGCCTTCACGACGCTCAGATTTGGAGTCTTTGGGTTACAACATTATTTACTGGTTGACTGGAAGTCTGCCATGGGCAGGTGATGTGGACAATCCGGAAATTGTAGCTAAGAAGAAACAGAGGGCGATGGCCGATGTGGAGTACTTCATGAAGTACTGCTTCACTGAATATCCAAAATTTCTGGAAGAATATTTTAAATACATTCAGAAACTGGAATTTCAGGTACTTTTTATTTGTTACTTTGTATTCCATTTTTTACACTGGTGTTTCAGGAAAAACCTAACTACAGCTACTGCAGAAAGCTGTTAAGGGAAAGTTTAAAAATAAATGGTTACAAAGACGATTCACGCTTTGATTTTGATAATGTACAAAGGAACAAATTAAAGCCAACAAGAATCAGAAAGAGGACTAACGAAAATATTACAGCACGAAAATTTATACACACAATATCACGCCTACCCCTACAATCAAACATCCCCATTAAACCACTGCTGAGAAAAAAGATAAAAAATAAGAAACTCAAACCAAAAGTAAATTGGTTTGAGGACCTCACTGACCCTGAAACAATATTGAAGCAAGGTCGAAAGAACTGTGAAAATACTGATGCAAACTTTGTTAGCAATATTGCAGAATTAAATATAAATGCATTGAATCCAACGTACGCTATGATTGAAGTTTATAATAGATGTAGAGAGAGGATAGATGCATCACCAACTTACAAGGGTGACAGGTTGGTACAATTTTTTTATTTTTTTTTGGAATTGTTTTGGTAAATTTGTTTGCAGTTGTACAGAAACCGTGAATGGATACACATCTGCTATGATGTATGTGTTAGAAAAAATGAAGAAAAGGAAAGAGTTGGAAGAAATGGCTGTGAACCTCAGTAGCACAAGAAGTGGTAGAATTCTGAAAAGAAATATAAGTAAACGTAATAAACAATATGAATCTCCAGTCAAGCCGCCTCAAACAAGAATCACGAAAACAGTTGCGAAGAAAGATCAAGCACGCAAGGTGAAAAGTGGTCTGTTGAGGAGGACTTACAGTTTAAGAGGTTAAATAAGTTTAATTAAGCTTTTTACGTTTATGTATTATTAACTGTTAAGACTGCTAAATTGTGTGACTAGAATATTCTTATCCTATTGAATTGTTTATTTCAAAAGATGTGTAGAAGAAATTTTGATTGTTTATTGTAGTTAAATTTCTTTAGTGAACTGTGACCAATCGGTTTTGACGAATAAATTGCTTCACCACTACAAAACAAAATAAATAGATTTGTTTTTATTGGAAAAATGATGTTCTATGCAATGAATAAATTTTGTTAAGTAATTTTCTCTTGTTAATTTGGTTTTGTTTTTGACAGTTTTCTATTATATTTGAGTTCGACCCTTGTAAGTAACTATACTTATTCTTGATTACTTGATTTAAATCGTTTTAATTCATGCTAACTGTCAAAGCGCAAATTAGTATAAACAGTTTGGTGGTAAATTTACTCTGTGATTTTTTAATTACTGTGAAATAAAACAATGAAATATGTGATATCTTTTATTTTGGTAAAAAATTAAAACTTAATCGACTAAAAGTGATTTGTAATTTTTTGAATGTCTGATAAATCATCAAGTAGCTCTTCTGGTTTAGTTCCTATCTTTTTTGAAACCTGTAAATGTCTGTTTTTAGTAAATAAACGAAGAAATAATAAAATTTACTTCTAATTTTTCTGGAATTGATAAGTGTAGATAGTTGTAAACTAGTTCACCGTCAATTACAGATCGGGCAGGATTGGTTTGTAGTTTCTTCCAACTTTTATACGTCCTGGAAAAGAAATAAGCCACTAACAAAACAAATAGCAAAATTTTACCGAAATGCTTTGGGATTTAATCCAGCAATGTGTGCCCCTTGGGAGACGAGAACGTTTTGCAACATCAATAGTCGGCGATAAGTTTTTTCAGGAACTGGCATTATGTAGCCAAGACCCCCGTCTAATGTTGCTGTAACAATAGTCGTTATATTATGAAAACATAATTTTTTTGACACGCACCATACATTGTGATATGACGCTTATCAGCTCCTGTTAAATTTTTCTTATCTTCTCCTAATTCACCAAGTTTGCATTTAATCCTAAAGAAAGAGTTGACAGCTTGTCCCAGATGAAAATCAGCTTTGCGTAATAGCCTTTGTCCTAAACATGACAATTAGATATAACTAATTTATAATAGGACTACATACCTCCTAGAGACTCCCTAGATTCGGGCTGATACATGTACAAAACTAAATTTTTTTCACTGTCGGAGACTAAAAAGCCCATGGTCGTGTTATCAATCATGTATTCAACTGAAAATACTTCACATGGCCGAAAATCCTAGCAAAAAATTAGTAACTTTCCAAGTTATATTTTGTTAACATACCCTTGAAACAAGTGATAACGTTCGGTATTCCTCTTGAAAACGCAAGAGTGATATAGACTTGTAAACATCTGCCACTAGTAGCAAACTTTTAATTGTTAAAATCTGGTGAGTGTATATTTGAGTGTCTATGAAGGCAACACCGACCAAATCATTGTCTTTCAACTGCCAAATATAAATCTACAAAATATTTTTGTTATTATTTCTAGATATAAAAAGCAATAACACAAACTTTTTGCCCCACTGCTGAAACTAGAAATCCTTTGACTTGACTTAGGGCCGTAACTGGCCCTTTCTGGTCCTTTGCATATATTTCTTTAAACCTGTTTTTGGTGAGAGGTTGTCCCGGTTCTGGGACTACCTCAATAATGTCATAGATTAAAATCTAAAATACAGATTTCTTTACAACCAAACTGACAAAATCTAAAGTTATTACCCGACCACGTGACGTCACATCCTCTCCATAGTTGTAGTTGGTACCTACAGCAATATAGCCTTTCAAACCCGACCTTGTGCCTTCATAAGCCAAAGAAACATTTTTCAAACAATTCACGTGCTCCCACTCGTCTAAATCAATCTTTGTATTGGGGATAACATCCCAAGACACAGGCGAAAAAAGCATTAGACTGAATTTTTCTTGCAGAGGATATGGAAATCTATCACCTCTGTCTTCAACTGATAATTCTTTATCTTCGCCATTAAATTTGTAATATTTGTTCGACGGTTCGGCAATACTTGTGACCAAGCAATAAGTTTTTGATTCTAAATGATATGTTACGAAATGGGGGGTACATCTGAGAGGGACCTTGCGTACCGGCCATGCCGCGTCATAGCTTAGATGAGTTGGTAGAACTCCTATTCTCAACTCAGACTAAAACATTTTTATTTTGTTATAATATTAATGGTTAATTTTAATTTACCTTTCTATTGAAATAAAGAAAACCTTGTGGACAGTTGACATTATTAAAAGGCGCAAAACTGAGAACTTCGCCGTCAATTGTCATGGGGTGTGTCCTTAGCTCGCCCCTAGCCGACATAAAAATCCAATGCGGGTTGGCCCCGCAAACAAAAACGCCATTATAACCTGCAATGTTAGTAAAGTATCGCATTTTAATTATCCGCTCTTGAATTGCGAAAAAATCGGAATCTTCCGTGTCAATTCTTCCGGCCACATTTGGCGAATAAATCAAGGAATGTTTGATTTTCCTGAAACGCATTTTCAGGTTGCCTCTCGGAAACCTAAACACTTCATAAATGTACAAATCGCGGTCTATTCTGACCATTAATAGTGGCCTCGAGGCATGATTTCCCAACGCAACTACAAGAATTTCCTTAACTTCGTATAGCCTTTGAATGTTGGCTTCATGTGCTGCAGAAATCGGTGTTGAAGCTGAGATCGTCACCGATTCCAAACTATCAACCAGGACTTTATGACCAAAACACAAATTTGTTATGTAATAACACAATTTAAAATCCGGGATTGAGTAAATTTCCAAATTGGAGTTTTCGCGTACTACGAAAAGCCAATACGACGGCCGGACATCTAGCAGATATTTTTTCCACCAGTTGTAATAAACTTTTGGTTTTGGTTGTGGTGGATTTAGAGTTGGCATTTTAAAATCGCTGTCGTCGCCGTACAGAAGATCGTCTTCATTTTCAACTTCCATTTTAGTTTCAGACTCATTGATAAAATGTTCGGGAATGTGGGTGAAGTCCTCCGGGATTTTTGAAGTGAAAAGACCAGAAACATCGCGATACATGCATATGGTAGTGACGGGGGGTGACTGTAAAATTTTGTTTAATTTTTTGGCGAAAGAAAACATGAGCTGCTACATTTGAGAGAGTGGATTTACTTATGACTAATTTAGCGACCCCTCTAGCTTCTCGGAGCATAAGCGTGATCACTTGACCATCAGTTGTCAATAGCGAGATGTAGGGGTCGACACTAGTCACGTGGACTATGGGGGACCCCAATTCCAGAGGAATATGTTGCAATTGGTTTATTCCTGAAGACTTATACTTTTATCAATGAATTTAGTAAAAAATACCTGCCTTGTAAAAGTCGTATAGCACTGCTGGTAACTTGAACAATATATTTCAAGTTTCCTAAATTACCGGCATAGACGGTGGGTATGTGAGTCGCAAACCCCGTATTATCAATCTCGTTGATTTCGTCACCGGTTTGCAAAATCTATGAATATATGAAATTACAAATGAGTTTATTTTTGTAAATTTATTTACCATCGTGCCATCTTCCTGACTCAGTATAAGAAACGCATGTTTTTCTTCACCCGCATGCACTGTCCACATATTGGAACACCCAGGAAGGGTGAAAGTGGTCACGATTTGTGGCCTTACAGATTTCTGTAAAACGCAAAGCGCTCCGTTTTTGCCGTACCCAGCCGTTGTGACAATTTCTAAATCTAAATCTAGATTTTCAGAAAATTCCTCGCTCAGAAAAGCCGGTTCTCCGAGCGAGATGTTGCCGCAGGGGCCGATATTAAGTAAACTATCGCAGACCTAATGAAATATTGAATTTATGAAATTTATATTTGAAATTTTTTGTTTGGTTACTTCAAAAACGTAGCTTGTTATTTGAAGACTTGCTTGTCTTTGATTTCCATACACCTCCAGTTCTTCTGGATCGCGTATATCTAACACATCACTAGCCATACAGTCGTTTAAAGAGTCCAAAACTTTATCTTCTTCATTTTCACTAGTGCTGTTGCTAGCTTTCAAGCGTTTAGCACTCGGCTCAATTGTTTCATCAAGAGTGATGACTTCGTTACATTTTTCGGTGAAACGCAAAAGAAGGGAATTTCCGAGCCGTGAACCGAGGAACAAAAAATTGTTTTCACACACTGAAATCTAAAATTTTTGTGGCCAATTACACAATACCATTTTTTACATTGTTATACTTACACACGTGGTGAGAACACTGGCTGCTGCTTTTTCAAAATGAAAACTTCTAACATACCGCATATTATCTGCTAGCAAAGTTAAAACGTAAAGTTCGCCCCCTTTCAGAGATAAAACAATCGTATCATCTTCTAAAAATGTGGCTTGTGCACAATCTAAACTGATACATAAATCTTCTTGTTGTTCTAGGAGAAGGATCCAAATAAAATTTTGTTTATGAAATCAGAATTTCTTACTTAATGGAAAGTTTGTTGAATTTTCTGCAATACTGTTTAAGGAAACTCCGTAAGGTGGAATACTCTGATTTAGATAAATCAAGGCATTAACAGCAAAAATCAAAGTGCCACCTAAAGGTTTCTTAATTGGAACTGCTTTTACACAGTCAAACGGTAAATTTGCAACACTCCAAATAATCGGATGTACTCTTTGTTGCAAGTTTAGGGAAATTGCTGCCATGGCACATGTATCAGTTCTGACAGCAACTCGCCTAAAGCAAAAATAAATAATATTCGATTGAGGAATGATGTAGTAGCAAATACCCTGCAAAGGTTTTTAAGGGTTCAAACAAAATTAGCAATGTTGGTTCATAATAGCCGTGCAAAAACTGAATATCTATTATATTGTCAACTTTATCAATGAATTCTTTCAAAACAATCATATAGGAGGCTAAAATTGGCGCTTTTGCGCCATATGCACCCCCACTCATGGGCTTAATATCGGCATCAGTGTCATCAATGGCATTTTCACGCCTGAAAGGTAGAACTACCAATTTTCGACCAAAAACGGTCATAACAGCGCATCTGTTTTCCGGATCAGCTCTTACAATAGGGACATGGTAATGATGGGTCCAACCATCCTAAAAAAAATTAAGTAACACCTCAAAAATATCTACATTGATTAAACACCTTCATGTCATCTTCCTCAAAGTAATGCAAACTGAGCGTTTTCAAATCGTGAGTTTCTGGGTCATATTCCACCACTGAAAGTTTTGCATCTTTAAATGCTAGCAGCAAAGCGTCCCTGGGTGAGTTTGCCAGATTTACGCTTTGCATGGACATGATGTTTCCAAATAAAGTGTATTGGGCGACACATTCTAGCTTTGATTTCGGAGGATTTGTTTCTAAACGGAATAAAAACAGTATACATGGCTGAAAATGTAAAGTATTTTTTTACCATTAAATTTTTCAATTCTGGTTTTTGCGTCAATGTCTGGAATTAAGCGAAATACTTTGATTACGTTGGCTCCAGATGTTACTAAACTTTTTTCAGATTTGCTGAAAAAATGGCACGAAATAGCGTGTTCCACCCCCGTGGCAGGGTGAGTTTGTTTACAAATCGAAAACATTTTCAATAGTCGAAGCTATAAAATGAATAACGATAAATTGTTAAACATGCATCATTACGGGTTATTTTGTCGGTTTAGCAAATTTGCGGGCTGCAATTCATTTAATTTATTTTAATTTATAATCTTTATTTGAATGATAACCTATAAAAATACTGTTGTTACGTTTTTAACGATGAATGTGTGTGCGGCACATTACGTGTGCGATCATAGTGTGCGGTCTGATTCAGAAATCCGGTTCTATCGAAAACATGTAAACCCAAGATCTAAAAATTATTTTAGTAAAAAAGTGTAAGGAATTTTAAGTGAAATATACAAAAAACAATACGTATTAATGTAAAAATATAAAAAGTCTTATCAATTAATGCATTAATTTGATCACATCAATAATTAATTAATATTAGAGCCCTAGCGAACATTTTAGAGTTTTAGACCTTGTAAAGTTTAGTTTAATTTTTTGACAGGTACAATGCTACACATGTGTTTGTTTTTGAGGTTATAATAGAGAATTTTAAAACTTTTCTTAATTTTTGAACTTAGTGATAGGAAAATATCAGTAAAAGATTGTGTTGCAAAGTGCACATTTGGGCAATTTTAATCATGTCACGTTTGATCGTTAAGAATTTACCTAAAAACGTACGTATTTTAATTATATAGACTTTATTGATGTTAAATTTTTGTTGTTGTTAAAGATAACTGAAGAAAAAATTAGAAATTTATTTCAAGAGAAAGGCACTATAACTGATATTCAACTAAAGTATACCTCTGAGGGTAAATTTCGTGAATTTGCTTTTGTGGGGTACCAGAATGAAAATGAAGCTGAAGAGGCCATTAAATACTTTGACGGCATGTTTATTCAAACTAAAAAAATAAAGGTTGAGTCATGTGCATTATTAGGTTAGTTACAATAGTGTTTTTGGTTTTGTATTATAAAAAACTGTATTTTAGGAGATTCTAAAAAACCTAAAGCTTGGAGTAAGTATACATTGGAGAGTACTGCCTACAAAAAGGCTCATGGAATTGCAATAAATCAAGATACTAATGTAAAACCCAAAGTTGGAAAGAAAAAGAAAGAAGACGAAACTGTGGAATTACTTAAAAAAGTAAAAGTAAAGCAAATAGTTGAGATAAATTAATCCATAATTATTTTTTAGTATCAAGATGATCCAATGTTTGAAGAATTTTTGGAACTTCATAATCCTGAAGATAGCAAGAAACTGCGTAAAATTATACAAAAAGAAAAAGAACAGAATGAGACTAAATCAGAAAGTGAAGAAGAAGAGGAAGAAGCCAGCTCTTCAGAGAATGAAGCAAAAGAAGAAATGCAAAACAGATTGGCTGATCAAAAAATTAGTGATTTAGAATACATGAAAAAGTTGGTAAAGAAAAAAGAAAAACCTAAGAAGGAACCCAAAAAGTTGGAGTTATTTACACTTAAGGTAAACTTTACTGTCATAACCAAATAAATTTTTTATTTACCATTTTTAGTTAAGAGGGCTTCCATATAATTGCAAAAAGAAAGATATCAAACAATTTTTAAAACCTGTCACACCGTTTACTATCAGATTACCTGCAAAAATTCATGGAATTGCATATGTAGGTTTTAAGACTGAAAAAGATTACAAAAAAGCACTCTTAAAAGACAGAAGTTTTATTGGTAAGTTTTATAGAACGGAATAATTAGCATTTGTGTAATTTTTTTTAGCTGGAAAACAAATTTCCGTCATGCAATATTCTGGAAAAAACAATACAGAACAGGAAGAAACTTCAAATAATGTTAAGAAAAGATGGGTGAATCAGGAAGAGGCACTTAAAAACGAAGAAGATATTGCGGAAACAGGAAAAATTTTTGTTAGAAATTTGGCCTACACCACAACAGAGGATGATCTTGAAAATTTATTTACAAAATTTGGACCTTTAGTGGAAGTTAATTTGCCAGTGGATCCTGCATCTAAAAAAATTAAAGGTTTTGGTACTGTAACATTTTTAATGCCTGAACATGCCGCTAAAGCATACGGGGAACTAGATGGGTCTATTTTACATGGACGCATGTTGCACCTTTTGCCAGGAAAAAGCAAAGATGTGTCAGATGAGACAGAATTAGAAGGTGCTTAGGAGCAATTTTAAAATTGTGAACTATTTTTTAATTTTTTTAGAAAGTACAAATTATAAAAAGAAGAAAGAAGCAACACAAAAATCTCAGGCTGGGTCTTCTCATAATTGGAATTCCTTATTTTTGGGACACAATGCAGTTGCTGAAGTTATTGCAGATACATACAACACATCAAAAGAAAAAGTTATGGGAATACATGATGAAGGTAGTGCTGCGGTGAGACTTGCATTGGGTGAAACACAAATCGTGGCGCAAACTAAAAAGTATTTAGAACAAGAAGGAGTCCTACTTGATACTTTCAGTAATATTGTAACATAATTTGTATTTGATTTGAATGGAAACTGATTTAAAACTTTTAGAAATGTAAAAGGTCAAAAACAGTCATACTTGTAAAGAATTTACCAAATAAGACTGAAGCAAAGGAAATTAAAAAAATATTTGAAAAATATGGCTTGATTGGAAGGCTGATTTTACCGCCTAGTGGCATTACAGGTGCTTATTTGTGTTGTCATAAAAAACAAATTGTTTTGTTTTGTTTGTAGCAATTGTTGAATTTCTTGAACCATCTGAAGCCAGAAAAGCCTTTACTTGCTTAGCTTACACAAAATTTAAAAATGTGCCGCTTTATTTAGAATGGGCTCCTGAGAATTCGCTAACTGAAAGAAAAGGACCACTTCCTGAAAAGAATGAAGAAATAGAAGAAATGAAAGAAAATGACAATAGTAATGAGGATGAAGAAGTTGTCGAAGAATCAGAACCTGACACTACATTATTTGTTAAAAACTTAAATTTCCAAACAACTGATGACGGTCTGAGAAAGGTTTGTTGTTTTATTATTCTGTTTGGTTTCTTAAATTTTTTTGTAGCATTTTGAAACTTGTGGCAAACTTGCTTATGCCAACGTTGCAACTAAAAAAGACAAAAACGATCCAAGTAAACGTTTATCTATGGGATATGGTTTTGTAAGGTTTATACATAAAAGTAGCGCAGATAAGGCTCTTAAGACATTGCAGCAGAGCACTTTAGACGGAAAATCTTTAGAATTGAAGAGATCTGAAAGGACATTGAAGTTAGTTTTTTTCTAAATTCTTTTTCAATTATAATTTTATTTTATTTTAGCAATGACGTCAATGCTACGAAAAAAAGTACCAAAGTTACAAAACAAACAGGAACCAAGATTTTGGTTAGAAACATCCCATTCCAAGCTAATCAAAAAGAAATTAGAGAACTTTTTAGGTATTTTATTGAAATAGCTAAATTCGGTGTTTATTTTTTGTTGTAGTGTTTTTGGTGAGATTAAAGCCTTAAGACTGCCAGTGAAAATGGCTCAGGATGGGGGCTCACACAGAGGCTTCGCATTTGTAGATTTTGTGGCAACTTCTGATGCTAAGGTAGAGGTATAAATAATATTGACTTTTCATAATTTTATTTTTAGAATGCATTTGAGGCAATATCTCAAAGTACCCACTTGTATGGTAGGAGACTAGTTCTTGAATGGGCTGCAAGTGAGGATAGTGTGGAAGACATTAGGAAAAGAACAGCGGCTCATTTTCAAACCACTGAACCAGTCAAGTCAAAGAAAAGTGTTCTAAATATTGATTAGTATCGAATAGTTTTATTTTTTGTATATAAGGAAAAATAAAAAGTAGTTCTTGGCTAGTCAAGTTTTATTACCTCTAGAATACACCAACATTACAAAATTAAATTACAAACAAAAACAAAAAATCAAAACGTAACTAAATCCAACTACAGGGCGCCTCCAATTACTTCTTAAGAAGCTGCTCATCTTGCATTGAAAGTTGGCCAAGTTTCTTTCCTATGCGTTCATGGATGTCAAGAAACTTTGCAACACATCTATCAATGCAAACTGCCTCGCCTTTGGCAATTTCCGCATCGTTATAAACTGGAGGAATGCACTTTTTGTGACAAGCTGTAGTTAGACGGTTGTACATGTCAGCCATCATTTCAATTTCCAATTCTTGCATTAATTGCAACTTTTGTGCGTCACTCTCTGCCATTTTAGTCTCTTGCAAATGTGACGTGTTATTTAATTCGATAATTAATTTCTAGGAGAGTGACGAGGACCCAATTCGTAATCACCAACGTTTGAGAGTCGCATGCGTTCTCTAATTTTCATATTCTCATAACGCCTTTTTTCAACACTTGACTTGGATAGGTAAAACAAATAAATACCAAGCGTTGTACATACGGTCCTGTAAACGGAAAAATTATAAAGAAGGAGAAAAACGAATTTTTGTCGGAAGAAAAGTGAGGTTATGTTCTGATATTTTCTAATTTTTAAGACTTACCATCCAATGCCTATTTTTGCATGTGTCCCCAAGCGCATACTTCTATCAGTGCTTTAATTCGTCATTTAAGAATAGCTTATAAATACCAAAAATTGTAAATTTCGAAAGTTATTAGGGTTATGCTCACATGGACAATTACGATTGCAACACGTTGTGGATGTGCTTACGACTACGGATTAAAGCTTGCGTTTAATTATCCAATATAAAGTATAGTTTACACGGTATTTATATTTGTTAAAATCCATTTTTTATTTTTGAAGTTAACTTTTACCAAAGATCAAAAAGCTATGTTTTGTCACCATAAGCATTTTTTTAAGTTCATCTTCAACTTCTAATTTTTGACAAATTTGTTAAAAAGATCATAAAGCGACTTCTTTTTAATGTTTTGCGCGCTTGATCGAATTTTTGCTCAATTTTTGTGATCACAAAGGATTGTTGTTCTATTTTCTGTTACCACAAGGATTTTTAAAATATTTTTCAAAACACATACAATTTAAATTATTGAAATAGCTATCTAACAAATATTTACGGTTTTTTGTTATTTTTCTTGTGTTCGTAGTCAAATTTTTTTCTTATTTTTGTTCTTACAAGAAGTTTGAAAAATTCAACTTAAACTACCTACTGAAACTTTTTAACTTTGCAACAAATATTTACAAAAGTTTTTTGCCTGTTGTTTCGTGCGCCTGATCGAGTTTTTTAAGGAAAAGAGAGGAATATTAAAAAAACTACAAATTCTATTATTAATTTATTTTATAACATATATAATAATGCTATAAGTTATTTTTACATTAAAAAATAATATTTTCTACATCATTATACAAATGGATTTATTTCTAACAAATAACCAAATAATATTAGTCGTGATATAATCATTTAAACAATCGTAAATAATATGACACGAATTTATAATTTTAAATATTATAACAGATTATATGATTTGTATAATAATTAATTATATTTTACATTTAAAGCCTAAGAATAATAACACGTTTGATTTAAGTCATTTTATTATTATTGTAACATCACATATATTCAGAAGATCTCTATCCATTAACATTAGACTTGGTTTACTTTGGTACAAAAATCAATTTGTCTACACAAATATAAACTATAAAAATATAAAAAAGTGGCTACAAATTTTAAACATAAAATTTAATTAAAAAATTGATTAAAAATACATAAAAAGTAGGTAGAAGGTAGGCACACATTTGTAGAAAAGTCTTAAAATCTACTCACACAACATAAAAACATTTTTGGTGTGTGCAGAAAATTTGCCATGAAATAAGAATTTTGTCGCACGTATCTACAATATGTTTTAAAATATACGAAAACCTACCTGGTCTACCTACTTGGCTCGTTGATGACAAATTTGACTGGTTATTGGATTAGTGTGTGAAATATCGGTTTTCATTTTTTAATTTTAATTCTAAAATTACCGTCATAAAAAAGGTGCAGTGGACTAGTATGTCATTTAATAAATAATCGTAAAAAATGAAAACGATATGAACAGATACCAGCGAGATATTTACATAGGTATTTAATATTAAAATGTACAACAATCTGACGACGACTTATATATTATATTTACAACTCCGCATGTTCTAAGCTATTTGGTTGATAAAACAAGTCAGTACTGTTAGACCTATTCTCTTGTTTAGGAAACACGTGGTCGTAATACTTTTCGTTCTCAAATTGCAACGGTTTAGGTCTAGGCCTGTCTTTATTTTTACTGTATTTTTTCTGAGATCGGCGAACATATTTATTATCTACAGGCAGAGAGGCCCTGTGCGAGCCCATCGCCATCGTGTTGTAAGACCAATTATCGAAAGGTTTTTGGCTAGTGTATTTATTAAAACTATAGTACTTGCTCCGATCCTGGTAACTCTTTTCGGTATCGTTATCGTCTGACTCGAAGAAATTGAGAGCTAATTCGCGATTTCTCAAGTGAAGAGTTTTGGGTTCTAGGCCAGAGTAGACGTTTTCTTTTGGTTTTTCTTCTACACTATTTCTACCATTGAATGTGAGTGTGGTTTGCTATATTTACAGCAGTATGTTAGATTGTGTTAGTCTGTACCGTTCGGAAAAACGAAAGATTATTTTTATAAAATTTGCATTCGATGAGTGAAAAAATCGTTCGTTTTCCGGAACATTCTACAAATTTACAATGAATAAAGTCATAATAATTATAAGTGTAGTGCGATGATCTTCTAGCCGTCTGAGGCACCACACCAACCAGCGACAACGGGCAGGATTAGAATCATGTGAGGTGGTTTGAGAATGTGCTCAGGACAGGAGTCTGTGTGGAAAATCAGTGTAAGTGTAGTTATGTACAGTGTAGAGTAGAGTGTTGTACAACAGCTTAACAGATGTAAAGATAATTTAATTTCGGCTCAAAACTCACAGAACTTGCCGAGAGAGTTTATGTTATATCAAATAATATCACCACTTTCTCCACTTAGCTGGAAGGATTCTCCTATAATTTGTACTGTCATCAGCACAACTTAATTTTTAAAATAAAGGATTCTGCAATAAACTGAAATTCCCTTAGGTTAGATTATACCATTTTTAAAGCATTTTTAGAAAACTTGCTTCAAAATACAAAGTTGCGGTTTAGTTTTTATTGTGCAGTAATGGATTTTATTTTACAGAAGATTTTTAAAAATATTATTTTAACAGGAGATGCGCTCAGGATCTCCTACAAATGATAAATGTGTGTTTACCACAAACTAAAAGAAAAATTTCACATACGCGTGAAAAGCAATGATTTGATGTAATTTCATTTTGATGGTATTCAATATGTGGTACCTGCTAACGAGCATTTCGCGATAAATTAATTAATTTTGTTTGCACAACTAATGATTAGTATGAATTAAACTATATTTACATGAAATAATAAATTACATAATTGAATAATCATGAAGATAATTAACATAAAATTAGTTTGAGTTTTAATGTAGTTTGAATATGTAATGTGTACAGTTTTTAGGGTAAGTAGCAATGCTGTTGTACAACACAAATAACATGTGTAGCCACCTTGGGGCATCAACTCTAGTAGTTCAAGGTGCTTGGAAAATGTGGATTTTCCAACGCCTTAATTGAGGTTAATCAAAATGTTATTGTACTGTGAGTAGACAAAACCGCATTTCTCAAAACTACAGTGTTAATTAGTGCATGTGCAAATATTTACAACGGTGCAAAAGTGCGTTAGAGTTCATAAATTACAAAACATTCTCTATGTACAAATGCTACTTTCACTCTGGTAATATTAGTGTTGGATTAGGTAAAACAGTTTGCGTATTGAAAAAAAAAACAAGAAAAAATTGCCAAAAATAGAGATTTCCCACCCTGTTTGTATGAATTATTATTATTGTCAAATGATGTGGCTGTTGTGTTCAAAAGAATTCTCTATTTTTCGCTGTGTGGATGTTTAAACGAACGCTAATAAAATAAAATAACTTCTTTAACTTAGTTACTATAATTGAGATAAGTTGGACTTGTTAACTAATAACAACATTATTCGGAAACGCTAAAACAAGTCTCACAGAGTCGTGGTATCTAATGACGTTATTATTAGCTACAAGCACGGACAAGGCATACAAAGTATAAAAATCAGCAGACAAACTTGCAGGTCTATACCTATTGAATAAAAAACTTTGAGTCGTAGGTAAAGTTTGCTGGGTGCGACTGTGACCAAAACAGTTCCAAATAGGGGGTGTAAACTGTTTTGAAATTTAAATCGAACCTGTCGTCGCATTGTTTGATAAAAATATCACGATGTTCAGCTGCCATCGAGTAGCACCGACTGAAATTCAATTGGTTAGTTGCAGAACGGCGCGCTTCCTTTTTAAGGACCTGACAGAATTACAATTTATGAACCGCTCAAAACATTTCGGTCTTAAATCCAATAAGCGGAATTAGATTAGTACGGAAGTAGATGATTTGTTATGTTGTGCTCGGCATTCACTCGATGCTAAATTTACCTCTAATACAAGGTGAACCACGACTTACTGCCCCCATCTAACTGAAAGCTTGCACAGTGATACGATGTTAATCTGTCTCGAAGCTGTGTCATTTTAGATATAGCCGAAATATGAATTTTTTTTTCAATGGGTAAAAAAACATTTTTTATAAATTAATAAAATATAGCAAAAATCACGGGGGTTGACCGGTGCGTCATCTGACGTTTCTCCTTACCACGTTTATATTGCGATGACAAAACGTCATTTTTTTTGACGTTAGGTTCAATATCTACGAGTTAGAAGTTGTTTATTGATGAAAGTGTTGCTTTGTACGATTCAAAGCATTTAAAATTTAATGTAATACCTAGATTCGAAATGACGTTCTACATTCTAAATTCGGAATTTTTAGTGTACATCTGTATAAAACCGAATTTCTAAAGAACAGTGAGTATGTTGAGAAGAAAACAGATGCAAAATCGGTATTTCATAAATAGGAATCATCATAGACATGAAGCGTGGACAAGTAATTTCTTACATTGAGTTTTTTAAGAGTTTAAAAACTATAGACGATCTTATGCATTCTTCCAGGTAAGAAAAAAAGAAAAAATGAAATTCAAGACGTCTATAAAACAAAGTTACATCTTACATCCTTCGAAAATATACTATAAACGATAAGAAGCTTTTATTCTGATCTTATGAAAACCAGAAAGTTATTTATCTGAGAGTCATAATAATGCGTTGATTTCAGTTAATTACTTTATTAAATAATAGACTTCTTAAACAAGTTTACCTCAAATATCTTAAATAGTCACAATTTTATTTACAGAGTGTGGCCTGCTGCATCCTTAGAAACCCTTTAATTGTTTCAATTTACATTGTGATAGAATTTTTTATTTCAATTTTAAGTTGGTAATGAAAAAATAAAATTGATGACGCACCGGTCTACCCTCCTGATTTTTACTATACAGGGTGTTCCGGTTTTATTGTTACAAATTTGAACAGGTGATAGAATATTCAATTTTAAGATAAAAGTTTCCTATAAACATGTATAGAAAAATTTTACATAAAGAAGCTACATCCCTTGAAAGGGGTGCAACTGTTAATGGATTTTTTCCAATATTTCAGAAACCATTGTAGATAAAATTACAAAATCTGGTACAACTAATAACCTTTATACGCCCAAACGAATCAAAGATAAAATGTCGAAATTTTCACTCGGAAGCATTCTGAACTGGGGGGTTTAGGGTAAAAAGTACCCTAACTATTTTGGCTGTTGGTTCTTGCCATTTTCATCAGTCACAAAATTCTAAATTTCATAGCAAAAAAGAGGTCTCTTGTGTTTTTTCGATACAACTTACCGTTTTTAAATAAAATCAGTTTACAATTTGTCTTACAGACCATGAAGCAGATAAAAATTAAAAATAAAATTCGTTTTACCGTTTAAGACGCCCGTGATTAAAAATTTTGACAACTGATCTTTGAATGCGTTCATGGGTTTATCAGCTGTACCAACTTTTGTAATTTTATCTATTCTGCAATAGTGGGAAAATCCCATTAAAAAAGCATCTCTTTCAAGGGGTGTAACTCACTTACATAACATTTTTTGATACATGTTCATAGGAAACTTTTGTCTTAAAATTGAATATTCTATCACTTGTTTAAATTTGTAACAATGAAAACGAAACACCCTGTATTTAAGTTAATCTATGAAATCTGATAATTTAAGTTTTATTTGAAGTAAAAAAGCGTATAGAAAAGTTGTAGCAAGTGATATTTCCTCAATCAAAATTTGACAGTTTTGGGTGGTAGTAAGCCTTGAATCACGCTGTACATCTGACAATCCTCCGAGCAAATTTAATTTAATTTCGTGAGAGCTTAGAAATCGATGGCAGCACTCGGATTAAAAGCGGTTAGCAAAGATGAACACGTGACGTGAGATTAGCACCTTGGTTGTTTTTTTTTTCAAAACAGTTAACACTTATACTCGATCACTGTGGCGGGTCGGCCGTGTTTAAAGCCGTTGTTCCGCCGCAGATCGAGGGTGCAGTGCTACACTCTAGTGGGGGGATGCAGCACCATGGCGGCGAGACGTACCTTCATGGCCTCGGGGCTGCTGTGACCTCTAGGAGTTGTCGTATAAATGGCATCGGCAGGAATACCTCCAGGGCCGGTGGCTGTTTTTTCTATATCCACCTTTTGCCTACAAAATCAAAACGGATTAAGCAATCGATGAAGTTAACTGTGTTTATCTTACTAGCAAGTAAAACATTTATGCTACTGCATACTGCATAAATGTTTACTGCAGGTTACCATAATAGAACTAATTAGGAGCGAAGCGTAAGATCAGATATAATAGAGTTAACTGGTAGACGTTACCCGAGTATGGATGTATTAACTGTATCTATATTAACTATCAACATATTGCTTTAGCAAGTCTCATTAACTGTGGATCGTGTGTTATTCACCAACACCATAGTTCATTATAAATGGAGCTATTGGTTGATTAGTTATCGAGTTGTGGTGAGCTTAGAGACTTTAATAGTTTATTTATTATGTCATTTATTAAAGAATCGTTGCCAAAACATTCCAAAAAGCTTTAATAAATTTGATTTTTCTATAAAATTGTCTGAAATATATGACTGCAATAAAACGTCATAAGCTCTTAAATTAGGTCATGTCTGCCAATAACATTTTGCTTATTAAAAGTTGGCAGATTCAATCTCGGAAGATCTTAACTTCATGGAATGTAATGTGTAAATAATCATTTAGAATCCCCGACCAAAAAAGTTTGAAGTGTACGAAGAATTTCAATCTCTGGTAGTCGGAAGTTGTTGCAAATGTTTTAGGTCGCTAAAGTGATTTTCCGGTTTTAATTAAAATGGAAAAAGGTAGTCACGTTTGTAGCATCTGACATCATTTCATGGTTAAGTTACAGTTGAAATATTCGAAAAATTATAAGTTTTCCAGAAGCTATAAACAAATTACTGAACATGTTTTTTATTTGATGGAATGTGAACAGACAAAAAATGTGAATTTTACTTTTTGCTATTAAGTATAATTAAATCCATTTTGTATACAACGCTAGGTTTCTTCGATAATGGATTTTTATTAAAAATTAAATTAAAAATTCTCTGCTTAAATATTGGTTCAGCTTATTTCACGTCGTCTATATTACCTATATTATTAAAATTTTTGAAATCAATCTACCTCCAGAGACACCTAATTGTGTAATTAAAATTTGCTTGATTATGTTCCATGAGAGGGAACGAAAAGCCTTACAAATTTGCCTAAAATTAGGAGTAATAACAAATTTTGTACAAGTTGGTCGTAATAACTTAAAAACGATGTCATTTGTGAAATAACTGCTGAGTTTTAAGACATAAATATGGATCTTAAATTAAAAAAAAATTAGGAATTAAGTAAAGACATAAAAACTACGAAAATTGCTCAAAATCCTTTCCAATGCTTCAATTAAATGAGACTTGAAGCTAAGCAATTGCTTCATAAATGACAACGTTTTTAATTTATCATCACTTGTACCAAAGTCATTGTTACTATTTTTGCTAAGCTGTATCTTTTTTTTCTCAGAATAACATTTTCTGTTACTGGTTGACATATGGCGGTTTATTTTTGAGACAGCCTGTATATATAATTAGCAAAAAAATATTTACAAGCGTCGAAATAAATTCATATTGTGCTAATTATAAAAGACTATGTTAAATAAAATTTCAAACTTTGATTTAAATTTGATTTAAATGAAAAACATCACCCGTGTTTCTTGCATTACTCATTTCATAATTTTACATAAGAAAAAATGAGATGTTTTGTTACATGTAGGAAAATGATAAATAAGGATGTTGTGTTGCAATAAAGCGTGTTAGACAGTAATGTATTATATGCAAAATTACTCAACATTCCTGGGAAAGCATCCTCATTTTGGAAGGCATAATTTAGATATTCAGTAATGCAAGGCAAGGAGGAGACTTCCGTCCTGTCGTAAAACGAAGAATAAAGACAACGTTTTAACAGATTGGATAATAAAAGTGAACCTCTATGATAACCACGTAACTCTACACTAAAATAAAACGGAGATGTCCACACAATCAATTAGACAAGTAATGCTTAAATCTAGGATTACGTCAAAAAAAGAAAATAAAGTAGGGAATAGTGGAGAATAATTAGAGAAGTGAACTGATTTAAAAAAGTAATTTATGAAATGTCAGAAGAGCTGTTTCATATCTTTATCAGGAAAGCGTTGATAAGAAAGCCCTAGCAGTATAAACAAGTCGAAGCTCTTCGGGCTTCGCCTTATAAATATTCGATATCAGCCACAAATAACACGCCCGACACTGATTGCCAAACGATAAAGGATTTCCTAATCTTCATATGAAAAACACTACGTTTCCAGACAAATACTGCACAAACAGATTCGACATTTTCACGTCTGAAAAGTTTGAATTATTGAATTTAGCCAAGAACGAGCGCACTCAATAAATACGCATAAATGTTGAATGTTAATCAGCGTAAAATCTGCTAAGTTGACTGAATTACAGTGACATTATCGAAAGGTGTCGTAACATAAACCGTTGACAATTTGTCTTTATGCCTCTGTAACAATTAAAACAGAACAGTCAGAGCCTTTTTGGACGTAATGATAGGACGTCTCTACTTGATTACTCCGTTTATCTTCGGGTGAAAGCTTCCATTCGACGATATGTAAACTGAGTCGTCCATCTGTCGCATCAAAATATTCATATTTATTCTTGGCGCGTCTTCAGCGTTGGGCTTTGAGACCAATCACTGAATTTTCTCCTCAGGAAATTTAATACACACCGCCTGATGTCTTTTAAAATGTTGGCTTTGAATTACTCAATTAGGAATTTGAATAGGCTCTTGATTAGTATTTACTTCCAAGTATATTATTGTTTGCAGCGAAAGCAGAATTGTTTTGCAAATAATGGAAACCAGTCAGAGACTAATAAAAATTGTTTAATTTGCATTTTCCTAAAGGAATTATTCACGTGCTTTAAAAGACACCGGATCTTGTGAAAATCACGTTGAAGTGCAGCTCACGGATCATTTGATAGTCGCCAAGCATGACAGGAAGTCATAAATAACGCAAAATTGGAGGAAGTAATTAGTAAATCATCGTAATATCGGGACTAATTACTTACAATTTTGGTATTGATTTTACAAACTTTGTGCCGATGGCTGTTACCGTTATAGATAGCTATCGTGACACATAGCCATTTTCGACGTTCTTATTTTCTTTCACATTGGCGTTGAAAGGAAAATGTATTTTCATAGGCACTTTTATCGGCAAAAGTATCACACAATATAGTTATAATTTTTAAAAATCTGAATTATTTAGTACGAGTATGTTTAGGGAAACATAAGCACTTACCCGTCAATATCAGTCGGTTTAAAATCGCCCTTCCCTAAAAAAAGAAAAGCCAAGATTATTTTAAATAAAATTATGAAAATGGGAATACTAATTAGTTTTACACCTAACTTAGGTAAAAAGTTATTTTTTTATTAGATTTCAAAAAATTAATTATACATTATTAAAACTAATGCCATTAATAAGTATGGAACTAAGCGATTTTCGAAAATTGTATAGAAAAAAGTTAAAAAAGTTAGTGATCAGAGAACTACTATAAAATTTGAAAAATAATTTTCAATATTTCTGCAGTTTTTAATTTTTATTTAATAATAATTTACCTTATGCTGTTTTTTGAGAAAAGTCTTGTTTTACAACTCGTAAGTGTCTAAACTGAATAATTATAAATATAATTGTTACTCCAAATCGGTCAACTTTTTGTTTGATTTTAAAATAGTTTTTTCAGAAAGTGAATAGTTTAAGCAGACAACGATTGGGTTCCATACTTTTTCCGGAATCACATAGAGCAAAGTTATTTAACCTTTCGAGCTAACTCAACACAAATTTAAATTGACAATTTAAAAAAGATTTAAAAAAATTATAAAATATGCAGAAATATTATTTAAAAATATGTTTTATTTCTTTTTGCCTATATGAATCTCGACATGTACATATTTGACGATAGAAAATTGTTTATTTTTCATCCCGCATTTATTGTGTTTGTCGTATTATTCTACCTGGGCGAACAAGGAAAGTTGTAATTATTTTTCCACCTAAAAAATTTATTTCATTTATTCTTGCTTTTTTCTCGTTCTCTTATTTGTTTTTGCAAAGTTGTGTTTTAAAGCACGACATTTTTGATTAAATAAATCAAGTTGATAAATACAGACCGAATTCCGCGCTTAATTAAGTGCAAAAAAACTCGCTTTTAACTTATTTATCTGCAAGCAAAATATAAAATAATTCTTTTCATTAAACAACAATGTGCACAATCTTTTTTTCTATTTTGTCATTTAATGAAGTGCATTCCTATAGTTTATATTGAGTAAAATGAAGCTTCCGACTATTTCAAAAGCAGTTCATAAAATGGAATAACAAAAGTTATGCGCACACTGAAAGTAAATAAATCGTATTGTCGCGATGCACTTCATTCATATTTAACCTTAAAAAAAACGCACAAGTTCATTAAGTACGCACAATAACACTCGTTCTCATAGCAGCTATTTTTTAAGTAACGCGTCATTGTTGTTCTAAATGAAAATTTTGATTTCTATGGTTAATTTAAATATATTTCAAATAAATAATTTGTGGAAAGCTCGTCAATGTAAATCAACAAAAAGAAATTCGTAATAACTCTCTTTAGTCAATATCAAAAGATTATGAAAGTGCATAATTACTCATCTCTTGATGTTAACGTTACAATACATCAAAGGTTTTTTTAAGCACTAATGGCGGCAATACTAGCACTGTTCATTACGCCGCCTCGTGCCACTTTTACGCCAACAAAAACAATGGAAAACACGTTTTTCTCATTTAAAGTGTCAAAATGATTTATTTTCATTATGATGTGAATATTCATTATTAAATAACTTCAAAACGATGGTTTCCGCAATAAAAAGGATGTGCTAACCATTCAAGAATCTTTAAAATTCATCAGGTTCAAGAGATTAAAAGCCGCCAAACAATAGTTTAATAGTACAAATTCTATCTAAAATTCTGTAACTTATTTTATAATGAAAACTTAAAGGGAGAACACTTTAAAGTTTTATTCCTTAAGTGCAATGTTGGTGATATAATTCTGGTGGATGCGCCGGGATAGCAACTTGAGTAAATTGTGAATTAATAGACATTTAAAACTTTATTACACTATCTTTATAAATTTATTATAAACATAGTTTAAACGGCGCAAATTGTTGTGACGTTATTACATTTAATCTTCGTTCTGCGTTTATCAAAGAACATAAATTACATTTTGAATGATTACTTTTGGTCACAAAATATACAGTAAAACATATTTCATCACATCTGAGATTTCGTTAAAAAAAAACTTTAATAAATTTTAATTTCAAGCCGAGTGAGCAAATATGCTTGTATAGAGTAATAATTTGTTTCTTTCCGCTTTATCCCAAATTGCACCGGTTAGAAAATTGTACTACAATAACCATTGGTTATGCTTAGTTTTCCTGTTTCCCAAATTGAATATAAGATAGCTAAAGTGTGGATAGTTTCGCGCAAGGTATCTACTGAGCAACAATTTATGTCGAACCATAAAGTAACTTATATTGCGGAGACATTGTAGAAAACATCTGTATCTTATATCTTTACGATTTATTTTACACAGAATCAATAAACGAGTTAAACCGTCACTGCCCTAAAGAACAAAAGATATATAAAAGAAACAATATAAACTTGCGGGAGGTTTCAGCTCATAAGCGTTATCTTTGTTATAGAGGCCTAGCACAAGAGCCGTCTTTCGTAAAAAAATACGTGAATATGTCTTTTTTATGAGGAGAGATAAGATTCTTGTTCGGCAAAAGTCTTATGTACTATTGTAAAAGGTGACAAACTTACGGGCGAAGCAGCATTTTTCGGTACGGACGGCATATACACACCCACATACGAGTAGAAGGAAAGTTACGAGGAGCCCTCCTGTCAAACTGACAAGTGTACTCATTTGCAAGGGTTCTGGAACAAAAAAAGACATAAATTTTATCAAAAGGTAGAATTAATTTTGGGGAGTAATTCACTAATGGAGGTCAACGAGTCATTTTTCAAACAAAAAATATAAATTCAACAAACTAACAAATTATAATCTACGCTGCAAATTTGTATTAAATATTTACTCCGATTTGGATTTGTTATTTCAGTTGCGTGTTCGTGGCGTAAACATTTTCGGATTTTTGTTTTAAAATATTTCATTCCAGCAATTTTCGTTGTTGAAATTTTAAGCTGCAGTTTAAAAAATTATTCGCATGGTTTCAATCAGTAAAAAACTTTATTCTTGACTTCAATTTTTTTCCATTTCGAACACTCAGAGACAGGTTTTGCTCTAATTTCAATTTGCAGTCCTACTTTCATTATTCAAATATGGCAATAGAGACTTTTTAAGATAATGATAATACGTATACCTTCTGGAGACATTTAATTAAAGCCAGTTCTTAACTTCAATACTCGCAATTTCGAATAAATTTTATACGGCACCACTCATAATTAAACTATGCCTTAGGGGTTTCCAGCATTTTGCAGCGTCGGCTAATTGAATGGATTTAATATATTCTATTTAGACTGATTTATGAGACTGATTTAATGCCGTTATATTTTCATATAATCGAAACGTCAAATTTAATTTAATTACAGCGAAAATCGATTTCACCTAATCATGAGTTTGCAAATGGCTGTTTCCGAACTTACCGTTAACGAAGAGTTGGATTGCATGTCGATCAGTTCCTCGATCATTTTCTACAGCTAGATAATACGCTCTCGAATCAGTCGCTGAAGCATCTTTGATGTGCAAAGTCGCTAAGTAGCAGTCTTCGCGATCTTCCTGGACCACCTCGTCTACCTTATAACGGCCTAAAAAAAAACAACAAATAGTTTTGGCATTCCATAAAAAAACTAGAAACACTTGTCTTGACTTGCAACCATGTAAATAATTATTAGCTTTCATTTGTAGAATTGTCATATCAAGAAACCAAAAGTAAAATTAATCTGTAACTGATATTTTTGATATTGTATAAAAGAATTACAGTTTCCAATAAGAGACGTTATTAAAAAATATTTAAACAAATATCATTGTTGAAGAAAATCCAATAATAGTATATTTACAACCTACTGGAAAATATTTTATTACTCAGAGGTGCAGCCTCGAGGTCAGATAAAGAAAGTAATGAAATTCTCACCAAAGTGTTATTTTATTCACAATCACGTTTAAATAATAAAATATCGGTTTTTCTAAGGAAGTTGATTCACCTGTCAAGTTTAATTTTTTTTCAAAGAAAACATTTTTAAGAAAATGTTTGTAAACAATGAAAATCAGGCTATTTGGCAAAATCTACTCCTCTTTGTTTAAAACAATTAAACAATTAAACTCACTAAAGCAGTGATTTGTGAAAAACTTTTATGAAAAAAAGCTGCAAAGGGTATATGCTGACACTAAAGAGTTAGCAGTGGAAACGTCCTCTAAAACCTCTAAAACCAATTGTCTTGAATCATTATACAGGGTTATCAATATTATTATAAAACTAAAAAAGTAGAGTATTCAATTTGTGGAAAAAATTATTTTTGTGAATACCGGTTCAAAAATACTCATTGTAAACCTTTTACTTTTCGTTTACAAAATTCTGAAGAATTTTATTAAATCATATTTTAAATTTTTATGCTGCTAAATAATTAACATTACAAGTACATTTTGGATATCGTTTTTTATTTTGGATTTATGAAAACAAGATTTCTCTTGAAGATTGTTGGTTTGAGTATTATGACATTATGAGCTATGACGTTCTCAAATCTCTTAACTAAACAGTAAATGACTTAATACTTTGCAGCATTCTTCCAATAACCGTAGGAACATATTGGATACTTAAATGAAATGACGGTTCGTAAAAGCAGAGTGTTCGTAGTTCAACCGGAAAATGAAGCTTTCTACAGCGTACACGAGAACTGTCTATAGAATAAATACAAGAAAACAACATAAAAATATAAAAGTTTTGGCAAATATTTGTTTTTCTACATAATTTCATCAATAATTGACAGTAAAGTAGACGAGAAGCCCGATGAGTTAAGATGTAAGAAATATAAAACTTCGAGAAATATTAAAAAAGTTTTTGCACATCATCTTCCCTGTAATATATTTATCAAAAAAGTTTGAAAGGGTTATCCAACTTTAAAAAAATTGTGCGTGTTATAAAAGTTTTATTCATTAGATACTGAAAAACACAGGCTTTATTCCTAGGCGCGTTACTCATATCGCAAATTATTTGTGGGTGTTACTTATCCTGAGTATTATCCCAATCGGAAATCCTCAAGGCAAATATTTCATTATTTGATTCGGATTTCCTGCAGTGTTCTCTGATTTATTAGGTAAAATTTCGAACAACGAACGTTCGATATCGTGTGTGGTTAGGACAATATGGTGTGCGATTTCACAATGCAGGTGTTGCGATAAAATTTCCTAAATTGTCCGCACACTCATAATATTCACCCCAAAGATATTCGGATCTGATGAAAACTCCTATTTTTAGAATGTCGCAAAGAAAACTCAAATAAAAAGTTGCCGACATTGTTTAAGAAATCACGTAATTTCTTGTTTGTCATCTGCTTATATTAAAAAGTTAAAGTGAAAAGACATAGATTCTACTTTCAGTGACATCCGATTTATTTTTTTATATAAACAGAAAAATATGTTGTAACATGAACCAAATTAAACTTTCAAAAATAAGCACTTAATATGAAATGTCAAGAGTCGCGCGCAAATGCCGAAAATTGCAAAACAGACACTGAAACTGATATTGCTTTAGTGGGAATTTATTTCACGTACGGGTCGTGAGCTAATTCTACATCAAGGATCAATTTGCAATAACCGTAACAAAGAACAAAGATTAAAATTCAAATACGTTGTAACTGTTGTTGAGCATTTCATTGAAACCTCTTTGAAAGTTAAACATATCATTATTAAACAAAAAGATATTTTAACTTTAGTTCTACAATTACACGATTCAATTACTACACTTAAAATGTAATTATTTAACATAGCAGGTCTCTGCGTATTCACTTAATTTAATATGAGACGAGTTGATGTCCCTTTTGAGTTGTTGATAACAGAAATGGGTGAAGCTAGTGACAAATTATATGGTATCCTGTTCCACATCAACCCACATTTCATATTAATCAATGAAAGGACTCTACGATGAATAGAAATGTGACCTAGAATAAATTAAAATTTACTTCATAGGTAAATGGAAAATGAGGTCATAGTGAAACCTAGATCAAGCTGTACAAAAGAGAGTTTTATTACGGAAAAACGTGAATAAAATCCAATCTTTATGAAACTTCAGGAATCTGTTGCAGAATTGTCTAGTTTTTTGGAAGCTTATTGAACTAAAGTGTGTGTAGACAACGACAAAAATGTCGAAGCAGAATTTGATCTGCGTGTAAGTGTTCAACAAAAGTTAATGCAATGACGTAGTTGCCATGCAAATAACATTTGATGGGCTAGAAACGATGGTAATTTTACACAAATTACTTCCCAACCAAGAGATGGAACGTCGTTTTCTATGATCTATAAAATTACTATTACTATAATGAATGTGATTAAAATGCATTATTTACTTTTTCTTACATGATCTAATATAGCACATTGTATCCTTAAAATGTTAATGTCAAGATTGTGAACATCCTGTATTTTAGTGATACATATTTATGTGAGAGCTAAATTCCTTTGTTGCTAAGATTACTGAAATGAAAGCACAGGTCTTTGAAGTTTTTCTGTCACAGCTGGTGTTTGTTTGTCATGATGTCTTAAAAGAACATTACCATAACCCTATAAAAAGGTTTTTCCAGAGTAGATCAGAAATCGACAAGAAGTTTGTAGTCAAGATTATTAGAAATCGTAAGGTTACGGTCTCCGTCAACAGACTCAAGGAAGCTTATAACGGATATCCACACTGCCAACGACGTCGGCAGTCATCAAGAAAATACCGGCAACCACTATCGCACAAGATCAAGCAGAAGCGTTCCTTTCCCAGACCTTAAACGAGTACGGAAGTGGGCCTTCCGTGATTATGAGAATCACTGGCGTCATTGCCTTTAATGCTTTGTATTACTGCTATAAAAGCTTTCTTTTCCAGAGAATGTTTTAAGCAAGATCAAATGTAAAAATATAAAACAGAAACTATTATTGCTGATGAACCAAATTTTAACTAAAAACTTCAATTATTGTGGTTGAGAAATAGCATTATTCATTAGAAAAATTGTAGGTAGTTTTTTAACCATGATTTGTTTCGAGGAATATTAAAAAAATGTATAGAAATCTGATAAGTTATGTCAAAGTTTTTGTATAGGCATTTCTTAGGTAGAATTGTGAGTTCGGAATTGCCCTGTGATATCTAAACAGGCTGAATCCGGTGTTATCTGATTCCAGAAATTCGTCCTCTTCATAAATATGACGCGTTCAACTTTGTCGGTGGTTTAGGGGCAAAGTTATAAAAGCATGTGTGGGATTACAGTGTATTTCCCACTTCTTAGGATCTAAACGACCTTCTATAACTTTATCTGCCGTTGATCGTCCCTCTTATTGCAGTTCGACTACGCTAACATTTCACATAACAGTACAAAATAATTTACTTAATTCTTGATTAAAAATTTATTATGTATGAGAGTTTCAAAAGACTTCAATTTTTAAATGAATATAGATAGATAACGCTCGGTTCATAAATGCAAAGTCAATATTTAAAGCTAATCTCCGGATATACTAATTTGGATGGATATGCAAGCCTTTGATGATAACTTTATTAGGTACTACGTGCTATAAAACTTACATTTTAAACAGACTTCCAAATGATATTTTATACGTGATTACAATGTTCTATATAGAGTTACGAAATAAAGCTTTATATCAGTGCTTTCTTTTCTTACCCATCTCCGACCCAGCTTCCAGGCGAAGCGATCCCCATTCCCAAGCAACTATTCGAGGCCTGGGATCGGCACAAACTACCATGCTAAGATCCGCAAGCTGGCCCTTCTCCACGAACACTTCTGGTGTCGCTGATTGTCGTAATACTTGAGGTGCGCCTAGAAACAGTTTGAACCAAAATTCATTTAAAGCTTGCTACGATCATGAAAATTAAGGGTTCTGGTACTATAATCTTAATTGTCGGATTACTGAAACATTTTAGGCAATATAAAGTGGTTATATCCAATCTAAATTCATCTAAAACCATTTGTAACAGCTTTGCAAGAATAACAGATTTGGGTATACAATGTTTTTATATGTTTTAGACGTTAAAACATTGTAGAAGTTTAAAAAACACAGGGTGATTTTAACAGTTTTGCAGAAATTTTAAGAGGTAATAGTAAAAAACAAAAGATGCCCTATCTGAATACAGTTTCTGGAATATCAACTGTCATCGACTATTAGTAATGTAAACTTTGGAAAAATTGGAAATTTCGTCTGTATTGCACTTTTTTGACGAATTTTATGATCCTGAAATTGAAGTTGCATTTTATATACTACAGAAACTATAAATATTTGGATAACGCAAGTTAAGCTATTTGCATTTTTTAGACATGTACTATTATTATTAAAATTAGCTTGTATGTGAATAAAAAAGCAAACACTGATTTCAATTGAAAGAAGAGATTGCATCTAAAAAGAGAAAATTAAATGAAAACAAATTAACAATTTGTCTAATAAATTTTTTTTTTAAGTACAATATGCAGTGTTGTTCAAATGCTATAAAAATAATTGTCTCAATACTTGTTTAAAAAGCATAAGGAGTTTTAATTATTGAAATATCTAGTAGTTTAAAGAAACAATTAATGAAACTAAAGATATTTTTAGCTTTTTATGAAAAAATACAACTTTGAACATTTAAATTTAAAGCTACGTTCTCTGTATTTTTTTTTTAATAATGTTGCTAAATATTGCGAAAACTCTTTTAAAAATGTAGCTTTCACTAATAAGATTATTCTCTGCGAATTACATATTATTATTACTTTTCTTAGAGTTTATTAAAATTATAGACCGGAAAAGTATTAATTGAGACAGCCAATAATAAAATGTTATAATAAAGTTTTAAGGCTGGTTTTAGTAACTGAGAAGCGATTTTTGGAAACATGTTACCTACCTACTTTGGCAACCATCAGACAGTTAAAATATAAGTAAAAAGTAAAATTTAATCGTACCAGAAATTAAGCATAGTAAGTTTTTTAGTACGTGTATGCTTTATCGGTGTGAAAAAATGGTGGATGCGCCGGACTAATAAGAATTTTTATTTTATGTAATATTGTAAAAGTATGTAATCCTAAATTTTAATATGCTTTTTGGTAACTTAATACCCTTTTTTAACTAATTAAAAATATAAATATTTTTTAGTTTTAGTTTTTTTTAATTAAATATTAAAATTATCTCCTTTATTATAATTGTTGTAAGTACATTTTAATTTGGTTTCCACTGAGTTGTGTACACAACGTTCTATATAAAGACATGTGTATAGTATTCAATACGTATACAAAGTATTTTGTAGTTTAGTGTTTTTTTTTACGAAATTTTTAAATCTCACACTGTCTGGACATTTCTTCAATAAAAATAAAATAACTTTTACTTAAAGGCTTGTACGTCATTGTTTTTTTTTTAATATACTGATACTCTTAGTAAATTAACTGTAAATTATTTTTCTACGACTCTAATATCAGTTTTTCCAGTATAATTTCAAAGAGAAAAGTAGCTAATTACCTACCTCAACTATCAAAATTACACTTGGAAAGATACACTTTCCTTTCTTGTAATACAAATAACTATTAGTTATTTTACTTAACTTTGGTTATTAGCAAATAGATTTTAAAATATTAAAACGTCAGCATTTAAAAATAAAAAATAGTTTAAAAAATCTTAGTTTGCTTTTAAATGATAAAATTTCTAATACATCGTAGAGTTAAACTAGAGGATGTAAACCAGTTAACGTGCGCGTAGTCTAAACTCAACATCTTAATCTCATATATTGTTAGTTCAACCACTTTAGCATTACAAAAAATTAATTAGAAACTCAAAGTTTTAACGGAGTTTTAGGATTCAATGGTAGGGCAAGTGTCATCATCCATTTTTAATGTACAAGAAAATTTCAGTTAGTATGTAAATTAGTTGTTCATAAGTCTGTTATTTCTATGCGGTAAATGCTTGATTAAGTTTCTGACCCTTAATCTATAATTTAAGAAGCAAAAACAAGAGATACTGCAGCTGTTTAAAGAAAAAGAAAAAAAAATAATTTGGTGGCAAGGTATATATTTTAAAAACATTGTCAAAATTACTCATTTATGATTTATAATTTTCAATTTTTAAATAATTTTGTAATTATTATCATCAGATGCTTCGTTGATGCAAATCTAGGTAGTTTAGTTCTAAACGTTATTCAGTAGTAACACTTTAAAACCGAATGATTCACTGACCAAAGCACTAAAAAGAAACTACAAATAAATGCTCCTCGACTTCGGGCGTTTCTTGTGATGTCGATGAATTTTGGCAACTTCATTGTTTTACAAATCCCACATGACGTATTAAATATTTGTTTATAAATCGTTGTTGCTTTCAGTTGTAGATTTTTGACGTCGTATAGACGTTTCAGAAATGAAAACAAATTTAATTTGAAACTGTAAATTGCTTTGTTCCATTTCCGATTGAAAACACTCGTAAATCTTGCAACAATACGTGTGGCCTTTATTATAAATTGCGGTTTGAATTATTATTCCTATAATATTGGTAGTACGAATTGCGAAGTGTTTATATTCCATTACGCGTCTGTAGGCTGACAAGAAACGTAATGTAGTGACAATGCGACGTGACAATAAGTAAAACACTAGTATCTTTCATCATTTTTCATAACGGCACTAAACATAAATATATAAACTTTGTGAGGCCTTATTGTTGGGAAGAAAATCGATTCTGGGTGGGAATACAATAGTATCATTTTAGTAATAAACTGATAAAATATGGAAGTTAGCGAATAGAGGATACACCGCGAATTTACACATTTGCACATCGATATCCAATTTAGGAATAAAGGTATTGAACAGAAAACCACGTATTGCCTGAATAAATTACCCGCCCACGGTCTCAACATATATACACAGTCTGGTTGCGCCTCCGCCTCTTTGCGGCAATAAAGACACGGAATATTCCTGGTGAATTGTGCCGATGTATGTTTGCTAATAGCGAAACAGAAAATAGAGAAATCAAATAAAAATCGAATCGTATGTTTCAAAATTTACTTTATTTTGCATAAGAAAATGTATCCCAATTTTCAAAGCTTTGAATCAGACTTTACAAACGACGGAATCTTTGATCAAAGCCATATCTTGTCTCAAATAGTTACTTTTTGATTTTTGCATTATTGTAAAATTGATCTTTCTTTCACAGTTTACATTAATTCAAATTGATAACAAATGTGACAGTTTTTGTGATTCTAGTTCCGTATGGTGGCACCAAAAATTTCCGTTGGGATTTTCCAGGCTTATATTTTAATTATCTGAGTATTTGCCGTTCTTGTCAGAATCCCGACGGAAAAAGAAATTGGTTGGCGTATAATTGAAATTCATCATGGAAAAGTCGCAAGACGAGTAAACTGGATGTTAGTAATCCCAACGTCTTCGTTTTAAAGTAAGTACTTGACGGTAATTACAGCCAAATAAAGGAGTGCTTGCTAGAAGATGTGTTTCAATCTTAAACAAGTTCAAGTAACTGACAATCTAGTTAAAATCGATCCGAGATTTGAACAGTTTCTCACACTTTCAGTCTGCGAAAGTATGTTTTATTGGACGTGTACACCAACAGCTGTCTTTCCGTTAATTGAGTTTAATTTGTTTGTTCTTTACCAAACTTTTGTACCACATTTAATTTGTTGAAGAAAATATAAAATGCCAGCACAAAATAAAGTGGCGACAGGATTTGAGATAATTGCTTTCACCTATCACATAAATGTATTTTTTTAAATAAAACCGCTTTTTAGAATATGACTTGGTTTTTAATTTACTTTTCCTGTTTTTTTATTTAAAACACAATGCATGTTTTCTTCTCATTTTGCATGTGTACTTAGATTACGCTGAATATACAGAATGGCCGGAAAGTCGTGCACCTCCTTGAAAAGGAGTAATTGGGTAGTCCCCCAGAGTACCGAAAAAATGTTTAAAAATTCTATCTGTCAAAAAATTTTGACATTTATTTTTTGTCATTTGACTTTTTTATTTCTATTTAAAGATATTGGTAATATTGTATGTGTTTTATAGTTATTTAGTAAAGGTATAAAAATTTTGCCAATAAAAGCCACAAATAACATTAGAGTTACAATTTAGGATACAGCTTCTTTGTTTCCTCTTCTAATAGCCTCTAGCAAAAAAACTTTGTAAATTATTTTTCTAACAGAAATAAATATAGTCAAAGTGCAAAATTTAAACTCTTATAACTTCGAATATTTTATAGATAGATTTTTTTTAAATATGTCTCTTGTTGTCTAGGACATCGCCCGATGATACAGTATCACAGAGGTGCGCGACTTTCCGGACATTCTTGTATTTGTTTTATTACAAAAAGGTAGATTTAATTTTAAAACTGTTTTGAGAAACATTAGTATCAAGAGAAAAAACTGGATTCAGATGATTTACTAAAACAAACTACTCGTAAAATACTCGTACTAGTCGTACTTACTGTATAGAAGTTGTCAAAAGACTATGTAAATACGATAGGTATATAAAAGCGTTAAAATAAAATTTTTATTGCATTTAAATATGTTTTAGTATTAACAGGATTACAAATTAATTACTTACCATGGACTTGCAAAATGATTGGCTCACTGAGTTCAGACCTTTCCTCCCCCTTAATAATGTTAGTAACTTTACACCTGTATTCCCCTTGGTAGTCGTAAGTGACATTGGCTATGTACAGTTTCGCATCCCTTCCCCTTTCTTCAACTCGATTGAAAGGTGTTGGCAATTTCTGCAACCACTTATATGTGGGTTGGGGATTTCCTTCTCCTAAACACTCGAATGTGGCTGGCGAAAATAATGTTACAGTCTTGACTCTTTCCCGTCCGATGCTGATGATTTTTGGAGGGTCTGCAACATCAAACAAAAAGCACGAAATAAAAACTCGCAGAGAGGTTTGCTGTCTCGCGTAATAATGCACCACAAAGGGAACAGATTAAAACCGCATTTACACACAAACGTCAAAATCAGTTAATATCGATTCGTGTAAGTGTTACATCAAGCGAAAGAGCGAGATGGAGGCAACACATCTTCTTGGCGCTCAGTTGTGGTTGCACATAATCTTATATGAATTAGGACAGCATCCGGCGAAGTTTGGAGATTAGTAAATCTGTAGTTCGGATGTAATTTGTTCGTTAATTAGGGAAGCTAATTTGATAAGTGCAAACGCCATGTTGGTTTAGGACCAACTGGATGTTCCATTTAAATCGCCGGAATCTACAGATGGTACCTGCCTTTGTTGTTTAGATGGTCACCTTAACTTCGCTTTGAGTGACTTAATAGACCCACAAGTACCCGTTTAGGTGCGTAACCTAATCTTCTTGACTTACTCTCAATTATGAAAGGATTCCTTTTATAAACATACAAAAACTAAAATATTATTCAAATTTAATTAAGACTAATATAAATTTATTAACGTGTAAATGTACAATCAGGTGTGCTTAAACTTTTTCAGAATAAATTTCGTTTTTGGAAATAAATACTACGTATGTATGAAACGTAATTTGTGTACATTGCATACATTAAAGAACAAACACAATGAAAATGTGAACAGTTTAACATTTGCTCTAAAATATTGCTGATGGTTGTAATTTGAATGCAGTTATACATTTTTTTTAGACAATTCGTGTAACTTTATAAAAAACTGTACAATTTATTAAACACAAAATAAACAACAATATTCCGGATTTTTCGTTTTCCTTACATGTTTAAAATAGACGTTTAAATAGATATTACGATTTAATTGGTTGTTTACCACGATGTTTTGATATTTACAATTCCATTCATATACACACCTACAAACGACTGAACAAATGTTATCAAGTGATTAATCACAACATTAAAACAAATAACTAACTATTTTGACTTTCTGTTAATTTAATAATAATTGCTTGATAAACAGTATATTCTGTTATGAAACGTAATCAATATATTTAACGAGTAACTAGCAAAATGTTTGAGAAAGATAAAGAGAAATGATAGGTACGAGTATAATTTAATGTTTCTATAAAACGATTTTTTGAAAAAAATCCACTTTTAAAAATGCCAAGAAAGAAAATTTCACATTTGTTACTCTCGAATAAAAAATACACGTATACAATAAATGTTTTTTTTCCAAATCAGATGTTAAAGTGTGCGTTGATCAACTAAAATCAAAAGGTCAGGTAATATTTTAACCGCAAAGGTGGATAATAGTGCATTATATTATAAGTGATAGAAATGCATCATTATACGCGAGTGAGAATTTTGACCAATGAGCTTGCTCACGAGTGGGACACTTCTCACGAGTTTCATAATGGCATTTCGATCACGTGTGATATACGACGTTTTATCTTACAGGTGCAACTATCCAAAAAATGAAGTTTCATTCAAGTAAAATATTCACCTATAAAAATATAATAGTAAATATAATATAATAGTCAGTAGTATCTCACTTGTGAGTACTTTATCTCACATGTGAATAATATTTGATTTCTATCACCGAAAACAATGGTCTACGGTAGCTCAAAAACTCAACTTATAAGATAAAGTATTTTTTTACAAATAAATGTCAAATAAAAGTCAAACCTGACACAATTAGTAATAATTTTTACAGTTTTTAATAATAAAATACACAAATGATATAGAAAAAACAAAATATTATACACGATGATAAAGATTGTTTATCAACTCTGAACTCGTGAACCAAAGTTTTTCACTTGTAGATAAACAGTTTCTTTATCGTCTTGTATGTATACTATCTATGATATGATAATAATTATAATTTGTTTATATTTTATAAATTGTTTATATCAAAATGTAATATTTTTTTTAATTAATGTTTATCTAAGAGTACATAATTGACTGCATAAAGTTATTAAAGTGTTATAAATATTGTCATATTCAGTTAATGGTTTTTCGTGCCTTGATGAAATGATTTGAAATTAATTGCAGCACACACTTTAAACAGCTTTTTTAATTCTGTTGCCCTCTGGGTTTCGTGTTGTAATTAAACTAAACAATAAAGAACATGTCATTTATATTCGCATTTCATTCACAATAAATTAAAACGTGTGCACGATATGTCAGAAATTGGATATTAGTGGCGTCGTTTTCACACAATCATAATAATGTTTCCCAGTTAGCTTGTTAATAGAATTTCCTTTTTCAATGCTTTTTGCCTAGTATTTCTTTTACGTTTATTTTATCTGACAGGAATAGATTTAAGCAATCCTTGTGTAAAAAGGTTTCCGTGAGGCATTTAGAATTCTTTTTTAGATGGTTTGGATTCATTCTTGATGCAAACGTTCCATTTCCCTTAAAAAATCCGTAAAAACCTCTATCTACATTGTAACAGAACAGATAAATGAGTCTGGAGGAAAAATCTATTGGAGTAATTATGAACGAAATTGTCGTGCATTTGTTTGTTGTGAAAATATGGCGAAAGCTGTGTTAATATTTGCATTGTTTTATCGCTGGACGTTAAAAGGACGTAAATTTTTTTAGGCTGAAGTTTTATGTGCGCGCTTTACGCCTCCGGTAATTAACACATTGACGCAAAAAGTTGAGGATGTCCTGCAATAAAGCGTTCAAAAGACATTATAATTTTTATTAAGCTCGAAATAGGGAAGATGGCGATAGATTCTGGAAAGGTCGTAGAGACGAAGCAATATAACTAGCTCAGCCTGTGTGTTTCATTATGAAATCCGTCGGCAACCGCGAAAGTATAGGTAGCAGATGTCACCTGTACAATCATCCAGAAACTTCGTGAACGAGGGTTGCTTCTAATTAGTTAAACAAACGTTTGGATGATCCTCTACATTCTTGTTAGCAAGATTAAACCTACAAGCAGGTGCCACGTACACATACAATGTTGTCCATGGAGCCATTGTGTGTCGTATTTTTATACCAACCTAATTAGGCTAATTAAACGGACACGACGGGGTGTTTCGAGAGCGAAATGGAAGGAGCATCGCGCCGTATTGACTTAGAGAAAAGGAAAAATAAAACTGTTGTTTCAACGCGGCTTTACAAACCAAACATGTGAGAGAAAGAGCTTTGTTGGCGTTGTTTTCGATTGTTTGGTTCGGAGATACCGCCGGCCTCGGTATGTGGAGTTAAGATGTTTACTTGTTGGGGAAGGTAAACAGCTAATGACAATTGCAAATATCCTATTTGCATACAAATTTCCGATAATAGGAAGACGCGGGTGCAGCAAATTATAGTCAATTTCAAAGTTAAATTGTTCGAAAACTATTAAACCGGGAAATGTAGTCGCATAACCATATAGATGCTTCCGAATTCACGCATCTACAAGTTTAAAACTGTGGATGCGAAAGTTTACTACGCTTCGAGTTAATAATATTTTCTTTTCTTCTAACATTTAAAATAATGAAAAACTACTGTTACATACATGTACACATGTACACATAAAAAGCATAAATTGCAAAAAGTGTATTCTGGAAATAAATCATTTTCTTAAAACAACTTACTTTTATATCTGATTATACATATTTTTGCAATTTACAATTATTTATACAAATAACATAAAGTGTTCATAAAGTTTTTCAATACAAAAATTCAACCTAAAACGATTTTTTCTAAAGAGTAGATTCTACACATTCTTACTTTGCTATTTTTTTAAATTTAATCCAGCTCTTGTTTACTAAATGCTAGTCTTAAGTACGCAGCAACAGCATGATGAAACTTACAAGGAAATGTTCTTTGCAGCAGTAGATTGTATGGTTTACCGACGACCATAAAACATGTCTTATGTTGACAACACTCTCTTATAAACTAAGCTGCTATAAATTAAAAAATGTAAAACGCTATTTTCATTTTAATAAGAAAAGTATACTTGTATAGACAAGAATGGAGAGAAACAATCTACTTAAAACTTCGTCTTATGTGTAACAATATAATCTATCCAACTTCAAACAACGTTTTCTTCAATCATAACTAAGTGTCTAGTTTGTTATTTGAGAGAAATCCTGCGTACGTGGTGCGTTCAAATTAAGTATAAAAAGGACAATTAGTATATATAACTTTTAATTAGTGCAAAAGTTTTAATAGGGTTTCGTTACTGTAATACAGAAAAGTATTAAAAACTACCTACTCTCATTACTGCTAAAAAGTAAACATGATTAAATTATGTAATAGTTGTAGAAAAATGTATAGTTTGAAATCAAATTTCCTAGATTTGATAGTCAAAAAACTTAAATTGCTTTTAGAAAGACATCTAAAACAATTTGCAATTTCGTAATTTTTATGTTATCAAAGAGAAACAGCAATAATAAGTTATAAACAAATAAAAACTTCTGTGTTTTTCGAAAAATAGAATATTTCATAGGACGTTTGTCAAAATTTAGTAAATTATACTCCAAACATTAATAAAGTTTTGTGAAGATGTGTTTTTCATAAAACTTCAACAACCCTATTGTGCAAAATCCTAAGTGGCATCAATTTCACATCATTTGAACCGTGGGATTAATCCCAAAGACTCATTTAGTGTAATTTTATTCATTGCCACATCTTTTATTAGTAGTAGACATTTTACACGACCCTTGTGTCACTTTAAAAGATAAAATAGAGATTAGGTCACTGTTTAACATTTTCTATGCAGTCGTCTTGCTTTTTATTTGTTGGAAAAGTTTTAACTGATAATAGCGCAACTCAAGTATTTAATCGTAATTTATTGAGAGTACGTTGACAGGAATCAAGATTAGTTAAATCATGAAAGTTTATTGTAGTTATAACCATTATTGCAGAAAAGCCATATTGAGCAGAAATTGGGAACGAGATAAGGAGACAGAATGGTTTAATGTCTCACAACTTAGGTAAATGAGGCACACTACTTGCATAGAGTACATTTAAGTGCGTTGTTTTTAGCGGAAGGCAAGACTATTAAGGTGCCCTCGTATCACTTCGCCCTACAACACCCTATATCAAATAAAACATTAATGTCTAAAGTGCAATGTAATTGTATAAAATATGGACACATTAAAATCCAACGGTCATCTAACTGTGCTGTAAATTAACATTTACGATCGGCTGTAATAAATAAACATGCACTCAAATTTTAATTTGTAGCAAGTACGCCAGTTACAGCAGTCAAAATTGCATAACTGTGTAATTACACTGCACTTATAAAAATTTTATCTCGTGGTCAAATTTTTGTTTTATCAGGTCTGCCAACAGTATACATTTTTTAAATCACTCCAATTATCGGTAAAAATCATTTTGAAAAACTATTTTTTTAGCGAAAATACCAGAGTTTCAAGCCACCAAAAATATGAGATGGCGGCTTTGCAGAATTGTTCATTTTCTATAACTTTTAAAATAAAGCAATTTTTTTTCTAGTACGTATAGAAAGAAGTAGTTGTAAAAATCGTATTATTTTGTTTAAAATATTATTCCTTTTAAAAAAAACTAAAACATGCTTTGTGTATATTTAATTAATCTTGAAATCAGGAAAAATCGAAACCTAGATTGCTTACACAATGCCAATTCGTCGAGTTCTAAACGGTAACCGAATTGATGAACTCCCTACAGTGCCATAAGATGTAATAGGATTGTAAAAATACTGAAACGCACAGACGGTACAACTTGACTTTTAAATTTTGTTAAATTTAATAAAGTCAATGGATTTATAAAGAGTAAAAAGTGTTAGACTCTATTCTAAAAGCTCAAAGGTTTTTTTGATTTTTTTTTCATTCAATGTTCAATATTCTATGACTCCGCTTAGAGAGAACTTTTGTAAATGCTCGATGGTCGTTGAAATAAATAACAGCTTTGTGTGTTTTTTGCTAAAACAGATGGACCATCGGAAGTTTTTAACTATTCCCTTGAGAAAGCGAATTCACCTGTTACACACAATTACTAATGCTTGGGTAGGTAACCTGTATTTTGTTTTTAATTTTGCCAAATGTTCACAACAAGCCATGTGTTAATAATTAATAATAAATAATAGGTCAATGAAAGGTTTAAATTAGTCAAAAACTGAAACATTGTTACTTAAATTTTATTATCTACAGAAATAAAAATATTTTTTAGCGTATCCACTAATTGTTAGTAATAAGAATTTTCCGTATCGGGTATTTAATATAAATGTAAAAATTTTCTGTTTAGGATTTTCTTGAAGTAATTTCTAAACTATACAAATTTCCACAAAAATTACTTAATATTTTATAATGTTTTTATGCGTAAATTGTTTAACAAGTTTTTTAGCCTACGTTTTGAAAAAAGTATGAAACTGTAAATAAATAAAAATATTTCATAGTTTTATTTAAAGATATGGTCATTACAAAAGATAAATTAATACCACAGTTTTCTCGCGAAATGAACTAACAAAACTGTGTACGGTAGAAATTTTACTAATAAAAGACGAATAAATCTAGCTTTTCGCATAATTATGTTAATTACACTTGTAAATTTGTAATGTAGGTATTCAGATATTTTACAAGCTTAAAATATGTATCTAAATAATCTGACGTGGAAAGCAATACTATCCCAGGGCACATTTGTCAGATGATATGTTATCCGCCAATCCAGAGGGCAACATATCACATCCCTTCGTTCGACACCTGCTACCAAAATCAGTTATTTTTCAAAATTGACATAGGCGTACGTATATCTATTATTAGCAAAGAACAAAAGCTTTAAAAATTGCCGCTTCTGATTGTATTTCCATTGACAGCTGCATTCATCTCGTTAACAAAAGTTGGAAACTGCGAGATAAATTTCGGAGAGATTAGCGAAACGGATTTAGAAATAATAAATTACAATTTTAATTAATTGACAAAACGCCAGAGGAATGCAGAGAGAGCATACATGAGAGTGGTTTCATTAAAAAGGAAATACAGCTAGCAGAGGGTTTTGGTAAATAAACCGGTCTAATAAATAACATTGCCAACAAAGGGAGATTTAAAAAAACGGTATTTGTTTTAATAAATAAACACGTAACTGACCCTTTTGATTATTGCAAATAGAGTTAAAACTTTGTAAAGGACTTACATTTGACGTCAACTTGGACCCTAATTGGTTGGGATTCTCCCGCTTTATTCCGGGCCTGACACGTATACAGGCCTGAATGTTGTCTAATGGCAGGACTAAATTGTAATAATTCTTGCAAGCTCGCAGGTTGACTTTGACCTTCTCGTCGCCACACAACAGCGGCTTTTGGATTCGCGCTGACGACACATCGGATGGCTACTGAGTCTTTCAAGTCTTCTATGTCAGTAGTAGGTATTCCCACTAGTCTGGTCTCTGGAACATCTGCAACAAGTCGACATCTTTCAAACTTTCAAAGTAACTAAACGCACACGTTCGTAGAAGATGCTTTATCGACAAATTTTCGATATTAAGTTTTCTTTGTAGTTTCACCCAACTTGAGATTTTCATGTCGTTTTCGTGTCTTTGTCGGAGAAAGTTTTTAGTAAATTTCGAAATGTAAAGTTTGGTTTCCTCAGAGATCAGAAAAACAAAATCTGAACCACATTCTCTTTTTTTATAAACACAAATAAGCTAGTCTAAAGAAAGCTTTACGTGGATTACTTATGTTTTCCATGTTTTAAGACAAATCCAAGATGTTTCAGGCCAATTAATTTAAAGAAAAAATAAAAAAAAACACACAGTCTGTTACAGTTTTTTATAATATTCAATTCTAGATGGGCGACAAAACCGAATAGCATTTATAATCACAATCGAATTGAGTTTTAATAATTTGTACTTATTATTTTTTTTAATAAATACTCGTGTATTACAGGAGTTAATATATTGCGAGAGGAATTAATTTGATTTTTTTTATTTAGATCTGATGCCCTTGAATTGGTATGAGAGGATAAAACATGGAATTCAAGTTTTATTCCTCACTGCGGAATGAATTCACTCCTGGGAAAGATATAACTACCCACACGCAAAACCGTATTCAAATAGATACACGCAATATTCATAAATATAACAATAATTTGAAAAAGATTTACGACTCAAAAATAAACTAATATTTTGCTCATGCATCTCATTTCTGGCCTAAATAGTTGTCAGTCAATAAACTCAAAGTGCATGTTAATCTAAATTTATGTACGGCATTCTTGTTTACGTTTTAACTTAATAACGGGAAATTTAAATATCCTTCAAGAATTTTTACTAAACTATAACTCAACTTAAGAGCCGCAAAAAGTTTCGACATAGTAGTTTCAAAGAAGACTTAGCGACGTTCTTATCACATCAGGAAGGAAATCCTGGACACTTTTTGGCGCATTTGTCGTTTAATTAAAACTTTTTAGTATCTACCTAGTGTATTTAGTTAGCTGTCGTGGATACTACCAACCTTAATTTGAAATGCGATAAACACTTTTTCAACTTTGACATCAAGCTTTCCTAAAGTGCTTACTTTGGCAGAATTTTTTGCCAGCAAATTATCTGTAGAAATATTTTAAGATGTGTAATAAAAACTGTACATAAAAATAAATTGAAAGTGGAATGTGTATGTCAACAAACACTTTAATGGTGGGCTTAAAAAACTAATTAATTAACTGTAATGAAGTTACACTTTAGAATTTGCATTTATTGCGAAATGTGTGCTAGTCTGGAGAATGTGCTCGAAGGGAGCGAATATTGTGTAAATAAAGCAGTGTTTTAAAGCAGAACAATAGCGACTGATTTGGACAAGATAAATTAAAATCCTTTGAATTGGATGTTTGTTTTCGATGAGTTTCTTTACTATTTCCTCCGCCGCATTTGACAGCGAAATTCCGGGCAATCTTTGATTTATTACATCGGAATTTATGTAAATGTGTTTATCACAAATATAAACGGAACTTGTTACTTATTCAGTCAATTCGCATGCCATAAATTAACCGAAAAAATTCATTATTGGCGTGCCTCATCGAAGCGCCAATTTCCACTACGAATCGGAAAATAATTTCGAAAAACAAGCAATTTAAATTCAAAGTAGTTTTTTGATTGATGAAATACTTTTTGCGTTGGGGTGTCGCCTAATCCGGACAGCACCCTTGTCAACGTGTGGCATATTAATCCAGTTTATTCCCTAGTCTCTCCGCCTACGTTATTATTTGTTCAGTGTGTAGAAATTCACGGCTCCGGGTCTCGCATCAATAAATACAATGCCGGAACATTTGTACCGTCAAGAGAGACATCTGTTGATGATGTACCGGATTGTTCCTCAGATTCGTCTTTGTGCAAAATCGGTAACTGAAACTCCTGCCGCCCCCTCAGCTGTCCCTGACTTTGATTTCCGTTATCGCTGTTTACATCGAAGACCACAAAGGACGCGATAAAAACAGATCCGTGGGATAGCCGACCATATTTCCTTCTAAACGTAAATGGATTTATATCAGACATCTACGCTGCCTCATACCGAATGTTTGTCACACAACTGCCTAACACTAATTCAATAAAACCCAATGAACTTGCCTAGCGGCTTTGAAATGAACAATTTACGGGTTAAAGGAGTTATTTCATCATTTCTCACTAAATCAAAAAATTTACCCTTCCGAGTATAGGGAGATTTATATAATTATATCAAGTCATTTTTTCCAGGAAACAATAAAAACATAAGCTACAAAATGTAAGTCCCAAGAAATTTTAAATTATGATAAGAATTACACGAAACTACAATATTGAAGACGTGCTCATGGCACATAGTAATCACTAATCATTAATCAACGGTGGTGGTGCAAAATTTAGATTTATTTTATTTTTATTTTTATTTAATTTACTAGTGGAGAAACTAGTAACTTAACAACCATTAAAATAAAAATGAGGCTGTAGTAACAAAAACAAATTTTGACTACTGGTAATACGTGACTCCTTCATGAAAATACGGAAAATTTCATAATTCCGTATGAAACTCTCTAATCTGAAAATTAAATCCTGCCGAGTGGGGCATGTAATCAGGAATTACCACGTTGATGTTTACATAAAAATTTTCTCCGTTATTTTAAAAAATCAAATAAGCGAGTATTTGATGTTACTGGGCGAAAAATAAACCGCCTGGATGCAGTATAAAATAAATGATTCAAAGGGAGTTAAATAAGAAATGAGGTGAATAATACCGGTGTTAGTAAAATCAGTAGTAGAAAGGCATAAAATTCAAATTGTGTCTTTACGGATACAAATTTAATGGTTAGGATCTCTCAAATCTCTCTAACTACCGTAATATTGCAAGCTCGCTGCTTTCGCGACTTTGCTTTTAAATTGCTAGTTAGTTGTACAACACAGTTTCAAAGCTTTGCATCACAGTTTCATTTTAAAATAAAATCCTATTCAAAGACTTCAAATATTTTAATATATGTCATTACGCCTACTCCAAATATTCACAGGAGGAAAGTATTGAATAAATTATGAAAAGATATTTTGCAAGAACATATGTCATTTTTATTTTGCTGACTTTATTTCCGTTGCCACATGGGGTCACTGATAAAATAAACGGATGTGAAGATTTTCCTGGTCCTTCTTTAAAATCGGAGTTTGGGTGATTTGTCTGTGTATCACAAAACCGATTCTATATCAACAAATTTAATATTTCAAATGTGGGGTTTTGAGTGATTGAAATTTATTGCAATAGTTATTGAATTTATAGGTAAACAAATTTGAAAATATATTCTCAACCGTTTATCTAAGCAATAACATTTTTTATTAAAAAAATATCGCTCGTGTTCTCTATCCCAGCTAAAAAGTTGCCCTTTTCGATATGTATAAAATGTGTAATTATCCACGCTTTGACTTGGTTGAGTGAGTTTAAATGTGTAGGTGTTTCCAAAATCGTAAACGAGGATACCGAATAAAAATCAACGAAAAGTAAATTGAGTAAAAAACTCCATTCATTTGGAAAGCTGAAATATGTTATCCACGTTTACCAAATGATTAACTATTGGTGTTTCAGGGAATTTGATAAAACGTTACCTAATTTGATGTTACGGTTTAAATGAGATAAATGATACTTCAAATTTTAGGATTATAACTATTCCATTCCATTCCATTCACATTGAAAATGCAAACCAATGGCATGATATAGTGCTCTGCATTTTATAAACTGCAAATTCTGTAAAAATTAATTCAATTCAAAATTTAAAAGAAAGAATTTGAGTTGTAATATTAAGTGAAATACTAGTTATTTATTCCCTCATTTATTTTTAAGTTAATACAGAATAGTAGATTAATTAACTAATTACGCTCAAATAAGTGTTTATAAATATAGTTTGAATGCAGTTAGGTGTAATCGAAAACTATGGTTCGTTGAAAGCCTTGTTGGAGTTGGTAATTGTTATTGAAAGGCACGTAATGGAGTATTGACATTTATATTTTTTAGTTAACATGAGTAAAGTATAGGGAGTAATGAAAAACACGCAAAATACAAATTAATAAAAAATTGTGTGGTAGAATTAAAACAACCAGACAAACAATATTTAATTGACATGCTCTGTTTTTATTGTATTTGTGTAATTTCAGTTTTTATGTCTGCCAAATATTTTATCTTTAAATGTAGTAATTTTCCGGCTTTCTTTAGTCCACATTTAATTTATTATGGAATTGAGCTGGCAGCTTTCTTCAGTCTCTGCACGCTCGGTTATGATTTGCTAATATACTAAATTGTTCTCAGTTGTGGTTGTGATATCTGAAATATTGAAATAGGGAAATGTTTGCGTGTTCACGTTGGGATTATTTCTGTAAACGATCTGAATCCATCGATTGAAATGTTTTTTATGCATGACCTGTTTTCTATAATGCTCCGATTTTGAGGATAATTCAATCTCCAGTGCTTTCTCTACTCTCATTTGCAAATGTACAAGATTGAGCCTTGGTGTTTGGTTTGTTTTATGCGAATTTTATTGCGAAGCTTTATATTCATCCTCTTGTATGTACATTTATTATGATTAAACAAGTCAAACAAACAAAAATCCTGGTTGAACAAGTCCGAGCTACGCATACTTCAAATATTTGCCTAATTAAATGAAAGAGTTACCCACAAATATCTATACATTTTGTTCCGCTTTACTCACAACAATTGTAATCATGAAAAGCACTTTGGTGAAGTTATTATTCATAATTACTGAAAGTTGGGTACCTATCTAACTCTGGAATTTAAATAACCAAAACTAGACTAAATTAATGAAGATTACGTCCACTCTGTCTACAAGAAAAATCAAATAGCCATAACAATTTATCAAAAACTAATCTACGAAATTGAAATATTACAAAAATTGGGTTTATTTAAGAAAAAAACATTTCAGAGGTAGCTTTCGACAAGACATTAATCTTTGCATGAACCAATTATGGCTCATTCTGCAAACCGAGATAAATCACTCATGATTCGCAAATTACGGATCAAATTAGAGATTAGTTTGGGTGTAATTACTTAGTGATAGCATTAAATATAATCAAAATACAAGTCCAAAGAGTATTCGTCAAAACATAAATCTTCCTTCGAGTCATGTACAAAAAAGCAATTCCATTTCAATGGAAATCTGCAGCTCACTTTTTTCAAGTTTAGCATTTACTTCAACTCATATCAGCAAAAGCACACTCACATTCTTACAACGTTTACATCACAACATTAAAACGATGCGATTTGTTTGAATCATATTGACTAATTTCATATTTTCATATTGACTAATTTCAGAAGTAGTCGCTGAAAGCTAATTCTTTATCTGAACAGTCTTTAAAGTCTTGACATAATTAGGGCCTTTCAATCAGGTACTATTCAGCTACAAGCAAATTCAGTTCGCGTATAGCTAACGATCTCAAAGCTTTTAAATTATAATTAGAACAAAAAGTACATTCAAACGTCAAACATCTTACAAGAGAAATTAAAAGCAGGAAGGTTCGAATGACTCTTAAAAAGCGGAGAGTGGGCTTAATTTCGTGGGTTTGAAAGCACAGTGTGCCCCTCCTGCCAAATTTTTTGATTTGTTTTTACATAATCAAATATTAATTTTAATTAAACAAAAGTTCAAAGATTCATAAATATAAAAAAATAAGATTTGCTTCGCACTGTAGTTGAGTCTTTAAATTCTACTAGATGAATGCTAAAGTTTAAATCTGCTTTTTCGAGAATATTAAGTGTAATAATTCTAATTAAATTTGCTAATTTAAAAAGTTAATTAATTAATATTTAATTAATATTTCTGGTAAAAACAGTTTTATTCGTTATTAACTTTCTCCAGAATTATTGTTATTTCCATTAAACAATATGATATTTTAATTTATGCAGTAAACTGTGTGGTTGGAAATTTATAAAACGAAATTAATGAAATTACAATTTAACAGAAAAGGTTTTTTTTCAAATAAATTAAAGCCAATGTTACAAATAACATAATATTGAAAGTTTGTATAATTCGAGGTTTAAAAATAATTAAAATTTTAAACGGGTGTAATAATTCAACTTGGAAATCGATTTAACAATTACAAATAGTCATTAGATTTGTTGGCTTAATTTTTTTGGTTTAAAACTTAAAACCAATTTAATTAAACAAAAAATTTTTAAAAAGGGTTATTTGGACAAAAAATAAATTAATAAAAAGTTTCCTTGAAACAGGTCAAAATTTTGTCTTTTGCGGTTGGATTTGTTGATTAGGTTCTTTTTATTTATTCATTGTTGAACATAACATTTAACCGCATGGAAGCATAGACACACGTTTCTTATATATTTTAGGATATCATGAGTAATTGATTTAATCGAAAAGCATTTTTTTTATATTAGTTAAAAATAAATATTTTATGCTTAGTGGATAACTCCTGCAGAGACCCAAACATAAATCTCTATTTGCCTGAGAAGCTAAAAGGGTTATTCCTTGTAATACTTACACATTACGTCTAATCTAACTTCTATGCTGCTCGACTTGGTTGAGTATGATTCATGCACCGCAACACATCTGAGAGTTTTTCCGTGATTTTCTTTGGAGATGGTGAGTTCAAGTACCGATAGTGCCAACCATGTCCTAGGGTTATCCAGCTCCGTGGTGTTGGTCTGTTGCTTCGTCGGCGTAATTTCATGCTGATCTGTAAATAAACACTTGCGTTCATGAACGAGCTCAGACCCCAGCCCATTTGTTTGCAAATTGGTTCGGCTAATTATTTGAAACCGACTTCTTGGCACAATATCTAATCAAGATCGGCTTGCCGGAAAACACAAACGATCAGTGTAACAATAAAAACTATTAACCTTTACTCTTTATAATTTAAGACTTACCCAAAAACCACTTAAGTACAGGTGGTGGGTTTCCGTAGTGCGATACGCATTTAATGACGGCCACTTCACCGTGGAGAGCGGTCAAGTTGTGACCGGGGAGGACTTGCGTGCCATTGTATTCTATTCGGGGCCGTTGTGGCGGAACTGCAACAAAACGTTAACGTTATAGGCTCCTTATTTATCTTAATATCCGGCAGGAAGTTATTTCAAGTTACTGATATGATATGTAATATCATATCATAGCATTGTGTGTGGTTTATCATCACCTTTTTTTAATTAGGAGTACATACACGTGTATAGTAAAGTACATTATCCAAATCGAATTCTTCGGTTGCATTTGTAGAGATACAAAGTTGCAGTAAGTGCATTTTATTTGTTTCTCATAAAATTATACGAGCTTTGTTGTTCTAATGCCGCTGATGCATTTTCATGGCTTACAAGTCACAATAGATCACTCAAACGTGTACCGCACCAAAATGCATGCACTGACTGATTTTATTAAAGGTATTATGGTTTTTGTGTTAATTTACAAATCAAGAATGTTTTACCTGTTTATAGAAAATTGTCGAAAACTTAAAAACACAATTACAAAGAATTTTTCGTCGTTATCCACTTTGCTTTTATAAATTGTGTAAATCATTAAAAATAAATTTATATTTGTAAAAAAAGCTGTCGTTGGTAATTTCAAAAAAATTTCTATACACCATGAATACATTGTTTTTGTTAATTAATGTACTACAATTCTCTAAAATTAAATAAAGGTTTTTTGCCAATTGGCCATCTCAATCTCTTTTCTTTAAAGAATAATATGAGTAAACCAGAAGTCAGTCAAAATAGATCAAACATATTTAGCAACACTCGGATTTAATAAAGAAAACCCTAACCGATCAAACAGGGACACTTATATTCATGTCAAATGGTCTTTCATGACGACCCTTTGACAAACAGAGAAAAGATACATTTAAGTGATTACAAAGGACAAAAATAAGTTAAACAGATCTAAAGTGAGAGACCAATTTTTTTAATCCAAATAAAAATAGGTTTAAACTTTTTAACGTTACTAGTAGATAATAATCCTAAATTCATGTCGAAACTGTATTGTTTTCTGCAAGTAAGGTTTTAAGGCGATTAATGTTAAGCGAAAGACATTCGAACAGAATGTGTTTCAGTGTTTCCAACGAACCACATGAAAAGTTGAGACTTCCTAGAACAACGATTTTATTCTTGTAAACTGGATATAAAGCATGATTGATTGTTAAAATTTTTCAAAAAATCGATATCAAAAATTATTAAAAGTCTATGCACTAAAGGTAAGCCTTATCAGTAAAAACATTAAAAAATTTTTTTTTGATTTTTCTTATCAACCCTCGTGCTCTATCTAATAATAATCTGACTTCTCGGAGTAATCACATACATATTTTCCAGTCTCCTTGCAATATACTATTTTGCTACAAAAACCAGTTTTATTTAAAATTGAAGAAAAAAAAAAGGTAATTAGAGGCAGTTAAGTTATGTTCTATATTTGAGGTTATATTAATTCTGAATACTTTTGTTTTTTTGAAAATATATTTTTATCCAATTTTTTATCATTTTTTATTGTAAAAAAGCTATTTACGACTTGCGTAACACATTTATCACGTAAAAATAGGGTGAAAAGATTATTTAATTGCTTTGTGAAGCCAAGTCGTTTAACCCCCAATTTTTTATAGACTGTGTAATGACCAATTTCCCTTGTTTTCTTGAAATGGTAAAAAAAGAAACGTCAAAAAAACAATGAGAGGGTCGAAAGCTCGTACATCGTCTATGACTTTCCCCTCAGACCACTTGATCCATTAGACCAAGTCTATTCGCATCACGCCCCTGTTTTTGCACTCACTGCCATTATCCTTTTTAATTCGCTTAATTAGCCTATGTGGCATCTTACGTCTTACTTTTTCACCGTCATCTTTCTTTAATTAATATTTTTTTAAGAAACACTAAAAACAAAACTTAAAAATGTTGCTTTATTAGAAAGTTAAATAGAATTTCATGTTTAGGATTGGTAGAATAATTAGTCTCTTTGGATTGTGTTTTAATTAAGGTCAAAGGGCTGCAAGTAGGGTGGCTGCAAGTGGGGTTAAAGCTTGATTGCAAAATCAATTGAAAATTGAGTTTTATCGTCTGCTTTGACTTATCCTCAGCTTTTTCCTTCCTGAATCGTAATGTACGAATTTTTCGTCAAATTAAAAACATGTAGCGGATTTATATTTAGTTTGATGATTTATACGAAATTGTCAAAAGTGTCCTAAAAATTCGCAATTTCGCATAAAAAAACTTCATTATTTAATTATATTCTAATGTAGTTTTTTGGCTGAATAAGAATTATTGTAAGCCAATATTTTTGTCTTTTTTCATCGGAAAGAATTCCATTAGAAGAACAGAGACAAAACCGTTAAGCTTTGAATGAAAGAGCATTAATATTAAATTTTATGCAAGCTTTAATAACTTTTCGACCTTTTAATATTAGGGTAAGAATTTTGCGTGTTTCAGAAATGTTCTTAAATAATCTCTACAAGTTAATTAATTATAAAACCAGAACGTAAATTAAGTAATCTGTAATAAATTGAAAATTAAAAAAGGATCTGGTGAGCATTGAGGAATGAAATATAAGCATATTATCTGTAGCTTATATAACCATCTTTTCGTCTGTGACACAAAAGTAAGGAGTAATGTGTCAAGCAAATTCTATTTTGATTAAAAGATTGTAGGAATATGAAAGTAGTAAAAATATGCATACCACAAGATAACGTTTTTTATCCCATTTTTGTACAGTGATAAATAATCGGTTGACCGTTACTTTAGATGACCCTATTCGAGTCAAATAACTTCTTATCGAAATAAGTTTTGATACTAGCTAATAGTTATATCAACTATGCACTTGACTTGAAATACGGAAATTGAGAAAGTTCATACATTGCACGGCAAAATGAAGTTTCATGTTGTATATTGCCATCAGTGAGAATATTGATGCAATAATCAAAATGCATTATACATTTTCCACTTTGAAAAATGTTTACATAGTTTATTAATTAATAACAGATCTGAAAAATACTAGTTTTACTTCATACATATAGTGTTGTATGTTTGTTTAAATGTTTCAAACGAACTTTTATCTAAAAATAAAATATTATTTTAGAGTTTAGATCACGTGTAAATGATTTAAAATTAAACTGTTTTGTGTTACAAAAGGATTGCTTTACTTGATCATTTATTTTCAGACAAGCAGTTTTTACAAACATGCAAAACCATGCGTATCGTAAACGATATGTTTAATGCTTAATTATTCTCTAAATCACAAATCCATTAATGAAACAAAGCAAAATAGTATTTTATTTTTATCTCTAAAATACAGGCTGTTTTAAAACTCGCGCTCCAGAGAAAAATGCCAAGTAAGTGAAAATACCAGGAACATGGAAAAAATGTTAAAAAAATCCTATCTATAAAAATTTCGAAATTACGAGGATTTTTTATTGTGACCCTCTTTATTTTTTTTTGAAAAAATAATTTTACGTGTTTTTTTGTTGCAGGATCTTAGTAGAGAGAACAAAAAAGTTGTATCCTGAATTGTAACTATATTTAACGTTATTTGTGTTTTATATTGCCACTTTTAACTTTACTGAATAATTATAAAAAACATTTACAAGAAACATTAAATAGACATAAAAAACACAATGTAGAAAAATATGTGTTAAAATTTTTTTAACTTTTTTTTCATGTTCCTAGTGTCTTATCTGTTTTGGCATTTTTCTCTGGAGCGAAGTTATAGAAAACCCTGTATAAAAATGCTATAATAATAAAATAGGTTGATGCTGTCAATGTAAAAACACTAAAAAAACAAAGAAAAAAAATATACAATTTTTTTTATAACAATATTCAAAGACAGCTTGGTGCTGTTAACGTAAAACAATCTTTGAGAAAAACAAAGAGAAAGCAGACTTCGGTTAATAGCTCGCAGGTATGATAACATGTGACAAGCTTCGTTCGTAGATACAACTCCCAATCACGTGAAAATATTGGATAAATAAGCGTAAAGTGTATAAGAATCGACATGTTTCACCGTGAAAATGGCGTAACGTAAAAGCTTTCAGCAACATATTATTTCAGGATAAAACTCAGAAATTTTATTCGATTTGTGACCGGAAATGAAGTAAAATATATTCAAAACGACAAAGTATTTTAATAAGTGTAAATCAAAAAAAGCATTTAGTGCACAATAAAACCTCAGTCGAGGTTAGTGATCTTAGTCGTGAAAGGTTTAAAAATTGTCGACATGAATATTAATGTGGTAGTTCTTGAACGCTTGCATTTCCTGCTAGTCACACCTGATACCTCAGAGTTCCTAAATTCAGCATATTTCATGAATATATTTGAGAGCATTAAAAAGATGTCATCCCTGCATATACGCAAGGGAATAAATTTCCTCGTCTCCGAAGTTATTTTTTGAATGAAGCTGAGAAGTTCGTAAGTCAACATTGTTATAAAGTTTCTAAAGGCTTGAGGGCCTGAGGCAATGTATTTTGCTGATGCGCTTTGTTGTTATACACATGTGATTTATATTTAGTATCTTTTGTATTAGTTTCGACAAGTTTCTAGTGGACAATGACGGTCGCTCCAAGTAAACAATTCACTATTCCCCAAGTTCTTTAAAACCCATTTTCTTCAAAACTTTTAAGTAGTTTAATAAATTTATGCTGATTATTTTGCACGACTTATACTTTTGATCGCCTCCAAGATCGCTTTCAGACGTTTTCTTAACTCCGCTTAATTAAATTTTTGAACACAATTTCAATGAAAATGACTTAGCACCACCCCAGGCGGTATAACAAGCCTAATTTTATTCAAATCTTTTAATCCCAAAATCTCCAAAATTTATAAATAAGTATTTTTATTGATACTGAATAATACAAATACCAATTAGGTAAGTTATAAATTTCTGCGCGATTCAATTCATGTAAGTGAATGCTTATTAAAACTTTAAAGCAAAGTGTTCTAAATGATGAACGCTAAAATGCTATAGACGATATAACTTTATGTTTCTTTCGTGCAAATAGGTTCTAGTTGCATTTCACAACTAGAATAAGTGTAGAAAAAGCCGATGAGAACTGAATAAATTAATTTTTAATTATGCAAATCACACTAAACCAATAAATTTGTTTATGAATATTAATTAAAAAATATAAAAAATGTTAATATTTGACCTTTTTTTCAGTAATTATATTTACTGAAAATATACACATAATGGTGTATGTGCCGAGTTAAACTAAAATAATATGATGAATAGTAAAAAACCAATGAATAAATTTTGCTTGCTGCAATTACAAATAATTGCTCTGTTTTTATTTGTGACGTATTTGATTAATAAATTCAAGTTTTTGCAAAATCCGCATAGTAATAATTCAGTCCTGGAAAGTAATTATGGTGGATGCGCCGGGTTTAATTTCAATTTTATGTTTAAAAACAAAAGACATTAATCATGAAAACAAGTTTTTATTTGAATTAAAATAACACAACAAATTGATCTTTCTTAAATGTTTCAGACAGGTAAAATTACCTTGCAATATATTATGCAGACGGTAAAATATGGACACTTATTAACGTGGTAAAAACATGCGTGCATGGAGACAAATTATGCAAAGAAAAAGAAAAATGTTTAAAGTAATAAGCAGTTCATTACATTTTAATGAGGGTAATAAATAGAGCTTAGCCCGTTCTGGTCTTTGAATTTTCGCCGAAAGTTTTGGATTGTTATTTATTGCAAAAAAAATTGTCTCCAGATTTGAGTTGACACTCACAAAAAGGGTTTTGTGTTATTTATATTTTGTCGCTCTGCATTTGATCCGGTGTGAGAGCTCGCAATACATCACTTTTGAATACAATCATACGAGCAACAATGATATAGTGGCAAAGAGAACGCTTTAAAAAATAAAATAACAATGTAGAAAATGCAATTGGATCCTGCCCATTATACGCTCATGGCAGGATGGTTGAGGTCGAAATTTCAGAGCAGGAATCAGCAGGTCGTTTCTCACTTGGCAACTTCCACGGTTGAACGTAAATAAATGTTTATTACCGAAATTTACATCACTTTCACGCTCGAACTTCCATTATCAAAATAAATACAAATCTGCGACACAGATGTCAACAGAGACAAGGGTTCCCTGTTGATGTAAAATAAATCTATATGTTAGAATAAATGAAAAAAGTACGAAGAGCAGAGAGGAAAAATTTATAGGCTGGTTAATCATGAAGATATAACCGGGAACGAGGTGAAAATTTAGCATCAATTCTGTCCTGGTGGATTTAATATAGTTGCTTCCTGGAGCTGATAGGCGGTGTTGCCGCCGCCGGGAAATTGAAGGAAATAATGTGTGCTTTGTTTATATCAATTTTAATACATTTTCGCACGGTTTTGAGTGTCGAGCCAAATTGGAAAAAATCATGCCGACATATAACTTATGAAAATTTGTAAATTGAATGAAGGTCATATTATAATGAAAGAAAATTATTTTCGCCTTGCAAAGTCATTCGCCGAGTACTATACTCAGAAGACATTTATATGTTAATATTTCATAAATTAAGCCAAACTTCGTTTAACACGCGCTGATGATATACTTACCCAGGGAAATACTTATTACCTTCCCGCTATATTTAACGAGAGCTTTGAAAAATAAGCGGCTATTTGCAAAAATTGCTTTCAGTTTCTGTCAGTTTATTGTTTGAAAACGTTTTTTATATTATCTTAATTACTCATCCTTAAAATTGTTATTTAAAACAAATTAAATTTAGATTCTCAAATTTTAATTTAAATTAATCACCACGATTTACAGATTAAGTAAATTACTAAAACATATGTATTTTATTTATTTTGAAATAAAATTGATTCGCGAACGCTCTCAAATTACCTGAAGTTTTATTTCATACTGCTTTAAATACATATTTAATGTTTCCATTTCATTTAATCATAAAAGTGTAGCTTTAGCTTGAATTATAAAACCTGTGGTTTTAACAGGTAATTTTTATTTTGTTTCATTAAAACAGAGAAAGCAAATTAATGCAAAATTATAGAGTTTCGCACGCACCAGATGTGACCAAGTTTGGTCCGGTTGAACAAATTGTTGGACATAGATTAAATTAGTAAAGTCTAACGACAAAACCGTAAATAGAAATGCCCAAAGTAGTGCTAGTAAGCTTTTCCACACAAACTTTACATACAGGGTCGCTAAAAAATATGGATACAGCTAAATATTTTCAGAACGGTTTAGCAGAGCACATTGAAATTTGGGAAACAGTTTACTTATTTTTTGGTCAAGTTCAGGCGGAAAAGAGATAACGATAGAGGAAGATAAAAAAATTACATTTTAAATAAGGTATGCGCATGTGTTACAGGACAGAACTCAGAAAATAATGCTCTTCTTAAAAATATCTGACCCTTCTTGACGTTTAAAAAAAAACAAGTTTGATAAACATCTGAGGCGATGGAATTTATAATACGTTTAAGCATATGCCAAATTTCAATAAGTTTTGATAAATAGTTTTTATAATATTTAACTGTATCCATACTTTTTAGCGACCCTTGTTTTTGAATCCAAAAATTACTTACTCCGACTTTTATATTAATATAATTATGTATATATCCAAAAACATTATTTGTTATCTCAAATTGAAACAAATTTATGTAATATCAATTATTTGAGGTAAATTATAATCGTAAAAAGTAATAGGGAATTTAATACCATTGGCATTTTCACCCAGATAGTTTGTAAAAATCTACTTAGGATAAAAATTCTTTAAAGTTCAGTGAAGCGTTAAATTGGATTAAAACGTTCCTTTTTCCACTGTCCATACTCAAATAAAACATATCATCCACAAGTAAAAATTAAAGTAAAATGTATCAACCGCAAATTGCATTGTACATGCTAGGTAAAATTCGATTTTTTCTTTGCTTAAATTAGTTGAATACAATTCTTAAATTATAGAAAATATGGTCACATTTTTATTACAAGAAAAATAGATGGTACTATTTGCTTTTGCAGTTGATTCGGGACACGATATTCGAATATGGTTATTAAGACACAAGCAATATCAAACAAACGTATTATAGTGTATGCTCCATCAAAATCTATTATTATCCGAGAATGGCAATCAGTTATAGCAGTCCTGTGCAAAAGGGGCCAATAAAGCGTTGTATATCGTTGTATATCGATAGAATAAAGTGCAATCACATTACAATTCCATTTGCAAGCGGGCCCACAGTACCGCCAAGGCGAGCAAGCAGCCACTCACTGAAGTATAAAGGGGCTCGCCACATTGTGCCATTATCGGGTCTACAATAACAATACTGAGGCTCAAACGCAGGAAGAACGACGATCGTTACTGTATTATTTCGCTCCTGGATTGTACTCTTGAGAAGTTTTCAATAATCTCAAAGCCTACAAACAATGAGATACAAAACGCCCAGAAATACCCAAACAAATAATCGCTACGTGAAGAATTCAACGTGAGGTAAGCTTGGAATTAGTAGAAGAAAAGCGTGAATTATTAAAAACAAATTAACAACTGTTAATAAATATATTTAACAAAATCTGCAAAGTCATTGTTACAAGTGTAATATTTTTGTTATATGTCAAGTTAAAACAAAGTCACCAAACTAAAAATCAATACATACCTAAGTATGTATAAAGAACCTTCACAAGTTGTTTAGAATGTGTCGAATGTACTTTGAAAACTTACTTTGATAACATGTCATACTTGTCTTGTTATTAGGTTTTTTGTAACCATTATTGACAGGAAATTCAATCCAGGTAATCGATTTGTTCGATAAACAATGTTTGTGTGTGTAGTTACATACAATAAGAGGCTGCTCAGCATTCAGTACGATGCTAAGAATTTGCATTCCATTAGATATTTTTTTGTTTGCTAATTGAGTTACGAAACTAATGAACAAATTAACGGTACAGATTATTCATGAAAATTAACGTAATTGGATAATGAAGTTGGCGAAATTCAATTAGAACTGTTGCTGCGTCTATACAAGACATTTATTCATTTGTATTTTTATTTTCTAATTATTATCATTAAGTTTGCAAAGCATTTTCATTTTTATTGAAAACGAACGAAACAAACAACACACTACATTTAAGTTTTATTGATTTTAACAACTTTAAGATAATTGAGAATAATTGATAAAAAACCCTATATTGCAACGACCTAATACGAGCTGCCACAGTTTTCAAGATACTTTTAGACAAACAATTCAATTAAAAAATGTCAAACTGTATTTTTTGTATTCACTATACCTAATATTTCTAGTGTAGTAATTATTGTTCTACTTTTTAGTTAATTTACTGTACATGTGCAATAAAGCGTCACTATAATAAATTAATATATTGGCTGTTTTATCGCTACTGTGAATATGTGGAATAATAAAATTACCTCTCACTTTGTACCACAATCGTTTCAAATATGCCTTTGTATAATATCTATCGTCATCGAACTTGATATAACGAAATTGTAGTCTCATGAGAACAGAACGACAAAGCAGAGCACGGGAATTATTGCGTTATGCTGTTGGAGAGTAATTCAATCCATTCTCAATTAATGTGAATGGTCAATAAGCCATGTTATAATTTTTAGCAAAATACAATCTTAATTTTATTTAAACATAACGTCAATAATTTATCAAGCTTATCACCAGGCTTTTTCATTTAAAACTCAACATTGTAATGTGAACCTACACTTTCATATGGTATGTTGTTATTAATTATCTACAGTTTTAAAATTTCTCCCTGATAAGCTCAATAAAACTATTCTAATAAATTTGTCTGCCATATTTCTACTTTGTGAGCTTGATGTGTATCTAACTTGTCAAAACTAAATACTGACGAACTTTCATAAATGCGTTGTGTATTTAGTTTCCAACAAATTTGAATAGAGTTCACGTAACTGACTTGATTAATAAATAACAGATGTCTAACCGAGACATATATGCACGCACTCTGGGGAATCTTTACGTAGAAAATTATTTAACTCAAACTCCTCTCATTAATTAGGCATTTATTTAGATTAGTCAAGTAAGTTCATGCATAATTATTTAAAAATTAACATATGTGGACCTTTTGGTTTATGATACAGTACCATGTTAACCTGATAATTAAATAAACCGCCGTCCACTGATCCAAACCAAATTACAAATTGCCCTTTCAGTGCGAAACAGCACCGAGTTAGGTGTGAATTAGAATTTATAGTGCTTCAGCAATAAATCCTTCACCTCAGCAACTTAGAGAATGCGTCACGAGCTAGCGCCAGAGACGAGGATAAAATCATTTCCTATCTACTTTGGAATGATTACCAGACGACATATTAATTGGAATATCACAGCAGTGTTTGTAAAAATTTAAAAATTAAAATTCTTGCACAAACATGCGAAGTATTCACTTTATTCCACTTAGTGCTTTGGTTAATTTTTAAAGAAACTGCCTGCTTTAATTAAAATTCTCCGAAAGATTCTATTTAGCTTATTTCCCGTTTATTCAGGAAGCCAAAGCTCGGTTAGATATGAGTAAATTACGTAAAGGAGAGAAGTGGGTACTTTTTAAGATATCCGAGTTATTTCACGTTGCAGAGTACATCGAGTTGATGATTTTCTTTGCAGATGAAGAAAGGACTGATCTACGAAAGGTAATGCGGCAAATCGATGAATGCAATTCAAGTTGTGCTAAAGCAGTGCTGCCGAATCTCGGTTTCGTTTAGCTCTGCATTATTCCATTACCCATTATAATCATCACATCTGCTGTAGTAATTTACAAACTGTGAACTTTCCAGCAAACATTCCGAGGTTTGTTCACTCGCGAATCTATCATCTTCGTATCCAATACCGAGGCTAAAAATATTCACATTTTCTTGATTGATGCAAAAATTTGATATTTATTGTCGGAGATACAAGAGTTCTGTGATTACTGTTTATCGATTTAGTGTCAGATCTGAAAAAAAATTATTTATGTTCCGTAAATTTCATTCCATAAATGGAATGATTAAAAAAGCTTCCAGTCTTCATTCAAAATAATAAAATGATGGGCTCCATGTAATCTTAGCTAATCTCAACAATTTCCATTAACTTTTTTCTTAACGATAACAATCCGTTTAATTTCACGGGAACCTTGTCACTGTTAAAAAAACTTTTGTAGGTCAGGTGATGGTAGATAAACATTGTAATTAATGGGGTTTTACAAGATTTAGATGAAATTTTATGATTAATTTTTTTAGTTTTCCTACTTTGAATAAGAATGAATTAAAGTTTCGTACCAAAATGATATGTACCTAATATTGCTATTGCTATTTTAACGAAATTCAAAAGCTTAAAATACAAGTTATAATCAAAAAAAATGAAAATTATTGATTCTAAAAACGCTTTAGATAGAATTTTGGATTATGTTGCACTGTTGGTTTAAATTACAATAAAATGATTCATTGCTGCCAACCTTCATCAAAATCGTCGAGAAGTTTTCCCAGGGTCATTTTAACTTTTTGGAGGCGGCCCTAAAGTCTATATAAATCATGTTCTATCTCTTTAACACTTTTTCACTTTTGTTTTCAGTGAAAAGAGATTGGATTGCTGTTTATTATGTAAGAAAAATAAAAGTTAATAATAAAAAAAATACTTTTATTTTACAATTATGTACTTTAATAAGAAAAAGTGTATTTAGTATTTCACTGCAAGCTCTAAATAGTAGATTATATCAATATGAAAAAGCCGAGCCCAGAGATTGAAGCCCAAGTGAAGCGAGAAAACTCTGCATGATATATACTATTTTACTATTTTCAAGCGGACCACAAAAGTACTATGTTTACTTTTTAACGTTGAACGGCCATCTCGCTATTTTTGATTTTGACAATTTTGACATCCATGCCCATGGGCGACTCGTGTTGCACCACCTGACCTGTTAAATATTGGGTAATAGTTTCGTTATTTTGCCTTTTTGAGATTTATTTAAATGTAAATAATTTAATTATTAAATAATTCGTGTAAACTATTGATGATTTCACCGAGAGAAATGCTTCAAATGACTTCATATTTAATAATACGGTCGAGCCGCCCCTGCAGACATATGAACGCCTAGGACTTGAAGTATTTTATCTCCGTTTATAAAAAAAACTTTCAACCGTTGCTATAAGCGCAATTTTCGACCGCTTGAAGACCAAAACATTTTTAGTTAATCCGATATTCTAAAACAAAATACTTTTTACTAACTACTACGTGATCTAGTAACTTGTAGTGTTTAAGAAAATAAAATACATATAAATTTATGCAATTTTTTGTCTTTAGTTTTTTATAACAACCTAATTCTCAGTTGATAAAATTATCAATCCCACGCACATCTGTGCGTTAATTACAACACCCAGTAGATACAAGTATTCAACAAAGGCGTTCCAAGTTCGAAAATAAAAGATGTCACCTTTCTACCACATCTTGTCTCCTTGTGCGTGTTTTTCTTCACAAAGCGGTTTCGATGACAACAGAATTTTCTTAGGTGCGGTTGAAGAAAGCACGCAACGGAAAGACAAAGAATTCAACAAATCTAATTGTTCTGTGTTCTGGCATTTAAAGCACAAAGACAAGCGACAAATTTAATTGTTCCGGTGTAGACGGACGAGGAAATTGTCGCCTAGCTGAACGTGAGCTTTTACAACTGTACTCACATCAACTTACGCACATACTTAGCATAACTTGCATGACTAACTAGCCGTAATGTAGTAGCTACGACAAAATGTACAGGGTTTTGTGTTTCGCACGCGTTAAGTGTTACCCTAGAGTAATTTTATATCGTCTAAAATTAAATGACACGCTGATTAAGCAGACCTGTTACGGCCAATTCTCATGCAGGGCCTGGCCCTTAACTCAACTTTAATGGCCGGATCGTCGAGCAATCGCTTTGATTTAGTGCATATCAGTCCACCGTATCAGTCCCAAACCTAATGCTGTTTTAATTTTAAAACAGTGACCGGAGACAACTCAATAAATACCACACTTAACATTTATTTATTGATATTTATGTTCATATCTTAAAATGCAATTGTCTACATGAGTTAAGCTGAAAGCTTACCATTTGTCAGCATTTTGTGCAAATTTTACATGTTACTAACGCTAGGTAAAAACAAAGCTTAAATTTTTCATGCTTAACAGGAAAATAATATTAATTCGACAGCATCAGTCTCCCGGAAAGGTTTACAAAACAGAGTAATAAATGCTCTCAAAGTCATAACCCTTTCAACCACTGAATAATACAGTACACAGTAGAGAACTCGAATATTCTAGTAAAAAAACTGGTCCACTTTAAATAACCATCTTAAATTATCAGACAAAAGACAGAGTTTTATTGATCGTTGTTGTTAAACTTGTTGCAACCTATAATTTTTGTTTTTTATTTTTATCGTTTAGAAATAAATTACATGAACGCTCGTTTTGGCCTTATGTGCGTTCAAATTTCAGTGATCATATATCTGTTAATTTAAATGAGCATATACATCAAAGAGAATTCACACAACAAAATTTTTAACAAAAAAGATATTATTTCGTAAAGCTTTGAGCCCAAATCATTTTTCAATTAAAACTTTAGCAAAATCATAATTTGCCATGGACATTTAATATTGATGTAAATAAAAACAGAAATGTTTTTGAAGCTCTTAGTTGATGTGTAAAAGATGCTAAGCCGTTAGTGAATTAATTGCAGTTTTTAAGCAGTATTTATTAATAAGACAAAAGAATTCTTTCATTAAAATAATGCAACTTGTTTTTGTCGTTAATTAATCGAAAATACATATTTTTTATAAACAAAACTTAATTTTGTTACTATTGTTTATCAGATACATTGTAGTGAAAGTGGTATTCTTATTGTAAGTATAAAAAATTCTTCTTGCTTGGGTGAAAAATAAGCATAAAAAGTGAAGTGAGGATATCAGCCACCTCTGTGATAATCTTTGCAGTCTATTTATTCAGCAAGTTAATTAGAGGGTAAAAAAGATTTATTGATTTTCTCCACTTAATTAACTTGCGACCGTCTTCTTAAACAGGGGTGATGGCAAAATTCCACCGAAATAACATAAATATTTTGCGTAAATTGTGAACTACTTAGTTGCAAAATAAAATTTAATACAATAATAGTTTGGCACTCCCTTCTCTTAATTATTTCAAATAAATCTTTTTGGCTATTACCCAATCGCAGTAATTAATTTGAAAAGACTGTTGTTTTCGAATACAATTCGCCAATAAAATAAACACCATCGCACTAAATTTCAGGAATTCGTTTTACAATGCGCTAGTAAAGTAGAAAAATCGGAGTGTTATCGATGCCAAAGAAAATAAATCAGGGCTGAGTCGAACACCGAACAATCTCTAAGTGCCATCCGTGCATGTTTTTGCATTTTGAGATGACGTTAGTACCGGTCACAGGAAGTGCCCTGACGTCATATATCCTATTGTCGCATAAATCACAAGTTCCGGATCCGTGCACAGTCTGCCGGATCACTCACTCTATTGTTATTGCTTGCTTGTTGCAAATTTGTTTCGACTCTGCGCTTTATCACTCGATAGATTTATTGTCGATTTCATAGTAGCATGAGCCGTGAAGGGATTAGGTCGCTTAGGTCGTATTTTACGCGATATTATTAATTACTGTCGCGATTACGATCCCTTGAGGACTCTTCATTCTGTTAATCGCGCTGTAATAAAGAGCTAAACCAAATTGTCGTAAAAACGCTCTACCTGGAGGCCCGAATACAAGCCTCAATGTATCCGAATAATTTCACGCAGTTCTGACTCAACATTCAGTTTTTTTCATACAAAATTAAATACAAAAAATGCGAATTTATAATCCTGCATGCTCATAACAAAATGCGACTGCGGCTCAAAGAATATTCAGATTTTGGTTAGAAAATATGCGGCTTTTCACATTTTTCACTTACCTTTTGTACTTTTCTTTTCTAACAGTTTCAGTCAGTCATAAATTTCAATAAATTTGAATTTTTTATCGCATTGAATGTTTTATTCGGATTTATTAAATAAGAGATTGATTAGTGATGTTTGTTTTATTGGAAACAAATCAGAATAAAGTTTTTGTCTCATTGTGGCAATGACTCAAGCAGCTTCATGGTCCCGCTGGCTTGTAAACTAAAGAAGTCTGTAACGACGACACGGTGGGTGAAGATGGATGCGACGATCCCTCGTGGGGTTCTGATTCATTGCTGAACTAGAGACCTTGCTATCGTTTAACAAATGTGAAGGGTTCATTCACAAGGTTTTCAACTAAACCAAGGAAACCTTATCGAACATTAATAGTCTTTATTTTAAACTTTAGATATGTTCAAATTAACTATTCCGTTGATATTTTGAAAATTTATCACTTCTTTTCTTATTTCACTATCATCGGCGCTAACCCTAATATGCAATAAATTATTCCTAGTTTGCAGAAGCGGCGGCGATAGGCTTATACACATTTTTCCCCCTTTGTGGAACGCTCTATCGTACTAGGTATTTTAAAAACTAAAATATTCACACTGCTACAAAGTGTACGAGAAATTAATTTCTTTCACATATTTCCATAGGAAGTTATAAGATAAAGCAGTTTCCGTATTTGGCATTGTGAAATATTTTCCAAGCTATAAAATTTTCAACAAAGCCATTTTCTCTAATATGGCCTTATCGCCACTTGAAGCAGTCAGATACAGATAGTGTTTTATTTATTTTCGCAGAATACTGAAAGCAGTCCGATTCTAAGCGATAACGTAAATAGACATAAAAACACCGACATGTTATTTATTGTAATCGCGATTATTGATAATTTATTGGTGTCTTGCGTGAACACTGACATGTTTATTACACATTTAGAAATGCATTCGTTTTCCTTAACGACATCGTTATATTTCGAACAACTAAGGTGGTCTCAAAGATCCGTTTGAAAATCAAATCGCATAAATTTTTGTTACTAAAGCTAGTCTTGAATAAATGATTCTAAAATTTAACGAGATACGCAGTAATACATTATCATAAAGTAAATTTAAAGTTTATGCAACGTTTTTACAACTTTGCTACTAAGCCTGCATAATGCAGATTTTTCATTATAACCATTTTGCACCAGAACTTATATAGAAGTTTTCTATAAAAATTAAAATATAAGTAAAAAGATGTTGAAAATGTAGATACAACTTATTATCTTAATAAAGTGATAAAAATATGAAACTTATTTGATCCCATTAATCAAAATTCTTATTATTTCAGTTTTATAAATTGACCTATAAGGTATGATGTATGAGAGTAACCTTTTGTTTTTATGAACAAAAATTTCCACAGAAATACGACTCGAGGATACATTTATTACATAAGAAAGCGGAGCTGTTATATGCGACCTAATAGCTTGTAAAATATGTTCATTAATTTCTTCATAGCTTTCAGCACAAATATATGTCTTTACCATCTGAGTTGTAGCAACTTTGTTACACTTTTACCAATCTGGCGTTTTACAATTAGTGTGTGCCAAGTATTCGTTTTAATGTTTAGAAAATATATTTTTATTAAGATGAATAAACAAATGCAATAATAAGAGCCAAAGAACCAAAAGTTTTAAAAGTTCATATTTAAAAAAATATCAAATATCCGAAAAATGTCTTTATCTTTAATTCTAAATTAAAATGATAAAACCAAGTTATAGTAATTAGATATAAATATAAAAGTATATATCTCATTGTTCAAACTTTTAAATGAAGTTGTAATTTATACAAAAATGCCATTGAAGTAGCAAAAATTGCACATAACATTATAATTTTTCAAATTGAAAATTCGTTGAAGAAACAGCAAAATGTGATTTTAATGACTTGAAATCTCTACATTTTATTTATCTACCTTTTCTAGTTTCCGCATTAGCCATGTTCCGCAATGATCATAAATTACGTTTTAACGAACATGCAAAGAATTCTTTTTTAGCGAAAAACCCAGCTTACACGACAACAATTTTATCAGAGTCTGTGCGTTTCTCGACTGTTAAATTTTGTTATTTGTATATATTTTTGGTAAAAACAACAAAAAAAACAATATTGTTAAGACTTCCCTGAGCCAATTCTGAATACAAAAACATTTTTCTTATATTACTTGTATGTACATTAAAAGCTTTATTTCATATTAGCAAATTGCGAGGTTTAAAATTGCGCTAGTTGCTCCTAGTCGAATTGTCCCTCATCTTTTATTCGCAGCAATAGTTCCTGGTTTTAAAATGCAAACTGTTTAGCACGGTTTGTCCGCTCTAAAGTAATTTCCACACCAACTGGTGCGATGTGAATTTAAATTAAAGAAGAAATTATTGAAATTTAAACGTTCTATTCGAATATTGCACAACAAGCGTTTAACACCGCACAAGAAGCATCGAATGTTGGTTTCTTATTAACACTGACAGTATCAATTTAAGTTAATTGCTGCTTCATTCCCGAGTAATTCCCAAACTGCAAATCCTGTTGAAATAAAGTAACGCCAAAACATACATTCGTACTGGTAATTGTTAGAGGTAATTGAATTCTATCGGTATAGTGGTATCGAGAGAGGTGCGCCGGAACTGCAGGCATATCCAGGTAATTACACTAGAGCGTGTTTAACAAATCATAAAACGGTGGTCCGGAATCCACACTCGGTCTTGTTTTCCCTACCGAAGCGCCCTTTCAGTTTGCATTTATTGTCTGTTTGAATTTGTTTAACCCTTTCATGTTATTTTGCCGTGTTGTTACATTTTGCAACTATTAGCAAACATTCTCGTTATAATTAGAAGCTTATTCAGCATCATGTATCAACAAAACGTAACTGAATTTTTGTTATCAATGAAACTAATCCGTAAGGGGTTTTCATTTACGAGTATGTCTGCAGCAGTAGTTTAGAAATACACACTGTGAAGTAAATTTAAATAATTTTTCAAAACGACATATTTATACACTTTTGAAAATCTTTATCTTTTATTGTTTGTTTGTATTTCTTGTTTGTTCTACACAAACTTTGTTTGCTATATTTCAGTTATAGTAATAGGTATACACGAGTACATATTTAATAAAAAAAAAACCTATTTATTACAAATGAGTAAACATTCTTTCTTTATTATCGATTAATTGTCAGTTCTATTTTTTTATAAAATTTAATATTGTGCTTTGGCTAATATTTTCCGTGAAAAACAATAAAGTGCTGTTTACGCGATATGATGTTCTGTTTACATTGTATTACATTTTTCGTTTTGACAAACACCAATGCAAAATAAATTTCTTTTGTTTCAAACTTTATTATTACTTTGACATTATTATGAAAACGGCATTATAAAGGAACAAAGCAAGTACAATTTAAGTATTCTTTTCATCGAGAAGACTTTTGTGTGGGAGGAGTGGGAGTGTAAATTTCACATTATATAACACGTACTTTATTGTGTTTACGTTTCCTTGTACTTAAGGCAGCAAATTTTGGTTAGTTCATTTTTTATTGTCTGGGAATCCCTTTGGGAATAAATTTATGTAGTACATTGTGTGGGAAGTAGATAAATGTCCCAGAAGATTTGGACTTCTTTTCGCGATTTTTCTTTCGTTTGTACTAATCCAAGCGCCTTACAATACAATTTCGGCGCTCTATCTTTTCATATTATTTCTTATCTGTGTCACGATGCTGGATATGGATATTGCATTTTTCGATTGTTTTGTTTTCTTTTTAATAACTTTAAAATTGCGTTTTTGAGACTTTATGGAGTCAAGAATGCAGACAATTTTTTCGAGGAAACACAATTATTACATCAAAATAACAGCAATTCTGTCGAACGAGATGTGCATACCTGGAAACATATGCCCCAGCCTCATCGCCAATTTTTCTAACTTCTTGCGTCAGTGAAGCGTGACATTATGTAAATGGGGCGTGTATTTGCATACTCGTTTCCAACTTTTATTTCGATGCTTTCAAAAGCCCTATTTTATTAAGGTTACGGAAGTGTTAATGCACCCGGAGACATGAATTCGACGTTTCAAATCTAATGCTAACCTAATAAAGATCGATAATTGACGAAGACGTGCTTTCCGAATCAACATTCCAAATATAATTGTGTTTCCAAATAACTTAACGTTATATGATAGATTTTAGAAGTGCGGAACTGTAAGTTAAGTTTTCCCTTCAAAACATTAAATGCCGACGGTGAAAGCCCGGAATTGGGTTTTCTGGAAACTTTCAACTTTGAAGCAGAGACGCCAGACCTCAGAATGGCTTAAATCGTGTATACAAAACAATAAATTCAATAGATGTTCAAGCAAAGTACCGGTCACATATTCACTGTTCTTTGTTATTTAGGAATTTCCACTCGAATTGTCGTCAGTGGATTCGGAAAAGTTTTCTAGTCGAGAAGTTTGCTTTTTACTAGTCTCAAATATGTTTCATATACGGTTTTATGGAGACGAAATTCGTCTTCATCATTTAGAAACACTTAGATTTCGTCCATCTCATTTACTAAAAAATGAATCGCCAGTTCTTTATTGGCCTTCTTCCTCGCATTTGCAAAGCTTTCTTTCTTCCCCCTTAGAGTGTTACTTTTTTATTTTGCCGCAGAGGAAACGCTCATTAAAAGCTTTTATATCAACTTTACAAAGACCTTGCTTTCGGACGAAAAACTCTGCTTTAAATTAGTTAAAAAGGATGTTTACGCAAACTAGTAGACGTAATTAAACGAAGAGAACTTACCTCTAACAACTAGATGAACTGGTTGACTAGTCAATGCGTCTTGTGTGTGAAAATCGCTGGCTGTCACCTGACATTCCCAATTCCCATCGTCAAACTCTAACTGGGCAGCTCGCACCCATATGGAACAGTCGCCATTCTGCTGACTTCCAGATGCCCATTCGTACTTGTGTGGATACATGCCCATTGGCTAAAATTAATTTTACACTAGTTTACAGCAGAAATGTAAAATAAACAATAAAAGACAATATAACATTAAAAATTAAATCTAATGGCCGGTTAGTAAATCGGTCACGTTCCGAACACGTACTATTTGGGAATAAATTCCAAAACCAATAACTTGCAATCACGTAAAAGGGAAAAGAATAAATACGGTTATTACATATTGGCAAGAGATTGCTTTTATCCAAAGCATCCCTTTTAAATTATTTATTACTCTTGATACAAACAAAATTGGTAAATTTTATCCCTAAAGTAATTTTAAAGACGTACGAATCACAAAGAAGGAACTGTAATTTAGTGCGTCTGGCCACACAGAATTTAGATAAACACAAAAATTGTATTTGGTTTTAAAGGAATACAAGGGATCCTCTAAAAGCACACACACTTTTTTGCAATTTATAAACATACAGGGTGTTCCGTTTTTATTGTTACAAATTTAAACTAGTGATAGAATATTCAATTTTAAGACAAAAGTTTCCTATGAACATGCATCAAAAAATATTACGAAAGCGAGTTACACCCCCTGAAAGAGATGCGTTTTTAAAGGGGTTTTCCCACTATTGCAGAATAGATAAAATTACAAGAGTTGGTACAGCTGACAAATTGTAAACTGATTTTACTCAAAAACGGTAAGTTTTATCTAAATAACGCAAGAGACTTCTTTTTTGTAAAAACTATGAAATTTAGAATTTTGTGGCTGAAAGTGGCAAAAACCAACCGCCAAAAGAGTACTTTTTACCCTAAATCCCCCAGTTTAGGACGCTCCTGAGTAAAAATTTCGACATTTTATCTTTGAATTCATTTGGGTGTATAAAAGTTGTACCAAATTTTGTAATTTTATCCACGATGGTTTCTGAAATATTGGAAAAAATCTATTAAAAGATGCACCCCTTTCAAGGGATGTGGCTCCCTTATATAAAATTTTTCGATATATGTTTATAGGAAACTTTTATCTTAAAATTGAATATTCTATCACCTGGTTAAATTTGTAACAATAAAAATGGAACATCCTGTATACTTATAATAATGCAATTTTTCTTAACATCATTAAAAATGGAATTGTGCTAAAAAAATCACTTTGTGATAAAATTCTTAGATAGTTTTTTACCAAAATATTATTATTGTTTTTTTTTTTAGGTAAATACTTCTGAGACACCACATTTGCTGTAAATATTATGTAGGTATGTGACAAATTGATGTAGAGACAAAATTTGAATGTAAACAAGTCGGTATAAACAAATTCATAAAATATGATATAATAAAAGCCAATTTTCTCTTAGTAAAATAAATCACCAATTCACCAAATAATGAATTACAACGATTTGTTTTGACATAAACAGTCATAGACAAAGGTGAAAGGCTAAATATGTGGAACCTGTTAATGTTGAAGATTACAAAATGTGTCACATAGAAGGTAGAAGCGATTCACTTTGTTATTTAATCTAATGCTTAAAAGATAAAGGTAAGGTTTTAAAGTCGTTAATTCCACAATTACAATTTAAAAAGGTTTTACTAAAAATCGTTTTATATATCTACGCCATCATATTTAGGGTAAAATATAGCTGTAAAAAAGGTACTCGTATGTAGTTTCCAAATTTTACCATCGTAATTTTTTCGTTAAAAAAACGCATTTTTTGTACAAAAAAGATAGTATTAAGTAATTAATTTAGCTTAATTCTAGTAAAATTAATGACCTTTCATGGTTTGCGAGTTTTAATCAGATTATAAATGCAACTTTTAAGTAAACATTTTAAAGATAAAACATTGATGTTATTGCTAATAATTTTTGCGATGTTGTCAGTGCAAACAAAAGCTTAGTTCTCGCTATTCATCGCTGACGTTGTGGCGTAAAGTAACTTTTCCAAGAAAACTTAATATATTTATAATTAACAGAAGGGAGGCGTAAATCCCGTACTTCGATATTTTTTGTTAAACAAGTTGATTGGAAATGCTTTGATCCAAGTAATAACTATCCGTGAAGGCATTGTTGAAAGGCGTTTCCGTTGGTATTAAACAAGCAGCATCACATTCTGTCCGACAAATTCTCATTTTAAATCTAGCGGTCTTAAAGCACAGGATGTAACGAAGACAGACATGCAAAAAATACAAGTAGACAGAGACGGGAAATTTTAATTAACATTAAAATGGGTAGGAATTAAAGTTATAAGACGCTATTGTTCAAACACAAAACTGTTACGGCCGATTTGGGAAGTTGCTAGGTGCTTTGGTGCTTATGTTAATGTGCTTCCGATGGAGTTGTGTCTTATGTCGTCTTTCCAGCTTTTGCAGGACCAATTTCGCTACTTAACTGGTAATGTAAACAGTGGCGGATCGGCGGCTTTTTATGCCCGTGGAAACACCAAATTGCCTTAGATTTTCTAACCGCATATATTTATTTTACACTTGTTTTATAACAGCAGCTGGCGAGATAAAGCGTAAAGTATAACTGAGGAAATTTTATTTCACATTTAAACTAGTACTTTAAACATAGACAACTTTTTATTTTAAGTAAAATACTATTGCAGCTCTCAAGTAGATGAAATCTATCCACGTCTCATACCGACCTTCTAATTTGTTATTACAAGTCAACTACCATGTTCATTTTTGTTCTACACATTGGCACTTGCACAAAATACCATTTTATAGATTTATGCGGGTTAATCGAGATAAGGTGAACGATAGGTTGCATTCAACACGTTACTGTTACCGTTTGTCCCACCCTTCACAGTCCACATGAATAATTCAACCGCTGAATTTCAGCAATGTAATTTTTTAAAAGCTATTATTTATTGGCAGTTTAAGTTATCCCGATTCCGTTCAGTAATTTATTTCCTCAATATTTTATACAGTGTAAACGCGGATGCCATGAAAAGCAATATTTCTTTAGTACATATTGAAATTTCCTTTAATACTGCAATAATTCTTTTATATTTTAATCCAGTTCCAGTTGCCACACTCGAAAATGGTTTTGTTTCTACCTAACATAAATCAATTTTAATTAACATTAATATTATGCCACAGTGAAATAATGTTACACAAACACAAATCATAAATTTATGTTTGTGTTTTACTGGATAATCATCAGTTTATTTTATCAATAACAGAAGCTAACATATTAGCAAAAACGCTTTATATACTTACCAACAAATATTTCCATACAAAACTGAAAGTTATATTATCATTAGAGAATAAAATATTAATTTATATTTCAATAAGTGTTTCGGATTAAATTATTACATGATAAAGAGGATTTGTTTGCTGTGTAGAAACAAAAAGCCACTAAACAAAATGAATTTTAAAATTTTAACATATCATAAATGGTGTATCTTTTTTAATTATAAGATAAACTGTTTCAAAAACTTTTAAATATTGATAGTAATCATAATTTGTAATTTTGTTGACTAACCTATTGCGTACACGTATAAAAGATATCATACATTAACAAACGTTTTAGGTTACAATAGACGCCAGAAAAAGGTTTTTAAACAACTTATTAATTCAACATAATCTTCAATCAAACTTTTAATAAGTATACTACTGATTTATTATGTAAATATGTAATCATAATTTAAAAATAAAGAAGCCAATGCCTTTTTAATAAATGTTTTATTAATAATTAATTTATAGGTGACTACAAAGCTGCTAGCAGAATATAGGAGCACATAGCAAGCTAAGTAATGAATATTTTACAAAAAGGTTTATATTCATACTCGTATATTATCTAATACGTTATAATGGAGCATCCACATTCGCAATTAGGGTTTCAAGTTTCATTGTATCAACATTTCACACTTCCATCAATAAAGTTGTTTGTTGAAAACGTTCCTTCCTTAATATTTAATTCAATTTATTTGTGAAGCGTTAGTTGAAGGAAGAAACACACCCGCAAAGTGATATACGAGGCTGTCTAGAGGACTGTGACTGATTAATATTTCAACAGTCAACTAATCACGCACTCCCGTGAAAAAAATGATTCTTGCGGCGTAATAAGGCAATTGTCTGTAGAAATTAAACCATTTTAATATACCGCAAATGTACTTTTCGGATAACAATCATCGTAAAAACGGTCACGTTAGCACAATTTAATTTATGACAGAATATGAGATAAGGTGTAACGATCGTATTTACACTTCGCACGTAAATTTAAAGAAACTGTCGATAATAAAAACGCGTTTTAAATTTGACAGTTTGAAATCGAAAGAAATAGAAACTTCTATAAATTTTTCATAAGAAAACCTCCGTTAAAACCGAAGTTTGTCGTAATATAAATGGATGCCTTCGGCATTTCACTAACAAACTACAAACAAAAGTTGTGAATTCAATTACCGAAACTTTTATTTGGAACAATTTTACGTAAAATTTATCGACAGGCTATAAATCTTTAGAGTTTTACGAGTTCAGGACTATTGTCGCGTTGACTAAATCGTCTTGAATTGACAATGCGTCTGCTCAAATATACGTTAAGATGAGGAATATATTTCATACCATTCAAAATTTGAGGATATATCAACAGAGTTATTTTATACGTGTCGAATACAAATGATACGTAACAGCAAAAATAAAGGACTTTTGACTTTCAGATATAACGATTTGTGAGAAATATTTACTATTTTAGGCGAATGCAACATTCGTATATCATCAAATACTGTTTTTGCAGTATTTTATTGTACTTATAATGAATCACCTATGCAACCAAACAAAATCAATGTAAGCACCATGTAAGATGGTGCTGTTAAGCTATTTAAATTCGCATTATTTTTATTTTGTATCTTGTCAACACCACTGAAAATAATTTTATTTCAGAGAAAGAAATGGATTAATTAACGTTGTAACATTTATAGAAATATAAAATAGGTGCATTAAGGTTGACATTTTCTTACTATTAGTTGGTTTACTACAAATTGAGATTTTTCGGTTACTGATTAGTCGATGTAATATAATTTGAGACACTCCCATTTTAGTTTCCGCGTAGACTATCGAAACGAAACATGTCAGAGGGTGTATCGGATTAATCTGTTCTCGGCCAAAGCTTTTATCCTAATGCATCCTTTAAAAGATAAAGAAGTTTATGGTTTGTTCTTAGTGACCTTACGGCTTTGCTTATCTCTTTCGTGGAAGCAATTAAATTAACTTTTAATAAACTTTATTAAAACCGTTTTATATTTTTGTAACAGCAAAAAGTTACTTCTTCAATAACACACAAGTAGTGGTACATTTTCTCACGCAACACGATTCGTGAGTTTATGTGCAAAACTCTGTTTTTTATTTATTTTTTTACTTAAAAAACATTATAAGCAAATAGCTCACCTATTTTTAAATAAAAATTTTATCAAAAATTGTGTAATTGTCACTGATCTTTAATTTTTGCACTATTTTGTAATAGTTATTATTTCAAAATAAAAAAAACTATGTAACGTTTTGAGTAATATTCTGTTATTTCCAGTAAAGCTTTTTTTCTTATCAAGTCAAATTATTAGTGCTATCATTATCATGACGTATAACCAAAATAATTCATTTTTATGTTGAAACCCGACGTATTAAATAATAAATACCTTCATAAAAAACTTAACTAGGTTTCGGTAGAAACGCGAAAGCGTAAATTGCACATATTGTCACATTATTTAAAATTCATGTCTAGAATTCACATCATATTTTTAATTATTTAATTCCTTATAACTGAAATAGAAGCATGTTTTTACCATAAAAGGAACAAAGATATATATGCCAGTAACTGTAGTGTTTTTGTTTAGATGGGAATAAACACATGTTTCTTCCATCAAACTATTTTTGGGATAAATCAACAAACCACCACATGTTTGACATAATAAAATAAAAAATCTTAAACAATACACTACTGAATGCTTTATTGTGTTTCTATGTAAATAAAACGATACCTCTCAGGGCAATTCCGGTTCTAACCTTACAATTCTCTATTTAAATGTGCAACAAAAGGCAGTTCTAAAGAAGCACATCTGTCGTATTTTGTCGTTACTTTCCCTATAGGCACTGCTCTCAAAAGTTTTAAAATTTCAAACTGCTTTTAATTGCATCTTTGAAATAATAAACGCAATGTTTGAACTTAAAGTCCCATTGGGAGTTTACTTCCAAAATAAACAGTATTCTTTGTTTATACTCATATCCGTACTAATAATATAATTTCATGATCAGCAAAATTGCAAACAAAGTTTAGAAATCACTACTAAATGATTTTGTGTTATCTAAATGCAAGCATTTATTATAATTGTCAATGATAAGTATATTTTTTAACAGTTATTGCTAGTTAAAATTGCAAAGTAGTAATGCTAATGTCTCCGTTTATTCTCAACTTTATTTGTCATGTTAAAACTCATTTGAACTAGTATGTGCTTTGTGGTTTTGGAGCATGTCTCTTACAGTTTGTGTCCCATTTCAAACTTGACTGCTCACATATAAACTCTCATTAGTTACCTGAAATTCTGATATTAAAATTTTCATTAAGAGAGTTAGTTCGCCGCTTATAATGTTTTTTTTTTGTAAAGCCAGTAAATATCAAAATATTTTTTCACATCTCATATGAAAACAGAATGATAATACTAACTACCCAAAAAATTTTACCGAAAGATAAAAGCTCTCTCAATATGGAAAATTGTAATAACAAATCAAGTTATTCGCTAATTTATGAGACTGTAGCGTTTGGTCATCGCAATATTTTGCGATGTGATAAATGACCTTTCTCTTTTTAATTCTGTAATCGTTTGGCAAATAGGTTTAACAACGTGTTATGAACGTTTTTATTGCTTTTTCATCAATTTTACATAGGATGCGCAAGTGGAAGGATTGTGTTTTTGAGTGAAAAAACAAACGAAAGAACTAAATAAGAAAACTAGTAGTAATGGTGGAGGCGCCGGGTCGTCGTAAAAGTGAAAACGTTGCCTGAACGAGAAAAACGTAGAATAACGACATTGTGGTGGGCGACAAAAGTCATTTATTAAACACTTCTATTTCAATAACAGTAAACTGTGTCATTTGAAAAAAAAAACTCTCGGAATAAAGTAATTTTAAGTGCTATAGATGATGAGAAGTGGTAAAACAAGGATTTACAAAAAATGACATCGACAAACAAAACAGTCGGGTTTTTTACGGTTTTTTGGTACAAATGAACAATGTAAACAAACGAAACAAACATTTACCAATGGTTCATTGATTTAAACGAAAGTAGAAAGGCAATAAATTGGGGGATTCTTTGATGATCAAATATTAAATCGCGGATTCAAATATCAAATGGAATTAATTTTGAGTCGAGTTAAAACCGTTTGAAAAATCAAGAGCATCGGATTGACTTTAAATAAAGGATTGGGAGGGCAATTTGTAACGTAAAAATTTCTCATATATCAGGCAGATGCCGCCATAAGGCAAACGTCCGAACAAATTTGAAAAAAAGAATGAAGATCGACAACAAAAATATAGGTCCCTTACGTTTTCCTGACCGAGCATTCGATATCCACCGTAAGAAAAGTAATATTTATGCGGCAAGCTGACATACGCAAAGAAATGAAAAGACGGGGATGTATGAGCTTGTCGATGTGTCTGCTATATTTTAGAAGCATCATTCAAATACGTGAAAAATAACGGCACGCCTATTGCCAAAGCGGGATTTATTATGTTTCGTGCCCTGCTGATTTATGAATTTCAAATGGTTTATACAACGTTGCAAGCGTAACCAGATCTATGATTGATGAATTTGTGCAAATACATCCGCCGAAGAAACCTATCTAATGTTAAACTCGGCACATGTTGTTATCTGCTAATACGTCAGAGCGGAACTGTTGAGTCTCAAAAAAAAATCAAAAACGGTTCTCAGAAAACACAAGCAATATCTTAAAACGCTTGCTTTTATTATCGTTTTTATGAGAATAGATCGTGTGCACTGATGATTATGTATAGAATCTCGGGTCCTTCGAACATGGAAAAAATATATGCAGCAATTTCTAGAGAAAGCTCTTCATCCCCAAATAAACCCGCTATCTAAATATATGGCCGGAATCCAAACAAAAATTATAGACGAGCTCAATAACAATCAGAGTCTGACCCAATATTGAGATTGCTGTTTTGATTTCAACTCCCGACTAACTGAAACCTAATTTCGCTGTTCATTAATAGTTTGATCTTCAGGCTATTGAAGTTATCAACAGCTCAGCAATGCCTGCAATACTCAGTTTGTACATTATTGTAACTCGATTATAACTATAGGTTATCGCCGCACATACCCTTAGGTGGACCAACTCTATCACGGTCCAACGAAGAAAACTGAAATCCCTCGTGGTGTAATATACTGCCGACGGTAAATCATTTTACGTACCATGCTTTTGTCACCTGTATATTAATTAAAATATTATCTCGTAAAGAAAACATCCGAAACTTTAGAATAAAATTTATTTGTCACCTGTATATTACTTAAAATATTATCTCGTAAAGAAAACATCCGTAACTTTAGATAAAATTTATCTTTAAAATTAAAAAAGTGTGTATTCACATATTTAAATAACCCACGCAAAAAAATATTGCTGTGTAAACATTATTTATACAAAGTAAGTCATTAGTATTTGCTTTTTTCACTGTTTTTTTTAGTTCAATTTAGAAAAAAACTCAAATAGAGTTCATTAATTTCAGTCCCCACCGCAAAAATAAATTCAACTTTTTCCCTAAGTTTTCTGTGCAACATTTTTTTTAATAATTTTTTTGTCGTGTACGCAAGTACAGGAAAAAGTTATGTAAATTTTTAGTCAAATATTTAGAACCTATACAGCAATTCCGATCATGGGTCCTGGGCCTTAACTTAAATTGTATTTTTAAAAATATTTCTAGTTTTAATAAATCAGAAAATGCACATTTTGAAAATGTTTAGGTACTCACACTGCATATACATCAAACGAAGCACTAAGAGGAGTAAAAACGAACGTTTTAAGACTCAGTTGTCGATAAAACTTTTCGAACAAATTCCGCTCTTGATGAAACCGTGCATTTTAAAGCTATGGATTTTTTCCGCGGTTCAACATTGATCAAGTAGAGTAGTTTCTACAGTATTTTAGCACGGACAATGTCATTGTAAATTACCTCCATCACCGGCGAGTATCTTACGTGAAGTAGAGCGAAAAGAAAGAAAAATGTGTTGTGTTTTACCTTCAACTACCATTTAATTCAATCAGACGTAACGGAAAAGGAGATGTAAATATTTCGTGAACAATAAGATGTGACTTCTGGTAAATAATTAATTGAAGAACTAAATGAAACCGTTACAAAACTGACTAAAATTCATAATTTCAAGAAGAAGTCTATTCAAACATATGTTAATAAGAAACATGCAACTCTCTTCCGGTTGTAGATTAAAGATTAATTAAATTCCTCCCGTATGCAAATGAGACACTTAACTTGGTGTAATTATTCGGCGAGTGGAATACTATCCAGTAGGATCTTATGTTCATTGGGATAAATTTACCATATGATTTAATTAATAAACGTTAACATTCGCGATGAAGCCAGAGACTACGTTTCCTTAACTAGCAAAGTTACTTAGTTGCTCAACATACAGCGGTTTTTCGCTGTATCTGCATACAAACTAGGTAATTGTAATGAAAATTAGATACTTTTACTCCAAGATGGAAAGCTGTAAAATAAATTAACGACGAAGATAATAAAATACTAGAAAATTTCTCGCAGAGCTAGACAAAAATATTAAGATTAAGATTTCCAACAGAATAAAAACAAAAATAATACCGAATAGCGAAATACTCGTAGTTATTAATTATGTACATACTTGTATATAAAAGTTTCTATACAATTAAATTTGTATTAGTTTTGATTAAGTAACAGAAATTACATTTTTATTAATTACACGTACGCTCTATAATTAATAGCACATAGTTTAATCAAACTACAAGAGCCTCAGCTTAATTTAATATCAGTTTTATGCTTGAAACTTAAGGAGATTAAAGTTACAAGATTAAACTTTTAGAAAATGTGCAGTATGTAGCAAGTAAAAGTAATAATAAAGTGAAGTAAGTTAAAAAAGTAAATGAGTTTTTGATTTTTCAAAAATTGTTTTTTATTTTTCAGTAATTTTGTATATACATTATAGCATACATTACCAGACTATCGTTTCAAAACATTAAACATTGAATCCGTTATCAAAAGTAAAAATTTGAGTAAACAGAAGTTGTTTTTCTTTTATTTTGTACTACTTCTATTACTTTTGTTGTGTCAAATTAAAAGCAAAAATATATACAATATTATTACTGCGACAGTAATCTTTATAACAGACGATTGCCTATTGTGAGTCTCGGTCGTCTGTATTTGTAATACTAAAAAATTGTATTAATAAAACTATTTATAATCTTAGTGGCAAATAATATGAAAGCCATAGTTGATATTAAAGTGTTTGTTTAGTCTGCTTATAAAGGCAACAATTCTATTCTAAATACATATACGAGTATTTTTTCATCATTTATTATATGCGACAGTATTTACAAGGCCCTTGAGTTGTCAGAAATTTCTCATTTTTGTAGACAGTTCTGCTGTTCACATCGGTACTCTCCCACAAAAAGTATACTTCTTGATGTAATAATTATGGAGTTTGATTGCTGCGAAAATAGAAGAAAAATTATTTCACAGACTATACCCCATGTGAAGTGGTTGTCCATCACTTTTTTACAGACTTGCTTTTTCTATCTTCTGTGCATCTCGCTGTCTTTCTTATTCTAGACAATCTGTACGTAACAAAAAAAAAGTATTAAAGCAAAAGCAGTTCTAAAAATATTTCGTCAGAAAAACCATATCTTGAAGAGAGTGAGTAAAATTTCTAAGTGGTGAATTAAGCTGGTAATTTGTGTAAACAGGGAATTTGGTGACATATCCGAACATTAAAACCTAAAAGCATAGCTATTTGAGAATATCAATTTACATCAGTGTAATTCCGAGGATGATGTGAAATTTATCGCCTCAGATGATGCCGACAACACGTATTGAGGTCACGTCGTGCTCTACAAAATTAATTGTTTGTTAATAAAATTCCGCTTAATCAAGAGGCTTATTATTGGATTCCTTCATAGTAAAAACCTAATAGTGCGTTCACAGAACAATAGAAGGATAATTGCTTAATCTGTCGGTAACACTCACTTCTTTTTTTGTGAGGGCGATATGTGTCCAAGAGAAGAATTGATGTCGGATCGAAAAGAGGGTTACTTGAAAGAAACCACTTTACTGCAGATTTTAGGACAAGCTATAATCCAGGACATTTAGCTTTAGTAGAAGGGCAGCTTTATTAATACCGGCAACCAATGCGGGAAATTGGCGGTCTCGCCGTGTCACAAGAGCGATAATGCCTAGACCTGATAAAATACTTTACGCAACCGACACCAACCTTTCAAATAGTTTATATAGTTTTAATTAATTTTACATTGTATTGTGCAAAAAACAAAACACTGCAAGTATGAAAATAGTTCAAATCGCAAATCCCACGCTGACTGCAAACTACAATTTTCCATTCGTCGATCACAGTTTTACGAGCAGGTTTCACGAGACTATCAACGAAATTGACGGGAAAAATGTACACTCGTCAAAAAGACCCGGAGAGTCGGAAAAGTCCCTTCTCATATCAGATATTGCCCGACCGCTTCAATGATCATATGTTTGCTGGCTTTCTCTCTAAAGCTCCACGTTTCAAAAACCGTTGTTGTTTTTGAGCCCTTCCAACCTTGAATACTCATGTTACGCCCAGAATTATCTCTCCTTAATTTGAGTTCAGCGGTCTAGAAAATATTCTGTGGTTTGAAAGCAATAAATTTATCAAGAACGGAGATCATTTGTTTGGTTTTCTGTATCCGAGGACTTTCGACAGACCTAAGTGACTTGTATAAATCGATGACCTAACTTTTAAATTAATTATCTTACATTACTACGTGTAAAAGAAAATGGCCAAAAAATATACATTTCCACAATTTTCGACGTTGTAACATTGCCTTTATGTATTATTCAACTTAACATTGAAATTACATAGTCAAATATTCATACGTTGACGTTAAATTTCTCTACAATATTAGTAGAGACTTTTATGATAGTATTGAAAATTTTCATGCAAAACGTAAGTGGATTGCGGTTTTGAAAAATTATGAAATTGCCGCTTTAGTGCAGTCATTATTAACTTTATAAAATATTGCCTCAATTTATCGCTCTTCTTTAGATCAATTTTAATAAAACTAATAATTTTTAAAGTAATGCGTGTCGAATGGCCAGTTTGTCTTTGATAATGTATTACAAGTATAAGTTTTGTTGACATGCATTGGTTAGTGTTTGTGCCAAACTGTCATTAATATTGGTCAAGACAGCACAAATATAATTAGAATCGATCAATGCACCAAACTAGGTTTAAAGTTTATTACTAAGTTCCAACAACTTTCTTCTAAATGTTTGCGCAAGGAAATACATCAGGAAAACAGTTGATGATGTGTACAAGAAATTTGAAAAGTTACTTAATGTCTATATGAAAAAATACTTATACAGCATTATAGCACACTTTTCTTAAGCTGTACTATTATTTTTTATGACAAACCACAAATAAAAAAAGTTTCAAGCATCAAAACTCATATAAAATAATATGAGGTGGATTAGAAAACTCTAATTGCAAGAATTACACAATTTATATGTTTTTTACATCGCTTTTTGTAAAACAACGGCAATTATTATGTAAATTTAGGGTTTTTGAAAAATTTTGCTGCAAAGTATTTACAATCTTTGATTTTTATTTTTAGAGAAATTGTAGATGTACGGAATTTAGTCATTCTCTAGATAATCCAATTAAAAATATGCACCGCTTTGAAAATAAAATCGCTAATACTGTAAAACCCAAAAGGTTTTTTGTAAACAAACGGATTACAAATGCATATATTTTAATATCTGCTATGTCATTAGTGTTATTACGTACATTGTTGAGGTTGTTTATAGCCTTTTCACCTTTGAACCAAGACGTATTCGTTTGCTGAGCAATTACGTAATTAATCTCAGAAGTGAAGGGGCAAAGAGTACAACGGAATCTAATTTTAATGAAAATGTGAAGACGAGTTTCTTTATAATTAGTTTTTAGGGACGTCTTTCTCTAGTTGAGAAAAATGTAAAATTTTTCACTGGTCGATACTAATTAAGTTTAATTTAAAATCGAAAATGTTTACCTTGTTATCTTTCTGCCAGGAACACGATCCGCGTTTGTTGAACACTTTGCATACAAGAAGGGCATCCTGGCCGGGATTGACTTCGGTGTACGAGGGTTGCTGCTCAAACCTTTGTACGCCACCCGTTCCTGCAATAAACCCAAGACGGTTAAAATATGCGAAACAACAACAATGGAGTAACATACAGTAACTACACTCTCACTATGCTGCTGCAGTAAGCCTCTGCATACAAATGACAGAAGATTTAGCTTGACGCCACATTTCAGCGTCGGTTCCACCCTTATTAACACATATTTAATTTATGACAGGCAGCACCTCCGTTTTACAAATGCTCATGCATCATTTGAGAAAGTTAATTACATGAGCTAGCAGACAACAACGAAATGAAAAATTGGGAAAATAAAACAATAAGTGAAACGTTCTAATTAGCAAAACTACGGACGAATTGCTACCACCAGAATCGCGTGTTGGACGTCTATTCATCGAATAATCAACAATTTATTTGCGCCCTGCATATTCACATAAATCAAGGTTTCGTCCCGAAAGATGTCGGCTAATATTTGCGTGCTAATGTCGAAATGATGAAATTAGAAATTATGAGTTTGGACTGAAATTTGAGTTGTATCGAATAACAGGCCAAATGGAATGCCCTTAAATAATTCATTTGATGGAATGTATATTACGAGGTCGACGGTAAAATAATAATAAGTTTTCTCTAAGAGTACACTCCGGAAAACTTTTACCATGTTAGATTTTTACTGAAATTAGGTAACATTCCGAATAACTTACACAATCAAATATTTCCTAGATCGTTTTTATTACTTTTTAAATAAGACATTTTACTTCACCTATTACTCTCATCAACAATTTAATATTGCTTGAAATGTAACAAAATATGTTTAGAATCGAAAGCATTATGAAACTCTTGATTAATGTAGCGTATATGAATTATAAAATATGCAAGTAGTTTAGTTGAAATTAGTTAATGTTGCACCAAGCACCACGGCGGTATGAATATTTCAACTATTCGAACTTAATAGCAAAAACCGTAAAGTTTTACCTACTAGAATAATTACTACACAAGGAGAAGTTATGATAACATTATCTTCTATACACATGAGTATTTGGCCATAAATTGCAAGTTATTATTAGAATTAAATTATCTTCTGTAATTTCTCTTGTAATAAATAGTTAATTAAAATACTCATTTTAGAAGCCGAGTTTCATAGCAAGTTTAAAAAACAAGCAATTATTGGAATATTAGTTTCTAATGTGTTATCGTATATTTTGTTTTAGTATAGTACAGAAAAAAAAAACCAATTCTTGTTGTTAAAATTGGTATTTTCTTGCGACGGAAAAATTGTATTTCCAATAACCAGTCTGAAAACATTATTTATGTGAGACAATAAAGTTATTAGTTATTAAAATTATGTACCAAAAATTATGTATCAAAAAAAATAAATTGGAGTAGGCGATGATTAAACTTCTTCAGATGGCAATCCTGAATTTTCACATCAAACGTCAGCGGAAACTTTGACAAGTTTGCGTTTTGTTCCTTTTGAGTGAAATAATGTTCACTTCAGAGCAGAAAATTTTTATTGCTGTACAGGAGGAAAATGGTCATTTTCACTTTCAGTTTGTGTGGAAAATTTCCAGCCCAGATTTCCAGCCAATGTGTTGCCAACTGTAGAATTTAATCAACGCCTACTCTAATTTATTTTTTATTTGATCGCACGGTATTTACAAAAAGCAAATTAAATGTTAATTTGAAATCAAAATAAGTCGAATTGAGAGAACCATTTATCAGCAAAATGTTGTTTAATAAATGTTTACAAAAAATATGTTCAGAATACCTACGAGTATATTACGTATTTTAACAATTTTGCTGTGGGATTGGTTTAAAAGGTTGATTAATAAATGAAGGTTGCTAACAGATTACTTTGCTGCTAGGACAAAGAACGTCAGCCTAAAAGATGAATCTCTTATCTGTTTTAGCTGTTTTTACAGTAAATTTGCAAACGCCTTAAATCTCTCGTGCGTTCAGATTAAACTATATTTTTAAGAGTCCCATTTCTGTATCAGAGATGAGGCCGCTGGATGTATTCTCAACATTAGCATAGCATTTTATACAAAGTGCTCCGTGGTTTGAATATTAATATAAATTCACGGTACAGTCTACATATAAATCATCTGAAGATGTATGTGAGCCGAGAATTTCACTAATGCCACTGTTTACATTCACCATAATCTATTTTATATCACCGCATCAACGCATACGGGAGTCCCAGAACATTTTAAAGTTCTTTACATAATTTAATCCACAGCCACCAGCTATTTTAAAATACCAATTTTAGATTTATTTACACCAAATTAAAACCATTTGTTTGTTTAATGTTTATTTAAAGCTTTTTTATTCAGCTAATTTTCGTAATTAAAATTGTTATTAAGAACCGCAAATTGCTTTTTAGTTAAAACCCGACCAACCTCGAACCACGACTCAAACCATGCCTTTTATCTTAAATCCAACTAGACTTCCTGTTGCTGAAACTCGCTTACTTTGTTGTCCAACTAACAATGTTGTTTCTTCTCGACTTGCGGTTTTCAGTAAGTTGAATGTATTCGAATTCGCTCTTCTGATAAAATTTGCATTTTCAATTTTTTGTTTTATTGACAACGTACCCACGACAATTCACTCTTTGATGAGTTCTTCTGCGGAGTTCCTATTTGCCTCCTAATAGGTTCAGCCGGTAATCAAATCTACTCTCAGCATGTTTCTCAATATGTCTGTTAAATTTAGTACGTTTGTACTACGTGTGAAATAAATTTTCAATTCTAAATTGAAAGTAAGCAACAGCAGATTTATTTTAAATTCATTTTTAAGAATCACAAGTTATTATTTGTATGGAAATACGTAGTTGCAGTCATAAAACCAATTACTACTCTAAAAAAATAATTATTATATTTTATTAAAGAATAAAAGAAATAAATTTGTATGAACTAGTAAAGTAAGTTTAGCCATATTATCTCAAAAAATTTATCATAGGCTATTAGTAGGCGCATAGCAGTAAAATAATTTTATAGAAGTGTTTACTTCATATTGGCTTCATATTACAAGAATATGAAATAAAGGTGAATAATAATTTGCATTTAACGTTTATGACAAGGCGCTTCGGAGAAAACTCTACAAGAAAGAAGAACCGATAACAGACTCAATGACTGAAACGTAAAATACGTTGTTTTTGTCATATTTTTTAAACATGATATGAATACCAGTAAAGAGAAACGTGGCTAGATTTGTACAAGTGATAAATTCATGAGGAACGTATCTGAAACAAAATGTACGACCACAAAAATCATATTCATAAACATAAATGGCGCAGTTCGTTAGTTTACAGCTTCTAATTCATTAATAATGCATCTACAGAAGTAGCAAAGAGATGCATGCTAAGCTCGTTAAAGCTTTTGACGAAATATTTGAGCGTGTAAACACAAACCTAGGTAAGATGGTGTTTGCAATCTTGTGTTATGTCAAGTATGCAGAATAACTTAGTACCTCCTTGAGAAACGACAAATTTTGAGTTGGCACATTTAGAGGAAAGTTGTGCAAAACACAATTGAGCTAATGATAGCGAGGGTTTAAAAATACAGCTATTGTAAATTTGAATTGTGAAGCAACTTAGTAATAATACATTCCAGAAGATTACATGCTAACAACTAATGTTTACTAATGTAGTTGCGTTGAATACTAAAGCTGAGATACCCCAGATCAATAATTTGTGATGTTTCATGCAACACTGGTTTCTAAATCAATTACTTGGTGTAAGTAATAAGCGACTTGCACGCCAGGTTTAAACCTCGATTGACTATTAAATTGTTTTGTAAATTTGTTTTCGTACAACATCTTTTTGGAAAATTGGATAAAATTTTCTATTATTTCGTGAGAAATTGGTAGGGAATGGTCGGAATTTAGAAGAGAAAGGTTATTGCGGGTTGGAATGACTGGTTAGATGTCAGGAAGAAGGAAGAGTGTGTCCCTTACTCAACCACAAGACGGCCCAGACGGCTAGTGATGCATTACTGTGGCTGCCGACAAGTAATTAAACTCGCCAACGGTCTATCAAGCTAAGATTTTAAAAGTTTACAAATATTTTTAACAAAACATTGCAAATTCGCAAAACAATTGATAAATCAATAGAGGTTTTTGCCGTATGTGCAAATAGTAAGTGTTTGAAGTTTTTTAAAATTCATAACAGGCAGCAGTAAAACAGTAAAGAATAAGCTGTAATATCCAATAATCATAACTTATTCTAGTGTGATATTAAAACAGACGGGTGCGAAGACGATAAATTCTGTTCTATAGAAAGATAAAAAAATATTGTAGCCATAAACGATTTCTACCAAATTGTTCTATAAATAATAAAAGTTATTCTTATCCTCTGCAATACAACGGGATAACATCGCTGAAAGAATATAAATCAATATCACACAAAACATGTACATAATGAAGTAACTAACAGTTTAGTAGATATTCGAAATAAATTAAATAATTAACAAATAACAGAATAAAAGTTCTGAGATAATAAAAAAGTCAGTATATAAAACGGTTGTCTCTTATATTAAGCTATGCGAAAAAACTTGATTTAAATATTAACAAAGCCATTTATTTGAAAAGGATAATAAATACTATAAAATGTCAATGGTAAAACGAAAACATATTACGTGTGAGACTACATATTTTATGATTTCATAAAATTTCTATCTCAAATGCACATGTAATTTATTTACATAACATAAAAGTCCCTGAAAATGACAGTTTATTAGGTCGGAAGCAAATCAGCGATACATCAAACTAGTTATAAATTGATCTAGACTGAATTGATTTTATCTAAATAATTTTGATCCTCTATGCAGATATCGAATTTAATTAAATTTTACGTTATTTATAAACTCAAGCTTTTTGTTTGAACAATGCAAAAACTATAATTAAGCTTTTTATGTTACATATCCATTAAAAATTCACTAATTAATAATGTATACAATTCTTTAGAGTTTAAAAATTTATTAAACAAATATCTACAAACAGATGTACAAATTTTGGTTATTAATAAAAATTTATTTCGATAGTAAAGATGTTTTTTGTTATAAGAAAAAAAAAGTAGGTAGCCTGCAACTTTGAAATTATGTTGGCAACGTTGTAGAGACAGACATGAGACAATTTTCATATCTCATGTCTCAACATTTTTCAGTGTTGCTAACCTTGTTTTGAAGTTATAGGCCTCTTGAACTCTTGAATATCAACAAATATTCTTTAAAAAGTTATTATAAATTAAAAAGAAGTAGCACATATTAATATAAAAAAATATCTATAATAGTTAAACGAAAATAATGAAAATATTATCTAGAAATATAAAATTTGATTTAACTAAATAAAAACATTTACATAACTACAAGAGTAACAAATAAATTGCAATGTTCGTTTATATTGAGAGATCAAGATAATTTGTAATCGAGTGATCCTTGGATCCAAGAACGTATGTCTGTGAAACGTCAAATAAAATGACAAGTTAAAAGGTAAAATGGTACGATCAAAAAGATGATGATTTTAATAACCAAATTTATAAAATTTTCAAAAAAAACGGTCCTATTACTATCCCTCGGCGACTAATTTTAGTCCATTTTGCCGTTTTACCTGTCTACTTGTCATTTTATTTGACGTTTCACGTGCAGTTAGTTCAAAAACAGACATACGTTTTTGGATCCAAAGATAACTCGATTACAAATTATCTTGATCTCTCGATATATCCAAACCAAAGAGCAATATTTTATTAAAAAGAACAACTTAAGTTACAATTACCAAATTTTGAAAAACTTTGTTAAACACAAAATATTTAAAATAGAGTTATTTAAATAACCCAAACGTCCACTTTGTCCAAATCGAAAATATTTTATAGTCGTAGATAAAGCATAGTATTCAAATTGCATTATAATGGCTATTATTCACTCAGGTGATTAAAAAACTCGTCTGCGACTATCTTTTTAAACTTCACCTTGCTGAGTAATAGCCATCATTATATGCTCGTTAAATAATATACTATTTTACCGTCGTCTAAAAAAAGTTTAAACCTTCAAACTGCAAACTTTTCAAGTTCGTCCTAGTCCACAATACATGTAAAGTTCTGAATGTCTAATTCATGCAGCAAACCTCGTATATGCGAGGTAATTCTCTAGTATCGCAACAGTGGCAACGGCTGTATCTCACAGATTTCGCAGTGTACGTGTATAAAACTGGAGGTGAGAGACGTGGAATCCATCATTGTGACGTATATTACACCTGTAGTGCCCCATTTCTGCAAGAGGTGCCTCTATTCCAGCTCTCACTTCACGAACATTTGTCTTGTCTTTGACTGACTGCTACAGTCGCAGTTATCGCACCACCCTCCTGTTCTAGGTGCTGTCTCTTGAGCTTCTTAACGGGGCTGAACCGCATACAGATTTCGGTCACAGCACCAATCAATAACGACCTTTTTCGCGGCATACACTACTCGTGTAATGTAGCTAATACATCACAGCCAGTGTCAATTATAACAGTTGATAACATAATACCAGCATGTCAACCGGTTCACTTTTTGCCAACATCATCGTCGGAAATTTACCAAACACGAACACCATACTCGTGCTATTATTTTAATGTAGTTACACTTAATTGTATGCTTGTAGTGCCTGTGGGACGATTGTCTGTGTTAATTCCGTGATGTTATGTTTAATTAGATCAACAAAGATAAACACAATTTGTGATTGTGCTTTCTGTTATGTAAATTGATGCGGTTAAAATATTGTTGACAGTTTATTATTATTTAAATCTTCAACTATTTTTAAATTAATAGTCTTACATAATAACATATTGAAATATCTACTTTGTATGAATTGATAAAGCGATAAGTTTACAAAGCTGAAACCCTCTAGCCCGAGAGTTTTGTAAGCCGCCTAAGAGATGTAGACTTCAAATAATGATCATGGTTCATACAAAGTTTTATGTCTTACCTGTTTGAGAGTGAAAATTAAAAAATGAACTATCAACTAAAGTAGCTTAAGAATATACAGTTACCTTAGGAATAAGTAAAGTATGCTACAAAACAAGTGGTAGCAAGTTCTAATGTCTTAGGGTATTATTTCCTTTATAATAAAACATTATAAAACAATAATAAACAAAATGTATGCGTATGGTGTTGCAAATTCGTATTTTTACTTCTTTCTTTATGTACAAAATTATTTCAATATAAAGCAAAAATGGTGGATGCGCCGGGAAATATAAAGTAATATTTGCAATAATATGTATTGGTAAATTACCTTAAAAATAATGCAAAAAAATGTTTTAAAACATCGACTGAATTAAAACGCCCCAAGCCATAACTCCATTATTTGTAAAGATATGTGACAATACTTCTTTTAGAACAAAGTTGAACAGTTTCTTGTCATCTCCATTAAATTCTCTTTCAACAAGCTCACTTACTATTATTTATCGCTAGTTTTTAATTTTAGGCAATTTGAAAATTCGTAGGCTTTGCAAGGAATAGAACATTTTTATTCATTTTACCTAAGACAAGCAAACGATTGATAACAAAAAAAAATTCAACTTTGATTAAAAAATAATGTAAATTTTTTTAAAATAATGAAATGATGAAAAAATAAATAAAAAATAATGAAAAGGCCTGTATATAAAAACCTCACATTACCCCTAAACGCTTAAAATTATTAGGAGTAATATAAATCATATTTTGCTCTAGATTTGAAAAAGTGCACTCAAAAACTTACATAGTTTAAAGTATTTAAATACAATTAATCATATACATAGAAGTATCAGCCAATCGTAAACAGTACAAGCTAGTAAATCCCACAATAAATACCTAACACTCTTTATATGTATGTACTAAACTGAAAAGGGAATGTGAACAATCTTCTCAACTTCTTGAAGTTCGTCGAGTTGCTTATCTAATGTACCATAAAACCCATTATCAGTGTCTGACCACATACAAAATACATATAAACTGCTATTAAAATTAGTTTCTTCAATCATAAACCCCGACACAATTAAATATAAAAACTTGTTTAGTTATCGAAAAAATGCTTTTAATTTACTTTATTCTGTTTTTTCAGTTAAATATTCTTGAACGTTATTATTTTTTTAACAGCCATAGACATTAAAACCGCGTTTGCGCAAAAACAGCTATCCATTATTATATCACTTTCAAAGTTTATGACCCTGCTGGTATTTAATAGCCACTTGATGCTAAAATTCAAGAATTATAAATATTAAACTATTTATAAAATTACGGAAGTTGGTTAACTGATAAAAACCTGCATTAAGCGCACGTTATTAACAGATCGTTGAAATTACATTTAAGTGAAGTTTTAGATTAAATTTCAAATATACATACCTTGAATGATTAAAAGATTAAAATTTCTTTTATAATAACCATTATCATACTTTGAAATTTTATTAAACAATTATGTTAGAATTAAGTCAAGGTTTATTTTCACTTTTTTTCCGTTGCTGCATTTACTCTGCAATAATCCATTTTCAGTAATTAAATTGCAGTAAAAGCAGAAAGTGGTGGTCAAGAGATTTCATTTAGTACTATTGAAAACATGCTGTTTTGGTAGTAAAAAAGTTACAATTAATTATATTAATTTTATTTTTGGACCATAAATTACCTAAAAAAAGTTACAATGACTAAAAGAAATCTCCAGAAAAGTATAAATTACTTTGTTTACGAAGTGTTTGTTATAGAGACATTTAATGATTCCTCTTTTATATGCCCAAAATATTTTTGTTTCAAAGTCTTCTAACTATTGCTCTATTAGAACAAATCCTTTGGTAAAAAAACTAAAATGAGCAAAAAATGATTTCTTTGATGGTTTGGTTAACGATGTTGACTGAAACGTTATAACAGGATTTTTTACTAGTAGATAGTTATTGGCGTTTACAAGTATTTTTCCTTTTGTATGTAGGTAATGAAGATCATTATGGTGCGACTATTTATCCACTGTTGATGGCTCGTAGTTAGATAAGTATTGATCTCGGGTAGTTTTATCTGGTATCGAGTCGCGTTTCTCAATTTATAACAGTCGAAAGAAAGGTTGTTGATAGAGTTTTAGGCACATACTCACCAAAATAACGAGTATTGAAAGCCATATTCTTACCAAGAACGCACATCATGAATTTCAAACTGGCACGCCCTTATCGTCTTTGAAGACTTATTTACGATTTACTCTACATTCGCCCGTCAACTTTTTTATTCTCTTTTATTCAGTCTAGTCTTGCTTCCTTGCCACCCCGGCAAATCCGTATTCCACCATTTTCCACATCGTGTTAAATGCCAGAAAAACCGTGAAATGATCGCTGGGGTGTGAAAGAGGGCAGCGGCCATTTATATTTAAGTTACAACCGGATACGTAAAACACTGGCGCTGTCGTGAATACTTCTTGAAGAGGATTTATGAACGCCTGCTTTAGAATTGTATTATCGCGGAGAAAATGCGGGCTTAAAATATTTGAGGTTGCCAGACGTGCAGATTTCGAATAAATCACCTAATGGTGTGTTTTGTAATAAATACTTCGATTTAGAAGCTCGTATTCCATGATAACGGAAAATGCAGCCACAAATTTCGGAAAATAACAAAAATTATAAAGTAATAAAGTTGGGTAACACTCAGTGCTGCAGCAAGTACATTTTAAGTTCTGTATTGGCAACATTTGCACCGAGGTTATTGATTCAGTGTTCGGTGATATAAAAACTTGTTTATTCACTCTTCACTGCAGATTCAAATTCAATAAAACCAAATTTACTTTGAGCAAAATAAGAAAAATGTCTACATGTGTTTCTTTACAAAGAAAAAGAAAACTTATAACAAAGCAAAATGCAAATGTAGGATAAAAAAGTACGTACTTGTGTTGAGTTTTTATATTAAACTTAATGGTACCTTTAAAATAAATGTTAAATCAATACGAGTATGTTCATAACAACCGACTAAAATAAAACTCTATTCGAAATTTGATACCCAATATTATACTGAAATGCTAGTCATTATTTATAGTAACAAATTAATTAATTACAAACTATTATAAGCAATTAATTATTATCTAAGCCGGTTAAATATTCTCTATTGTTATCTTGTTTTGTTGTTAGTTAATTATTATACAGTTTTTCCTGTCATAATTATTTTATTTTATAAAATGTAAAAACTTTAAGTAGGTATTCAAAAATGTCCATCCATTTTTAATAAGTATATTAGCTTATACATAAATAAGTACACATTAGTGGCAAAAATATTTTTAGAAACTAATAAACGTATAATGACAAATCATAATTTTATTTTAAACCACAATATTATTAATATAGAAAATTGTAACCTTTTAAGCATACAAATGTTTCTCGTTTATTAGAATAAGAATTTTTCTGAAGAACTGAAAATTTTATTTTACTTTTAGATAAAATTTTAGACTTTTTCTATTTAAGAAAATTTTAGATTCTGGTTTTGTCATAAACATTAAGAAGTAAGTACTTTATGTTCCAAATCAATCAATAAATATTATTAAATAAATTTACTGGTTTTAGTTGATTTCTCACAGTAAATTTACTGTTTATTATCAGTTATCTTAGCCTAAAATAGACATTCAATTTAAAAGTTATTTTTTTGCAACTTAAAAGCTGTTCTTATCCTTGAATAAATTACAACATTGCTGTTCCTAAATTTCCAAATAACTCTAATGATAATATCTGTTATTTCGTAAAATGTGCTCCTAAACTGAGTTTGAGCTGTCACCGCCTCGTCCTTATTTAATAAAGTTGTATTTAGCTTACAGCTCTAGTAACAATAATTAGGAAGCTTATGGGCATGACTCGAATTAAGATGATTACGTGAAGGTATTTTGAATACGCAATTAAAGAAGCTGCGTGTTAGTAATTATATAATGTTGTTAGTTATACTTGATTTCTGCACCATACCTTCTGACTTAGATTGACACGATGCAAAGCGTTTGTGCTTAATTTCTTAATTATATATAATTAGCGCCACGATTTTAACCCATTTTGGAATTCCGATGTTAAGCTTCGCTGAATAAATCCAAGTTTCAGGACCATTGACTGAAAGAACTCATTGCTTCCACTGGTTTCTCCCACGCTCTACGAATTCACAGCAAACTGCCTTCGCTGATCTATTTGACGATGTAACTTTTCCGTTTGCACCTGAAGAGATTTGAATCCTTTTACATATTACCTATTTCACGCTAGATATAATTGTCCTTTTTTACAAACGTTGAGATACATAAATTCTAAGACTGAAGTTTATTAATGCATTAATATCGTATTAAAAGGCGCGACCTTCAAGTTTTAGGAAGAACAGATGGTGGCACCAGCGTTTCTATAATTAATGATATTTCGTTGTGACAGTAGCACGTCACTGGAGGCCAGGAATTGATTAATACAGCATCTGCCATCTTTTGCATGAGAAGAAGATATGAACCTACTTTTTAAAACATGCATTTTCAGCATTCCATCATTTATATAAACGAGATTAAAAATTTAAAAAGTCAACTCAAATTTGATGACAACATATTTTATATAATTACAAGTTAGGAATTCTCAACTATATGCATTTTGCTTTTACTTATTACTAAAATTTCACAAGAATTTCATGAAGGATGGGCATGAACCATAAAACTATAATGTTTTTGTTTGTGTTAATATCCAATTAGAAGCTTTATTAAAATTTCAATAACGTCGCAGTAGACTCTGTATTAAAATTATGCAACAAAAAAGAGTGATTAATTTACCAGAATAACTAACAAAGTTTCGGAAGTTTAATATTAGCAACTGCCCCTAGAAGTAGGCAATCAATTACTTCAATACTCACAAGTTTTCTAATTACCGCATTACTTTTTAAAGCCTTACGTGAGTAGTAATTTTCATCGGATTTCTTTTAATCGCTTTTCTTCTTATTACATGCTTAATAGCTAGTTTGCAACAACTCCGAAAACAATGATGAAAGAAAAAATGCAACACACTTGATATTTGTCGCAAAATATTATAAAATATGTTGCATGATATGAGAGAAAAAAAATAATAGTAAAAAACTAAATTACGTTTTTCATATTATTTGTGTTGCTTTATTTTCAATATTTTGCGACTATTTGTTTAAGAAAAAGCAAAATAAAATTTAATATTTTCATAAAGCTTCAAGACTGTCATTTTTTTTTAAATATGACTGCAATAAGATGATTGAGTGTATTTGTTATATACAGGGTGTTTCACATAACTTTACAAGACTTGCGCCTAATGTACGCACCCACATATACCAAAGTCACAGAACACTGGATACAAAAATACACATTTAATTATTTAATTTTTGGAAACCCATGACAGTAGTTGTCAAACTAATTACTGTTTCATTAATAGTCATAAACTGCAGTTTTTCAGAAACTATTATCATTTGTTTTATCAAGAGATGGCATGAATATGATTCTAGTTCTAAACGTTGTAATTTTTGAAAGGGTGAACAAATTAGAGGAGATTATCCAATTTTTCAAAATTTGTAATCGAGTTCGTATCGGAATATGTATTACTGATTGCATCTTACAGGCGTAGGCATCGTAAAATTATGTGAAACACCCTGTAGTTATTTCTTATAGTTATTTCAATAACTACAATAAAAACATATTTTTTATGCAGACAAGCTACAATGAATCGAACACCTAATAAAGCAATATATTTCTTTGACATTTCTCCAGCCTTGTAACAAAAATTTTAAGAACAGCTATTACTTAAATCGTTGTCGGAATGAAGAAGTGAATGCTTATATCCTTTTCCTGCTGCTAATTTCACAGACAACCACATTTACTTAATTAGTTGTAAGTGCAACTGCAATAAAAAATGTGATTTTTAATCTAGAAATTAGGTCAGTGACAATCATAATTATTATTACTCTACCATTCGTATTTACCCGGTTAAAACTGTTACAAATATAAATTTTGTGATTAGTTAGTCCTGATGTGTAAAGCTAAACAAGTTGCAACACTCTTGAATGATAAATGAACCAAATTAAAATAGTTCTAAAATTTTATCTTTTTTGCAAGCTTTACAAACTGTTAGCTCATTGTTTTTGAGTATGAATTTCCCAGAAGATTGAATTAATTAGGTCAGATGTCTACAACAGCATGTAATGCAAAGTTATAAAAAAAATGTACATACATTGTTACAAATAAAATGACAAAAATTGCAATTAATATTTAAAAATTTAGCTTTCTTTTTAGCCTTGCAACCTATTATAAAAAGAGAGTCTTGATCAATTATTAAAAAAGCCTTTTATTGACTGGTAAGCAAATTAGTGTACTCAGTGTGGAAGGGTTTATTTATGTATCCTTTTTGAGTTTCATCAATCATCTTCTACACCACATTTAATGTAAAAATAATTACATTACTTTTTTTTGTAAGCCATTAATTTCCATTAATTAAAAAAAGATGGTTACATACAAATACATTCCTTTCATTTTGTCATCTGCAATCGATTATGTTCTTTGGCGCAACATTCCGTCGACATATCCCAGCAGTTTACAGACTTTATCATTTTGAAGAACCCTTGATGAAGGGACGCAGTGATGAGAGTTCCCGATTAACGATCGTCAATTAGGAGTGTTTATACCCATCTACTTAGTCATTTGTAACGAAATTAAAATCGCACGCCCTGGCAATACTTTACGCTCGGTGGAACGATTTACTATATTATAGCGCTGTTGAACTATTGAAAATTCCCGTTTTTGAGTCAGTTTACACGGTTGGGTGTTCAAAAACTGGGCAATTTCTCTGAGGTTTAATCGAGCTCGTTACTTAGCTGCAGCTATCTAATGGACTCCATTAGTGACCAATGAGAGCTTTAATTTAATTTTACCTCATTTATTTTTCGTTGAACCGAGTTCAAATCACACCTATATTTATCCTGGTAATGCGTTCTTGATTCAAATTGAGAGTCTTCTAAAAATGCAACGACTTGTGAGTAATCGATGTCACGCAAACTTATGTAACACTAGGTATTGCTGTAACTGCTAGAAATATCGATTGTTAAACCGTTATGAAATACATAGGTGTAAATATTTTATGTGCAAGTACAGGTTTTCAATTTTAGTGTCTCATGATACATACGAGTACCTGTGTTATATTGCGAAATAGAAATGTCAGTTATTTTTGTTTGATTTGGAAAACGGTTCAACTAAAATAATTGTTTCAACTTCTTGAACCTCTCGCAAAATAAACGGTTTATCTCATTATATGCTACAAATATTTAAAAAAAAACTTCAAATATTATACACGGTTTATTAATATAAATCTCATAAAATAAACATTCTTGTTTAAATTTAAAAAATATAAAAACAATAAAAAACAATTAGGTACCTACAAAAAAAGCATTCAATCAACCTTTTACCACTGGCGCCAGTAACAGAAACTGTATTTTAAGTGAGAATTAAATTGAGATATTTATATTTTACTACTTTATGTTGAAAAAACTACTTCAAAATCATCTTCACAATTTATCTTCGTAAGACGAAGTACATCTGTATTAATTTCCGTACACCTTGCTCGGTTTGCGGATAATATTTCAAGTGGTAACATTCCTGAAATTCGAATTGCTGTGAGCAAGTCAAATATGGTGGAGGCCGTGGCTATATGAATGTGCAGGCCTCCCTAATTTGATCACTATGTTGCCGCAGGTGATACTCGTTCAAAAAGGAGTATTCTACTCTCATACTAAAACCTTGTAAGAATGTTAATTGCCAAACTAAAACACTTACACCAAATAATAATTATAAAACAAATTACCGAGACAAAATTAAATTCTCGACAATGAGGAATTCTAAATATTTGATTAGGTAAATACGGCACTGCAACTTCTTAATCAAGTAAATTTAAAGATTCGCGGAAATTTGAACGAAACGTTGATAATGTTGGTAATCAATAATCGTATTACTTTTAAAAGCTTCCCTGCAAAGATTCAACAAGTTAATGCTTTTAAAACATCCTTAAAAGACTGTAAACGCAAAATTTATTTGATATTTAATATCTTTTTAAAATACTTTATTAACAATATTTTCTAATATACCTACCCAATTTGCTGTTTTACGCTTCTATAGTATATGAAGAGATTTCTTTAACAGTATAATATAATAAAAAAAGCACATCAAATACATCGACTGCAATAACGATTATCAGACAACCAATATTACAAAATTTTGAATTTATGTGTAAATCAAACACAAAAATAAATTTCATAAAAAAAAGAAAATTTGATTATACAGTTAATATTTAAAATTTTCGTAGAGTTTTAGTTGTCCATGAACATTAAAATTCATTCCTAGTGTATATGTACGAAACATTGTAGGTTTTAAATGTAGAGGAGTTTACTGGAGCATCAAAAATCAGTTCTGTAAGCTAGTTCTGAAAGCACTGGTAATGTGCGTTTGAGAGACATAAACGCAACAAGGCATAATGAATTAAACTTGAAAAGACTTAAAAGAAAATATTAAGATTTTTATTCTTTGAAAGAATTTTCACAAAGAACAACAGCAAAAAGAACTAATGCGCATTGAGTACAAAAGACTTAAATCTTATAAACAAAAGGGTAGTTAGTGTATAAAGACACAAAGTCAAAAGATTTGACGCATGTAACAAAAATAAGTGATGCAGCTTTATTAAAATTGTTATTGTAGTTTTGTTATAAAAACGTTTGTTTTCTAGATTGAGTCGTTCAAGTTAAATAGAAAAATTTAAATAATTTAGTTATATGAATATTGCACGATACGTAAAATAAAAACTAAGCAGTAAGTAAATTAGGTTCATAAAATAATCTCGTCTGACGAACGTAAAATAAAATACGGCAAAGTTATGGTTAAGTGGACCGATAAACTTGACGGCTCTAGATTTATAAAAGCTAAACTTTTATGTAAACGATAGTCTAATTATTTTTTATTTGCCTACTATTTAAAAGTTTAGTTAGTTTGAGTATATGTACCTGGTTATACACTCAATGGCTAAATGAATGCTGGAGTCAGATCAGTTAATAAGAATCACTCTTAACTTCGAAACATTTTCCGGTCCGCTTCATTTTTTTAGCTTCAAAAACGATTTTAATACTTCAATTTTTAATAAATACCTTCCTTAATCTCAAAGAAAACTTTGGCGATAAAAAAGAAATTGCTTATACAAGCAAGCCGAATTTTTATTATAATGATTGTTTTGGTGCTCGCGGAGCTCCTTAATTAAATTCCTAACTTTTCATCCGTTTATATAGGTATATATATACACCGTATAAATTAAAAAGCACCTCTCAGAAAACTTGTCTAAATTATTTTTATTGCATGCTCTTTATTTTTATCAAAATAAATGGCTATAGAATTTTTAGTTTTAATCAAAGTTTTTAGTAATAAACATAGCAAAGCTAACAAGTTAATGACATGTGCATTAAACAAAACTAATACTGAAAAGACATAAATATAAGTTTAGTGGTAAAACTAAAACAAGAAAACTACTATAAAAATTTATCTTATTTATAATTTTTCCTACTTTCAACATTACGACACATCAAAATTATGACACTACGGATATTGCTTTATCCAATATTATTATATCTAAAACTGAAAAACTTTGCCTCTAAATTTTTCTCTCTTAGTTTGAGTACTCTCCCGTCTGGAACTTAAATTTTGTTTTAATTGAGCGTTAAAGACAATTTCGCTATCATTAGTCTTAAGAAATGATAAGAAAGTGCTAAGAGTAGTAGTCTTTACTAAATATAAAAGCTATTTCGTATCTTCTCTACACGAAATATCCCAGTCCATTATCGCTTCATTACCGAGCTAATAGCTATTATTGTTCTTGGTGTCAACTACGCTACCAGATTTACTACAGATTCAAATTTCTCATCATTGAACATCATAATTTAAGAATTAATGTTAATAACAAAACAAAAATATAAATTTTTTGTCTTAACAAAAGTAAAATCAGATACGAAATTAATTTAATTAGATGCAAGAAACGAGGCAAATTATGATTCAAAAATTATCGACATTCAATATGGTAATAATGCAATTATCGGAAGTTCGGCATATAATACCGAAACGGCGAAAATGTTGAAAAATTGATGTAAATAAAATTAACCTACTTCCCAAATTGGCAATTTATTGTAGGGAAATTAGAGCGCCTCAGTTTTCTTAATTTTCATCAGAAGACTGCTTCATCGACAGAATCATAAATAGTAATCAGAGATAAAAGCATCGAGAGTGGACGTCCCACTAAATGAAATTTACATTCGCAACAAATTTAGTGGCGTTTTATTTTCAGCTAATGTGGCTTGTTTTCGAAGAACTCGCAAAACAAAATGGAAAAAACAATACAATGAGTTATAAAATATTTGTGCGAGTGTTAGTTTTGAAACGACACTTGAGAAAAATGACAAGTTTATTCAAAAATGCACCGCAGGCGAGCCTCGAGAATTCTAAGCACGTTCTCGTGTTCCTTTAGTCCAAGCGCAGACGGTCAAAATTGAGGAAAAACCTCGATAAAGAGAGAAGCTCAATGCCGTGAAAATTCGAAAAATGCCAACACTGCATAAAAAGACGTAGATCTGAATCTTATTAATCCATGCATTGACACGTATACCGTCATTTTTTAAAGCCATACGAGTTTAATTCCCTTCTAAAAACCCTCCAAATTTTATTGCATCAAGATTTTATTTGTTGATGCGTGAAGATCAAAATTTACCATTTTGATTTATTATTATTTACTGAAATTAAAACCTAAAAAAATTGAATTCAACTGAATTTCATATGTGCGAGTATAACTAGAGGCAAAAAGTATTAAAAAGTTATTATTTGCTCTACTTTTTTGCCAACTATATTAAATGTCACCAATTTAATAAACGTTATTTAAAACCTGTACAATTTCAATGATTTTGTGCAAAACAGTGTTCATGTTATTTTATGTTTATAAATTATCTCATATTATGTACATTTGCAAAATTAAAAAACCTGACTAGTTCATAAACAGTAACTGCTTCTTGCATTTAATGCATAATTTATAATAGTATTCTTTCAAATAAATTTGATTGAAATTAAGTTGGCAACACCAAATTATTGGAGATATTAGATCGTGTCAGGTGATGGCCATGCCAGAGGTGGCCTCTCAGAAATAAATGACAAATCGAGGTCGTAGTTTAAATTCAAGCGACTAGAGGGAAACACTTAAATTCAGAAATTGTTATAAAGAAGCATGTCAAAATAATGTCAAAATTGACAATGAATATGCATCAGCGTATTTTATAGACTCATACATTGCTATTGACGACGTACTTTATAGATGAAGTGTATTTTAACGGCAATATAAAAAATAGCTATTTATGTATCAAGTACGCAAAATAGGGTTTTAGGGGACGAATCGTAATTAATGACGAGGCGACGTAGGAGCCGAGTCTTTATTGAGAGGAGTCACCTAAAACCTTTTGCGTACGTGGTGCATACAAGATTTTTTTGTTAAAGCTCCCAAAACACCAATTTACACCTTTAATTAAAAAAAATCGCCACCATAGTAACCAATTTAATTTTTTAGTCCGCAAAAACTGTTTTTGACTACTGAGTACCTAAAATAACCATTTTGCATACTATTTAATTGTGTCCGGAAAAGACTCACTTTGGGGACCCAAATGAGTCCGCAAAATAGCTATTTCTGTTAGCGTATACAAAAAAACATATTAAATGCACCATAGAAACAGTATAAGGTATTAGTGTTGCAAAAATAGTAATTAAATAATTCAGTATAAAAGTTTGCCGTACATACATGGAAAATATAGATGAAAAAACAAACACAAATTTGAACTAAATGTATATTTGATTTATTATTAAAAAATGTTTAATTTATTGCACTATCGTACTCGTAAATGTCGATCCTTTATCATTTACAGAAAAGCAATACAATTACACTTCTAATTACCATTATTATTTTATTTATCAGTTTTCAAAATTAAACCAACTCAATATACTCGATTCACATTTAGTAACTTGATACAGAACTACTTATTTGCATCTTGATTTGTCAACTGCCAATTTTGAATATTTGAATTCAAATTAGTATAAATAAACACCCTTACATTGTTAATTAAAATATTGCCTGTATTTGTCAAATAAATAATCAAAGAGTTAAAAGGTTCATGCAAAATTTCATGAAATCCCTAAATCAACATGTCAATTTTATGTAATGTTTACATTATTTTTACAGCTGCAGGGTTCTAATTAAACTACACAAAATGAAATTTTGCTGCGTTTTCAAATAAATACATTTTTAAAATCAAACACACCGCTATAGGTACCCTCAAAAGTGTAATTGTAAAGTAGAACTTTTTTAATAAATTATATACTCGTATTTTAAGCCTTATTGCAATACATCAATGAAAACCATTGTTTATTAGTCAGTTACCTTAATTTAAAATTTAATTAGAAACTACTATAACAATATAAATTTATTTTAAACACTAAAAAAATATATTAAGTATATTTCTGTGAATTTAGGTAGGAAAAAATCATTTCTGCAAGACACCAGTAAATTTTGTAAAGATTTTGCAGCTGACGTTATTTGTGTTTGTAGTTTGCTTAGTGTTCGGTATATTAACTTTTAGAGTCACAGCATAAATATGAAGCAAGTGAAGATGGGTTACACTGGTTGGTAATCCTTAACGTGTCCTGACGGATACTAAGCTCCTGTAAATATACCGGGTACGCTAAAAGTGCGCGAATCTAATCCTAGCCGACGTATTTATGTGGCAGGTACAGCCGCCAACCACAATACCCTCGCATTTGCACACCACCTCTCTAGATTTACTTTGAAAGTACGCCTTAATACAACCTCCACGATTCATGATCCTTATCTAGAAAATTACATTATAACAATGCTCGCCCCGACAAATGTTTAACGGCCGTGGTATTTGTATCAATTAAAACAAATAAAATGGTTTTACGAAACGATATTGGTTTTAACAAAAATTTATAGGGGAATATCCAATGGTATGTAAAGAGATAATTGCTGATTAATCATCGAGACAAATTTGTTGGTTTAACGTGGTGTAAAGTGAGGATTATGCAGATAAATGAGGGAAATAATGCAATTTTGTAGTCTGTACCTCAGGCCCTTAGGTCTAAGGATTAAAGTAATTATAAATAGCACCACTTTATGATGCATGAAATAGAAATCCATTTTGTTTCAGTGCAAGCACCGAGCTCTTTCGTTTCGTGGATAAACCATTTGACCAACCGCCGTCATTAATTTAAAAGCAGAATTCAGGTCTTTGTCTCGTGAGGATTAAAGCGAAGAAGGTTTTGAGAAAACATGAATAACGTTTAGGTGGTTGCAGTATTTGCTTGCGGAAGAGATCACTTTGTTTGTCGGATTGTTTTCAGGCATGCTTGTCATATATTTCGATTGTCATATTTACATAATTAAATTTAAAGTCGAATGCTTTTGATGCAAATCAGAAAAGAAATTTTGTTAAATCACCTATCTGCAAAATATGTCGCACAAAAGGAAATTGCTTCGAATACCGCAAATTTAATTTGTGGTTTTCTACTGATTATATAATTTAACAAATCTTCTTCCTTTAATAATGAAGACACACAATCAGAATTAACGTTAGAATAAATTATTTTGTCGATTGTCGAAATCCGGAGTGAAATATTTTAAAGCCAAACACACAATAGAATAGTTAATGAAGCAGAGGGTTAATGTCATTTTTCACGATTACCATCAAGTCTCATTAGCGATAATGAGTTTCTAACGGTGGGGAAGACGCTTAAACTTTACGGCGTTTGTCAGCAACTAGTTTTATACAAATTATCTTAATTAATACCTCCTAGACTGTCGCTTTAGACTTGTCATCGTTTCGCAAGCAATTAAAACAATTAAATAAACAAAAATGTGCGTGATAATCGAACAAAAATACTCATATGGCTTGCCATGTAGGCGTAATTCCTACTCACATTTTCATTGCTAATTGGACGTAAGTCCCATGTCAAGTTTTGACGACGGCTGTATAAATTTTATTCCGTTTCCTCTTTGCTCCAATTTCACAGCTAAATGAGATTGAATGTCCTTCTGTATTGCCAAATTATCCCTATAACAACTTTAGAGCCAAAGTATGTCAACATCTGAGAGTCATATATCCCTCATAAGCTCAGGATAACAGTAATCAAATTACACAAACGTCTTGCTTTAAATTGTATAATGAATTGCGTAGCGTAATCACTCAATCATCAAATATTACTAGTAATTTGCTAATATTTTACCGCATGAAACTTGCAAAATAATGCACTTTTTATTTAGTTTAGTTTAATTTTATATACAGGGTATTTCACGAGTGATAATGAGCCTGACCACATTTGAACTGCAGCCAGCAATACATTTGCATAGGCTTCATGGATTTTGACTATGAATTTTAAAATTAATAAAACATAGTTATCGCGTGACTGACACAAAGAAATTGACAAGACAGGAAACACAATTTTTAAGGTTTTTAAGGTTATCTACCATTGGAAAACACTTTCAAGCCATTTTGGAGCTTTTCTATACAGGAAACATTGTCTTTACAAAAGAAGCATTTTTCCCAAATTCGCCTTAAATGAGAATTAGATCTGTTTTCTCATCGTTCGAATGCATTTTGAAATTTTGCTAATGTCAGTTCTGACATGGTTGTGACAAATAAAATTATCGAAGCAAAGCTATCGTGGATTCATAATTCGGTTTTTCAAATAATGCCATATCTAAAATATCCACGTTAACTTTGCAAATGTATTGTGTGTTGTATTTTCAATTCCGTCAGGCTCATTATCACTCGTGAAATACCCTGTATATTTTGAATTAAGATTTTGTTGTAAACAGCTAGAAAGTTTGCTAATACTGCAAAACTCTTTAGTGTTGCAGACCGTTTGTTGACTTGATAGATATGAGAGGCTAGTTGAGAGCTTTTTGTTTTCTTTGAGCGTTCACTTTGTCCTTCTTATCCTATAATTCGCTTCTTCTAGTTGCAAAGAAGTGCTGTTTTTGAAAAGATTGAATTGGATCGTAACATTCTTGACAAATTTCTTTATAAAGTTTTATATTGCTTTTTTTAGTTGTTGATACTTTTATTAATAAAAGTGTTTATTCTATCTACTTTTTTTGATGTTTTAAGATTTGGATTTATCAGTAAACGCTAGAAAAAGCTTTTATTTTCCATTTAGTGTCATGAACATAAAACTCGGTCCTTAAAGTGTGTATCTTCTAAAACGTTATGGGTTGTAAACTGGCAACTTTGCAGACGACCGTATTATTATCGAACGACAAAACGTTCCCTTACTCTTATTAAGAAGAGTTTGTTACCTTGACGATAGCATAAATAAGTTTGGCGGTTGAAATTCAATTTGTGCATCACACTGTTTTAAGTACTTAATTTTATGTCGTTATTAACTGTGCCTTTAGATGACTTAAAAACACGAGAAAACATTTGTAATAATAAAAATATAATAAAATAGAATAATTGTGTGAACAGAAATAGTGTACACTATAATTAATAACTGCACTTTTAATCAGATATACTTTATTAAATACTTATCAACTCACGCACAAAAGTCATTTTACTAAAATGTAATAATAACCCATGCTTGAGCAACTTCAACGCATAGTAAATATAATAAAATGTTAAGTGGAAAAAATATGTTTATCATATTTATTAATAAAAACTTATTAAAAATTATCAGTTAAAGCGTAAACAAATACTAAAAGTATTCATTTTTTAATTATAAAACTCCTCAAATCATTTATTCTAAGTGGCAATAAAAAAAATCATGCAACTTGCCCGGCGCATCCACCAATTGTAAAATTTTGGCATTAATAAATATTTAATTCTGTAATACAGGGTGATTCTTAAATAGACCGACAAAATTTTATTACATCTTCCTAAGGATAAATGGAAACAAACTTTACCCTTTTTATGTTTATACCTTTTAGGGGCAAAACCCCCTTGATCCGTGCCACTTACGGCGTTTATGAATTGTTACAATAATCAAGTACGTTAATACCATGGTTACCACTACCTGTGCTAACACATCAGTGGCTTACGCTTTACTTGGAAAATAACTTTAATAAATTTTATTTAAAGAACGTTTAAACAAAGAATTTTTTAAATATTTTTTCCAGCATGTTCTCATTTGATACTACCAAGGATAAAATTTTGTCGGTCTATTTAAGAATCACTCTGTATATAAAAAAAATAAATTTATTTACAGTAAGTAGATTAATTTTAAGTAGCAAGCAGTACAATATGTAGTTCCAAACTGTAAAATATAATTTGTTGTTTCTGATATAAAATAAAATTCTAAAAACCATTCATTAATCATATATACTTGTGTTAAAGATAAAAAAAGCTAAGATTAAATTATTTTTAATTAAGAATTGTTATTTATATATGTAAACATGTATTTATTCAAAAAAATAACCTTGAAAGTAAATACATAACCAATACTTTGTTATTTATTTCTAGTTCATTAAAAATACATAATTTATAATTTAATCGACAAATGCCAGTTGACGTAGCGTTTGTAGATTTTTTCTCACTACAATATGTCGAATGTCAACTTCACAAAAATTTTAAAAAATCGGCAAATTTATAGAGTAAATATTTATTTATTCAAGAGATATATTTTTTTAATTAAAAAAAAACTAAGTGCTTTAATTGCTTATATGATGTATACATCTCTTTTTTGTGAAAAACTATGGGATTTAGAATTTTGTAGCTGAAACTGGCAAAAACCAACAGCCAAAATAGTTAGGGTACTTTTTACCCTTAACCCCCCAGTTAGGGACGCCCATGAGTAAAATTTTGCCATTTTATCTTCGATTTCGTTTGTAGGTATAAAGATTATCAGTTGTACCAAATTTTGTAATTTTATCTACAATGGTTGCTGAAATATTGGAAAAAATCCATTAAAAAATCCATTAAAAGATATACCCTTTCAGGGGTATTTAATATTTTTAGATACATGTTTATAAAAAACTTTAATCTTAAAATAATATTCTATCACCTGCTTAAATTTGTAAAAATAAAAACGAAACGTTCTGTATAACTACGCTTACACATAAACATGTATATAATTTTCTTTTGTTTGCCTTTAACGGTTTTTAGAAGATTTCAACTTTGCCCAAGAACTATAGTGCATAAAATTATAACACATTATTACACAAGTACATCTAAATAAAATACATTCAGAACGTTTCAATAGCCGTTTATGTATGTATTCTGCATAGTTGAATTGCACTTGATATTCACATAATATCCCAATCTGTTGCATTAACTTTTGAGTCATGTGCGACCGCAAACCCGACCTGTTAAATCATTGAATCGCGAATAAGTCTGCATATCACACGAGTTTTACGACTACCTTATGCGAAAATATTGGTACTGGTCCTGTCCTAATCTCATCATAAATAAATATCAAAACAAGTTAGCATTCAGATAGAAACACGAGGGACAAATACGATTCGAAATGCGCTTCTCATTTTGATTCAATTCGAATCGCAAATCTTCTGATCTGTAATATTTTTCCCGCGGGTGGGTGAACTGTTTAGGTGTGGATTTGGCCCACATCAGGCGGCAGATGAACAATAATGCGGGCCATACATCTCCGGTTGAGATTACACGCCAGGATGAATTGGATCATTTTTACTTGTAGACCCCTCGTCTCCGCGCTCTGTCGCTTCCAACATGGCGCAACAAATGGAAACTACAACTTCTAAATTGGTCCGGATTTGTCAACGATGTGGGAAACATATCGGACTATATGGATGCAAATCCCTGCACTTGTTCAATCTCAAAAAACGCTTAAAATGACACCAACACTTTCCAAACCTTATCAATCTCATTTCACAAACGGTGGCTATCGCTTCTGTTCTATGCTAAACTGTTTCTAGATAAATCTATAGGGACAATAAACAATTAATTTTACCTTAATTTTAGTAACATGTCAATGTATTGATAACATCACTTACTTTATTATTGTTAAAATATTTAACCAACACTTTCATCTGGTTTTTTATAGTTAAAAATGTTACGATTACACAGATTCTAATAGTGTATTCTTATCAAATAGTGGTCGATATTATTATTTATTCAACTTTGTTAAATATGACTTTTATTTTTTATTATAAATACAAAATACAGGGTGTTTCAAACAACTTTAGGAGACTTGCGCCTAATGTACGCATCCAAATATACAAAAGTCACAGAACACTGGATACAAAAAATACACATTTAATTATTTAATTTTTGGAAACCCAAGACAGTAGTCGTCAAACTAATCACTGTTTCATTAATGGTCATAAACTGCAGTTTTTCAGAAACAGTTATTATTTCTTCTATCAAGAGACGGCATGAATATGATTCTAGTTTATCTTTCTTAAACACTAACTAACTAAAAACGTTATAATTTTTTAAAGGGTGAACAAACTAGATGAAGATTATCCAATTTTTCAAAATTTATAATCGAGTTCGTATCGGAATATGTATTACTGATTGCATCTTACAGGCGCAGGCCTCGTAAAATTATGTGAAACACCCTGTAGTTCCTGCAGTAATAGTCTAGAAATAAACAAGACCAACGTTTTTTTAAAATTTCTGTTTATGATTGTTATAGTTTAATAATGAATCAATCACTTACTTATGTACGATTAAAAACCTGTTTTTCATAGAACGGAGAGAAGAATTTACAAATAAATAATATTCCAATATACAAAACATTTTTTAATTTTTATTGGTACCACTGATAAAACTAAAATTGTTTCATTATTTGTATTTGAAAAAATGCAAAGGCGCTTTACTGCCGAAATGAGTATATTCTTTTGAAGTTGCATCAGTTGGTCCACAGAGATTTGTAGCACAAGCTTTTAGCGATAGCAGCAGTATTGAACTGCCCCAATTTTAGTTGCAAAAATACCTCTTGAATTTATTTTACTTTAAGGAACTCTAAAGTATTGATTTGCATACAGTTATTACCATCAAGTATTCACGTATTCAATATATGTTATTTAGTTTCTATCCGAAGAAATTCCAAAATAAAAAATAAAAATTCCAAAGTGCATTTTTGTATTTTGCAAATAGAATTTAATCCTCACGCGCATTTTAGTTATAAAAATTGACACAAATGATATAAGTTATTTGTGTTGTGACATTATAGCTTGAATATGAAAATACGATGACGTTTATCGTTTTCGACTAACGTTGCCGGAATTCATTCCAATTAAATCCGACCCTAATCGGCTATCATTGATGCAAAGTTTTTACGTTTTGTAAACTGTTTGCAATTACAACTGCAGGCAAAAAGCATTTTTTTTAATTTCATGTTAGTTTCAATTTATTTCTGTTAGAACAATCATCTGACCACCAATATGCAACTTGTACATACAATTTTTAGCTGAATTTGTATTGAAAAGCTGAAATAATGTATTTGTAATGTAACTTCGCAAATAATGATTAATAAGTAATAAAAGTGAGATATGTTTACTGAACAGTGTTCCCCTATCAGGAACATGTATTATTAATCCAATATTAGTTAGGTTATTACGCAGCAGTTTAATGCAATAAGATCACCCAAGCAATTTAATTGGGGAGATTGATTATGCAAAGTATTTTCGGTGGAAATCAGGGTTCATTTCGTTGATGTCAAACTAAAGAATTTTCACGAATCATTAAGCTCCCTAAATTAATTTTAAACTTTACTTTGACTTCGACAAGATTTCCTTATTGGTATTCTCTATCAGAAGTCGACAAGGTAGTGATAAAATTTCGTTATTCGTACCCTCCTTGCAAGTTTAAGATGGCTGAGAGTGTCAAACTTTTTACTCTAAAGCGCCACACCTAAGGATTCACATAATGTAATTTAAATTTTAAATTAGAACCGATCTAACATCTGTATTTATATTTTTTTTCGGTAGAAACGGAGTAGAATAAATGAAAATCTGTGTGAAGTAAATTGGTCGAGTTAAAAATTAGGCCGTTAGTAGAAACTCTGGGGGTTTCTTTGCTTCGGATAAACTGACCACAGAGACTCATGATCGTGTTACATTGAGCAAAAAGTTTGAACGTTATTCAATGCAACCTAGGTACCCATTTATTTAACACTAAAAGTTTACTTATTCACCTAAAACTTTTTTAATAAAGTATATTTCATTGAAATTGGCATAATAGGTGGCTATGGAATTTCGTATTTAAGTTTGTAGCCCTGTGCATGTCCCTGATATAACAGCTGATGGGGTTTTTGTTTTTCTTTGATCATTTTTTTTTACCTACATGGTTTATTTAACTGACATGACTGACATTTGTATTCGTTTTTTCACTGTTTTGTTGGTTGTTCGTTATTCCTACTATTTTTTCAAATTATAATTAAAAGTAGTTCTCTTCAGAACCCCAGATTTAAAGTACACGCTAAGGTATGTTTGAAAACATAATCAATTTCTTTTTGTTCCTGTTTTAGGYATTTTAKGTTAATGGAATCAARTATACCAATTTGAATTAAGCCAAATTATTTTATCCACRGCAAAACACGATTTTTCAGGCTTCAGTACGCGAAGCTTCATTTTGTACAGATTTCCTTTTTCCACTCCGATCACAACAACTTTACCATTGTTTAAAAATTCACAATTTTGTCCTACATTTTTAATGACAAAATCTAAACCCCTTTTGGCTGCAACTTTTACGGAAAATAAATTGTGTTTCATCTCCGGTGTGAATAAAACGTCTTTTAAAACTCCTGGAAGCCACTTATTATCAACGAAAGTCTGTATTTTCTACAAAGCAAATAGTGTATGTTTTTGGTGTCAAAACTACACCTACAAAGGGATGAAACTTTTTATGGAGAAAAACTCTCTTTGAAAACCTTTGTAAGAGGGTTCTTGAAAAATAAAATTTTAACTATCTTAACCTCAGTTTTTTTAGTGACAAATTTAGTTCCTTAATATGTAAAGCCTTTTTCACATTTAAAGTACAGTTTACACAATCATGGCCTACTGTTATGCCAATTTAAATGAAATGGATTATAGTTATTTTTAACCAATAACAAAATAGAAACAGAAAATACATAATAGTGTACACAACTTTTTCATGCAATGTAAATTAAATGTTTCATTTAAGTCTATATGTAGTAATTTTTTTAAATGTTTGAATGTAGAATATTAAATTTGGTTGACAAATAAATACAGAAATGAAATTAGTTTTGCAAATAGATCAATACATTTGTTTTCAAAAATAGTTGTTTCAACTAAAAAAAAATATACTGTGTATGTCACAATTATCCCGTGTCTGAAATCGGATCTAATTTTCTCAACTTATACGAATTTTTTCCTACTATTTTGGTATATTGAAAAAAAGAAAAAATACGAGCATATTACATTTTAATGATAATAATAAGTTCTGTTGTTATAAAAAACTAATAAAATTGACAAAAAGTTTTTTATGACGAAGTACTTCGTACCACAGAGTTTAGCAAATCACCTACTTCCAAACTGGGCTGACATTTCATTTTTTTATAAGATCAAGGACTTACTTTTAGCAAAGTCCGGTTTTATAAATTGGCCTGTCAGAATCTCTCACCACAAAAAATGTTTCGATTCCTAATCTGAAAACGGGTCATGACGTGGCTTGAAAATCTTTAAAAAGGGTTGACGTTTTGTCTGTAGCATCATTGAGTGATGTTGTTTAAAGAATAATTAACCCGACCCTTGGCAACAATGAAACGCTTTCTGCTCTGGTGCAATAATTTAAACAGAAATAGAAAATTTGTGGTAAATTTAATTATTGCTGGTTAATGTATCATTTGGTAATAAATTTTTCCGCGTCGCGTCTGGTGATCCAGCAATGATCGCACATCAAACAGACGGCGTTGACAGTCCGGTGAAGAATGGATATTCACACCATATTGCACAGTCTGTAATTCGATCTTGCACGGATCAACGAATCGTATAGCTGGAATCATGGATGCAACATTTTCAAAGTACGTTCGCTAAATATAAAGCGATACGTTTAATTGCACTTTCAATCAATACGGTTGACTTTTCAATCGGCTCCGTCCGTTCCACTAAATAAATGATTTATGAAATGTCACATAATAACTCAAAATTGTGATTGATGAACACAGAAAAAGATATAAGCTTAAACTCACACATGCGGACTAGCAGCAGGTGTCCTCAAGATGACCACTCAAGTGTACGCATTTGAAACATTTGGCGTAAAATTGAATGTGACAAGCTTTCGGTGAGATTTTTTAATACCAGAAAATGTGTTTCGCCCAAAGACGAACTGTCCAATTTACGAAAACAACATTTCTTTCCAGAGATTATTATCAGATTTTTTTCTAACTGACCAAATAACTCCTACTGAATCTAAAAAAATATACATTTTATTTTATTGTACCTATACATAAATAAACAATTTAGTAAAATTTTAACGGAGAGAGGCTTTGCTTTTGTTGAAAGAAAAAATAAAGTTGTTATTTTTGTGAAATTTGGTGGAAAAAATAATATGTAGTGTTGTTACAAACATTCTTTTTTTAGAAGAGCATGGGAAAAAAATAAAGCTTAAAAAGGTGATACGCTTCAATATTTTACACTTGAATTCTAACAAAAATTGTTTTCTTTTAGAGGTTATTCATATTTCATATAATGTTTTACCTACAATCAACAATTGTATCATTATGTAAACACCAGACAAATTTAAAATTAGAACCCTTTGGACTTTAGAACCAAAAGAATCCACCACTTCATACAGAAACAAAACATTCAGACTTTTTTTACAAAAATCATCAGGTATCAAGTTTGTAATAAATTCTTATTTATTTATAAACAAAACGTAACTTTAACCAGCTACGATAATAGTAAAGTAAAAATAAGGTAAATGCTCGATGCTTTTTAAAATAAATTTAGTTTTATTGTTTGTTTTTTGCAGTCCAAAAATTTAAAGGCACCATCCATATGGAACACTGCAAATTCTCGAAGAGACTAACATTTCAACAGTCATCGTCAACTTCAAGCGTCCAAATATCAACAAATACATGTCTTTCTGTTTATAATTAACCAAATTGTAAGTTTCATATTTATAAAAATAAATAAGTAGAGTAGAGTAAAGGTTATTTTTATTGTGTTAGCTAACCAGTAAAATGTTGCCAATCAGTAAAATGACACTTTTATTTACTGTTTTCGATAGATTAAAATAGCTGTTTTCGAGTAAGTACACAAAAACTTAATTTTTATTCTGTAAAAACTGTGGCACCACTAAAATTGTAATTACTTTCTATTAAAACTTTTCTGTCTTTTACTTGATGATTATCATAATAAAAGTTAGCGAACTATTACACCTACAAAGATATTTTTTGTAATTGATTACTAATTTTTCTCTAACGAATAAACTAAAAACTTATTTATAGACTTTCCTTCTAAATTATAGGTTTTGCGGTTTAATCAGCCTTTCACAACGTGCTTATTGATTGAAAAATCATGTAATTTGTGTGGTCTTAAAAGTTCCGTAAAAAGAATACCTCTTTCTTTCAGACAAGCTAATAACATTTCTAAAATCAATAAAACTTATTATTACAGGAAATGAAGCATCAAACACAAACCATCAACAATAATACCGTCATGTAAGTGACTTTATAGTGTGTGGTCTTATATTGGTTGCCTTTGTCTAGCTCTTCAATTAACAAAATCCATTGCAATACGGCTAGTCAATAATAGCACCAAACTGCGGGGTCAATTAAAATAATGCGAGTATGTTTAGTTATTTGTTTTAGGTATTGCTTGTATTTTTTAATTTGACATTTGACATTAAAAGTGCCTATAAAAGTTTGTAATTGAGGGTAATGTAGGTAATATCATTTTCTAATTAAATTTGAAATAGCCAAGTACACTTTCTATTTGCAATCGTTATCAAAATTCCTCTTTCCCAACTTCAAAGTTAGTTATGATTGATGATATTTTTTGACCATTCAAATTGATTTGTTTGCAAATATCCAATAAAATCTTTCGAATATTGGGTCTATTTTTTCTGCAAAGTTTTCAACGACAAAATAATTTCATTTTAGATATAAGCATAGTTAATAGGTACGATTTTAGAAAGATTAATAAGCATCCATCAGTATTCCATTAGCTGATGTACCTACTTTATAATTTGCAAATCTCTTTATGGCGCACTAGTCATTAGCTAGGTGTACAAGACCTAATTTCCCATGTCGCCATCACACGCACATGGGGGTGGCTCTTCACTTACGTGAAATTACCAATAATCAAATTGTCATTTCCAGATAGTTTGTGTTAACCACAGTGGAAACCGAGTCAACCTTTCCATAAATACAGGTGCACACACGTTTGTCCTTTTATTGACACATCTAATTAGGTGCCTATTGGGTTATATCAACCTTGTTGATACGTCGCTCCATAATTAGCTCTAGTGAGTTAATTTCCTCACTAAAACGTCTAGATTACGATAAATTCGAATAACGACAGAGTGTTGGCGCAATAATCTAGATAACTTAGTGTTTACACGGTTCATTTAAGTAACACCAAATAATTATCATGTTAATAACATTGGCAACGTTTTGTTTCGTTCCATGTTTCACATATCGCATAATCGCGCTAAATCAACTGATAGATTCCAACATTCCTTCCAGTGTTCGAGCTTCTAAAGCTTATTGTTGGTAGGCGGGGTACATTCCTGCCGACATTCTCGATTCATTTCACAGCTTAAAAATACATTGTAAGAAATACGACACACGGTATATAAACAATGGAAACAATAGGGAAGAAGCAAACAAACGAGAAAAACAAACGATAACTAAAACTATTTAGCAAGCATTGTTAGTTTTAAGCAAAGTCGTCTATTGACGAATGTTTTCATCTTCCTGCAAAGTTTGGAAAACTGGTTTTACACTCAACTGAACAACAAATCGGCAGAAAAAATACGAACACTTTGCAGACATCGCAATTAACTGGTTTTCAAATACTGACGAAAACTTTTTGATTCAACGTATGTATGAACACAATGCGAGAAGTTTTTCTAACGTGTACTGAAGTATTTTATTGATTTTAGAATAAGAAAACATTGCATTTAAAATGAAAAAAATATTTTTTTACATAATTTATAAGTTTCACAGAAATTAATTTATAGTTGTTTGTTTAATTCAACGCTGGTGGAAATTATTCATGTTTTAGTTTAACATTCTCCCCATTTACTATTTGAAGAAGAACCGCTAGCGGATATACTTTATGTGAGGTACTCGATAATAAATTTCGATGCACTACTTTCGGTATACCGCTGCCCATGCAGTAATGTGCAAATTTTCCAGTCACCAGGTAGGCAGGAATATACAATATCATCTTATTCTTTACGGTATAATGGAACTACCCTCAGAATGAAACGTAAAAAAATATAAAACAAAACTTTCGTTTTCTCGTTGACATGACATGGCTTACAAAATCCTCAGCAGCTTTGAAATAAGTTGTTTATGTGTAGAGAAATATACATATAAAAAAGGAAAAATAAAAACGGTTTCAGATAATTATTATTGTAGAGTAATTTAATTTGTCCTTTGAACTTAAATGATTTTTATTGTATAAAAAAACACACTAACGGTTTTTATAATTCAAAATGTCACGATCGTGATATTTGACTTATGTGGTACCCAAATTGCTCGAAAATAGCTTAAATTGCATTAGTTTCGGTGAAATCCGTTGAACTGCAACAATTTCTTACTTAAAAATGACAGTCTATATATAGCTAGTGATGGCGAAAGTATTTCATAAAATGTCGTCGCAAAATTGCATTTTATGCAACTGTTTTCAGTTGCACAAAATGCTCATTGTGACGCCGAAATAGAAAAAAAAAATTTTAATCCCTAAATAATATGAGAGTAACTGTCGCAAAAGTATTTATATCAAGCTGTCTAAAATTATCCATATTCAATAAGGTCTAAACGAGCATTTAATTTCTATTATATTTGGTTATACAAATGGAAATTAGAATCGTATTTAGATAACAAAACATTAATTATATAGAGATTGAACTGTTTCAACCAATTTGTAAATGAGTGAATATGTATGTACCATCTTGTGTAACAAGATGTGTCTATGTTGGAATCAATTTAATTACCTCATACCCTATGTACACACAAAATTTGTTTATATTCTTACAACAAATAATAAAAATTATACCATTACAATCCACTTGAAAAATTGTAATATAGCATACATTCTTTTCAAATGTAAGAGAACTTTAAAATAAAATCGATTGATGTAGAATTTAATAACAAGAAAAAAGTTTTAGACTTGCTGATATCGATAATTTTCTAAAATTACAAGAAATACAAAAACTTAATTAGGTATAATGCTAGGCACAAAAATTGCATATATGTATTCTTAAGGAGTAAAAAGCAAAAATGGTTATAAAATTTGTTTCGAGTATCTTCAAATTAACATTAAAACATTAAAAACTGTAAGTAATTGATAAAAAGTTCAACTGTGTTTTTTAGTAAAGTTGAGTGAGAAATGGTATCGCAACTACAAAACTGTCAAGTATAAAGTATGTTTGTTGTGTGTACATACCTACACAAAGGGATAAAATATTTACCTAGCTCTAGTTCAGAGAAAAGATAGAGAAATGCTTGGTTTGTGAGTTATTGCACTGTTAATATTGTATAAAATGTGTAATTTTAGTTAAATTCTTTTAGAAAAAATACTTTTGTCAGCACAATACCACTTTGGGTAAAAAAACACATTGTCTATTACCTGTTTTAATTAGATCGCATAATAAAAAGATTATAAAAACTGAGCTTTAGTGAACATCCAAAAACATAGTTACAAATTTAATCAATCAACAAATTTAATATATTAAAAGCGAAAACGATGATGTTGGCCTGCATAATACAAAAGATATGATGATAGTGACTTTATACATGTACCTAATTAAAATTGTATACGTAAAACATTATCTCAATAACTCTTACAGTAAATGAATTAAAGCGGAAATAGTGACTTTGAGAAGTGACATTAAAGTGTTCAATCCGTGTCCTATCTAGTATTTAAAATTGCAGGAGGTTGTAAATTTTATGAGTAATAAGTGGATAACAACCCTTCGACCGTTCATTTATAAATTCGATGACACTATTGAAAACGTATTCAGCAAAGTGCAGAGCACACAATAAACCTTCAAGAATTTTACACCATACAACTACAAATTATTATTATTTGTATCAGACTCGTATTTGAACAAAAATGAATTAATAAATTTAATATTTGCAATTAAAAAATAATAAATAAATAATTATATTTAACATGGTTGAATACTTTTTTGTGAAGTCGGTATAATGTGTGTTAGTCAGGTTTAGTATCCTACCCAAACTAGATTAATTATTGAAGACTTGCGCAAGGCGGCTTACTCAGTTATGCCCATACAAGATTCTTGTTAATTGTGAATTAATGGTCTTATGAAACATATAGGTCTGGCTGGTTGCAAGTAATACAAGTTACCTTGGGGTAAAGGTAAATGCACCAACCCTCCCTCCATTGTGGTAAATATTTATCAAGTAGGTAGTAGAAACTTAACTCGGTGTGATAATGTAAATGTATGTGCATAACACAGTCCGAAGTTGGAGAGAATATATTCACAAGGCAGCTCCAATTCCGATGAATCTGCACACAAAACCTAAACCGACGCTAACTAGAGTGGACCACTAGGGCTATGCAAATACTATTGATTACATTCAATTTGACAAGCTCGACGCCAAATCCTATAAGACAAATCCTAAGTGTTCAGGTTTCTATCTAAATTTTCACTAATTGGATTGATTTGCATGACTCGAATAATATTTCAAATGATCTGCTTTACACAATGGAAAATATTGCTTCTCCCTTCATTTTATTATCTTCATTAAAATTATCGAGAGCACGAAAATCCGCTGAACTGAAAAACTATTTCATCTCTGATTTATTAATAGAGTAAATAAATCGAGGAAGCTTGCAAGTGGCATTTAACCAAATATTTCCGACATATTTCATCACATTATTTATGTTATAATAACACGTCAAACAATTTTAGTTTTTTTTACAAAAATATAAATAGTAGATATTAATTACGTTAATTATCAAAAATAGTAATAAACAAAATAAATTTTGTACCAACGTTCTTGTCAATCCTAACTAAACGTAATTGCTATAGCATACAGTGGTAATTACAACAGACAGGCCTTTAGAAAGTTACAGAAATAATTAAAACATCACACAATAATATAATACTAATAAAACACATACAAATTGGGATAATATCGTCTTTCCTTTCTTGTACTAATCTAGACAACTTATTGTAAAATTAGAAAAGTAATTTATTTCATGAATAACTAAAATTCTTAAAAGATTAAAGTTTAACAGTGCAAACATTGTACTTTGAAACATTGTAAGCTAAAGCTGCAACATGACATAGATGTTTATAATTTTATGAGACTATATTATGGAATCTCTTGAAACAGAAAATGCAAATAAAAACAAGTGGTAATCTCTTGTCAGAGTTTTACACAACAGGGTAATAAGATGACGGCAATGTTTTTTTAAAGAAACTTTACTTATTATTGTTACAAGATTTAAAGCAAAACAAAATCAACAAACTTTGCTAAAGCTCTTAAAAGCAAAATATCAACTTTCTAACACATTACTTTGGTGTGACCTTTTTCACACTTTTTATTCCTTAATAATTAAAACAAAAATTATAACGTATAGAGCAAAATAAATAGCAAATATCGCACTCATAAAAAAAACAAAATTTGGTTGTCTCATGGTGTCCCAAGTTTACAGCAAAAGTGTACGGAAAGGAGGTGTAAAGCTTTACTTTTTTTATAAATTGCATTTTTAACTGAATACAAGTTATATTTTTTTAGAAATTTCGTGCAAATTTCGAAACAAAACCGTCAGTGTTTTTTCACAATAGAAAACGCATACAAGGACACCATTACATTTTCATTGAAAACTGAAATTACAATAAATGCAAATCCAAATTATTCAATTTTGCCTTATAAAATAATTGGCTTCTCACGTTATTATAATGGCCGACCTCAAACGGAGGAGAACTTGAGAAAACCATTTTGTAGCAAATTTTAATATTGTACATAACCATTTTATTCGTAAATAAGCCTAAAACGACTCCATCAAATTTCCCATAATTTTCCACCTTAAAAATTATAATTTCCATCCACTATTGATTAATATTCTTTAGGAATATACAAAACTGGATTTATCCAATAACGTGTGCAGTGCTTTTGTATAAGTATAGGGTATGTACGAGCATAACCGCAGATTTACAGACGCATCAAAATAACAGTAATTTCCTTTTATTAATATTAATTTAAATAGCTAGAATAATTATCGGTATTTGTCACATCAACAGATTTTATGCACAATTCAACCTTATTAATTTTGAAATTAAATGGTAAATAATGTAAATGCAATAAATGTAATATTATCAGCAGCTACATGAAATTAAGCTATTTATACAGGAAAATTAAAATTTTAACAGTGTGGTCGTAAATGGTAGTTTTCTGTGTCGGTTAGAAATTCGACTGAGGGTAAACTGCAACACGTCCGGCCATTTCTTTTGTGTATAGATAATGAAGTTAGGCGGACGGTCAGAACGTCGGAAAGCTCACATACGCACACAAAGCACAGTTTTCCTATAAATTTTGTCCTTTGTACGAAAAGACTGCCTGTGTTACTTTAATTGGACATGTAGGTAAAGAGTGTACATACATCCTCGACCATCGGCAGTATAGCGGAAATGGAATTTGGGTGTATCGGAAGCCCAAGAGGTTACTCAATCATTGTTTAAAATTTAATAGGTTCGTGATGTTCTCGATTTCAGCGTGGGTTCCTTTTAAAGGCGTCGTATATCAGGAGGTGGTCACTGATCGAGAACCTTCACGGTGACGTTCAATTCCGTTTTGTTACGATCCCTGATGTTTTCCTGTTCAATGGCTACCGAATTCATCAACCCTCTCCACCGTCAAAACAACATGGTAAATTGAAACCAAATATAAAAGTCTTCGATAAATGTAGGCGCTTTTATAATTCAACACGTTTAGATTACATTGAAACTGTGCTAGATCAACACGAGCCGCACCAAAAGCCCTATGCGGTACAAGATTACAAAGTGATTCATCCATTTTTCTTTTATATCGTTTTAGATTGTGCTAGACAGGTTGCAATTTACATTACAATATAAAACAAGATTAAAATTAATTGCATTGAATATACATATGTATGTATGTACCTATATTATGATGCTTGCCAACAATATACAAACATACAAAAAATACAATATTTGTAATACACATTACGAACTAGCTAAAAAAGTTTTATCTAAAATGAACTTATCGATAAACTCAAACAAACCTGAAAATTCAAGCATCAATTTATTTAAAAAAAAAAGAGTGGTGAGCATTGTGGCAGTTTAATATAGATAGTCTCAAAAACTAATGGGTCTGCTATACACCTCTAGACTACTTAGTAACATCAAAAAGATTTTTAACAGTTAATGCATTTTTAGTTAAAAAGGTGTTTTTGCAAACTTAAAAAGCTCACGAATATCACGGAATTAAAGATATAATTTTGAAAATGTCTCGCTTGTTGTGGCCCTATTCCAAATTTGTCCCCAATCTTTTCTTCAAATACGTACAAAGTAACTTTTTGCTGGAGGCAATAACCGGCCAGGCAACCTTGTAGCAAATCCTTTCAGATCTGGCAGAATAAGATGTAAGGATTTGTTTTTAAAACGACCGTGACTCAAGTTAGACCTTAGGAATAACACATTCCTACCTATGTAAATGATACAAAAAGACTTTTATCAGATGCAAATGCACAGTTGAAATGGTTAAAAACGATCCTTATTTTCAAAGCTTAATTTCAAATTTTACGTTTTGCTTTTCTTATGTGTAAACTTTTGACGTTTTAAATTTAAAAACACATGTAGGTTTGTTTATTCTTTTGTCCAACTTTAATAAAAAACTTTCTTAAATATGTTTGAAGTAAATCTGTTCTAAGTGCATCCTCGTAAATAACATTCAGTTTGCGGAATTAGAAATTCGAAGTTTGCAACCAAAGATAAAAGCGCTAACACATACAGCAGGATCTCTCTGGCTATTCCTCTGAGATTCCCCAATCTTTCCTTTGTTTGCAACCCTCTGAATTTATTTACCACAAGTTTGGGTGTATTTTTAAAGCAAATTTTCCATTTCCATATAGTTTTTAAACAAAGTGAAATCAATAAGATTTAAAGTTTTACAACACGAGAGTGGACAAAGCCTTTAACAACGAAAATACAAAAGATTTAACTTTGTTTAGATTTAATAAGCATCTGCATGTAAAAAAAAATTGTATGCGTACAGATTTTTATATTTGCCTGTCTGTTACCTCTGACGTGGGTTTGAGTATTAAATATTAAACTTTTAAACAAGAGTTTTTTAAGTAATCGCATTTAATCAGATCTGTTCAGTTGCTCAAAACTTTTACCCCAAAAGATAAAATCGTAACAAATATTATACAAAAGAAAACATAATTTTCATAAATTTCAAGTTTCTAGAATGAATATTTTATTCTTTAAGGTGGATTAACCTTTGCAATAGATAATTAGTTAAATTATGTCAAAAGTTTAATTCAATTGTGATTTGAAGTGAAAAAATTACAATTCACTGCTTTTAAAGAAAGTTAAATATAAAAAGTGCGAATTACCTCACTTCATTCTTTTGGATTTACGAAGAAACTTTTAATTGGATTGAAAATTTGTCTCTCCACCGAATATGTTATATTTATCTTTTTTATTAAAAATCCTTGTTGTTCTGCAGTTTACTAACTAATAATCTTTAGTTTATACAATACCTGAATAAATCAATAGACGATACATTTTCGATTTAATAAAACATAAAAGTATTACAAACATTGTTTCTATTTTTAGACTAACTTGCGTGTTTATAGCTAATATATGCAAAGTTTTTACGTTATTATAAAATTTGTTCAATGCGACATACAAACGGACGATTTCGCAAAATTTAATTTCTTGTTAGTAAGGATATTGGGATTGGATATAAATCAAGTCATAGACACCAGTCGCTATTCTAAACTTTTAATTAAAACAGCATCAGGTTTTTGTGTGAAAGCTCTTCTTTCTGTAATTCTCCAAACCACACCGTTTCCAATTTCTTGTTAAATGTTTCATTAACCCAAACAAACATTTCCTATTTTCCCTAACCGTTCATTTCATTCTAATAAATGTTAGATTAACATATATAATATTCAATTGTGCAGGTAGATACGTCAAAATATTCACATGAAAATATACCAAGAGACAAATCTTGAAATTAATTTAGTTCTCTATTACTTGCTATAATAATCTTTTTTGCTTTAAAGCGTCCTTTGTTCATTTTTCTTTTGTAAACCTTATTAATTGGAAAGCTGATTGATTGATTAATTATCAATTTTGTTTTTGATTACTGTGTATCTGAAAATAAATTCATTTAAACAAAACTCGATTGCAGCGTTTTACCTGTAGGCTAAAAACCTTACTTGTATTATCATCATCATCGCTCTCGAACAAAATATAATTAAAAAGGATTTTGTCAGTACACAGCGTTTCTGTTAGTTGTATAAATATGCAAGAATGGTTAAAACGACGAGCTAAAATAATAAAAACCAATTTTCAATTATCTGTAATGAGAATTTCGGTTTATTCGCGTGTGTCTAACACAATCGTAAATTGAAATCATATTTCATGCAAAATAAATGCAATGTTTACAAAAAGACTACTTCAGAATGAATATGAAGGGATATCGCATAAAACATGAAAAATAATCAACCACTTCATTTAAATTGTACATATAACTATGCAACTCTGTAGTTACAACCACCAGCAACAAAGTTTAGAACTATTATAGGGGGCTGGAAAGTTCAGTTATCATTAATTATTATTATAAACACATAGTTGTTCAAAAGCAATAATTACTGCGTTACTTGCTCAAAGCTAATCCTGGATGGTACAAGTAATCCTGGTTTCCATGCTGGTAACAATAATAACAAGCACGTAATTTTCATTTTTCGGTACTAAAATCAATTAATTTGAATCAGTGTTACCAGCGCTTGCTTCTATGATTTTTAGAATTGTTGCAGTTGCATATTTTGAAGATGTAATCTGCACATGCCGTTTTCACGTTTTCTAAATTTTAGCAAAATTTAATTGCTTGATCCCAACAACTATGCATGCAATCGATTAGATTATCATCCACGATATCTGCCCACACATTCCACGTTAACAGAGAATTGTTGCCGATTTTCCCCGTACTGCATGAGAATTTTCAAAGCAAACCACCAAATGTGATAAAATCATTACAAACTCCACCGAGTAAATGCTTCTTTGTTCGTAAATAACTCGACCAGGCTGTGTGTATCACACATTTTTAGTTTGTGCTTTGTAAAACTTCTAACATTTTTTTCTTTTCGTCAAAACTACATTTAAACTTTAATAATATGGGCTTATAAATTTATATTAATTACGTCTGTTATATTAAATGTTAATTTTACTTTTTGTGGAAAGTCGGAAAATCCGATTAGACGATCATATTCTTGTTGGATTGTGCTTGTACACCGTCTGAAACGAGGTAAATGTAGAACGAATTTGTCTTAATTAGGTATGAATTGACTATTTGAAAAAGGCTACTAATTAATGAATTCAGCTTAGCGAAAAAATTGTTAAATGTAAAAAAAAATGTCTTTTAACGAATTCTTTAGTTACAGTTAGAAAGATTTTCAGCGCAAGTAAATTTCTAGTTTCCATTTACTGGATATCAGGTTGACCCAATTAGACTCGATGTAGGACAAGACGGAAACTTTTATGATAACGTTCTTGTTGAAATAATATTTCTTTTTATCATACAGTTGAATCGATATGCAACAATGCTGTGTCTTATGTAAAAACCATTTATTGAAGAAAGTTACGATTTGTAAAATTTAAACGTTTTTATCTTTATAGATGCTCATATGTTCATTTTTAAGACGTAAAGCTCGAAAAACGTCATTATTCAAGCGTTTTCTATTTTATTTAGGAAGAAAAAGTCTTTATTTAGGACATAGAAAAGCATGTTCTATTGAGAATTACACAAAATTCACAAAAAAGCACTTGACAATTCATTTTTTAATGATGTCTTAATATTTTATTTTATTAAATTTTACCAATCAACAGCACTACTGTTAGAAAAAAAATTAGTTTTCTGGGTGTAATACTTTCTTAATGGTATACAAGTTCATAGAATCGGAGAGTATTATTGGCGTCTTGAAGCGCTAATAGAAATGGGAGGACCGGAAACACTCCGGACATTTGGGAATTGGGGAAATTGGCGCTGTTCACACAGGCATAGAGTTCTCTCAACGGAGAAACACCACCTTCGTAAATGTTTACGGCTTCGCAGATAATTAACCCCACAAAACAACAACTACTTCGACTATTCCTATTTAGAAGAAACACTCGAGAAAAACATAGAAAAACCACAAATCCTAATTTGAAAACTTAGATTTGATGTTTGTTTAACACCGTTTGTTCGTCTTGAACCAAAAATGAACATTACAAAACTGTGTGAGAACGTCCAGTAAAATTCAGAGCACGTACCTCTACACATTAGAAATCTCTTGCTACAATTTTTGTACACGGTAAAAAATTGACTTAGTGCCTATATAGAATTCCAATAAAATACTACTTGTTTTTTTATAGTTTACAACAAAATATAACGTGATTCAGTATAGTATACTGTTGAAAAATATGTATTTCATGTTTTCTCTTCATAACTCATCATAAGGATATGTAAATACATGAATATTTGTAATTGAAAAGTGACACTAGGCCTGTTGTTTTGTCGCACTTCTATTTACTACTACTAATTCATAAATTTTCGATTTTCCTGTGTGACCTCTTGCCTTATTTCAGGAATAAGGATAAGTTATTGCACCCTGCGGAAACATTTAAAACTAGTGACAAATTACCTGGATTTGTTGGACTTATAAATGTTTCATTTCCATTGTATATATTGCTTTCTCTATTTTCCTTCTGTTTCAAATTTTACCTATCTAACAAAATTAAAAAAATTACATAACTTATTTGAGAACATAACTTGCCTCATTATTAAAAATAATAATGTAAGTATGTGTAGTGATCTAACAATAAAATTAGAAAAATTAAGAAAACATTAATTTTTAAACATCCAATATTAATAGATTCATAAAAACAATAAATCAAGGTACAATATTCGACAATACTCATAAATTTACAACTATTCACAAACAGGTAAATGGAGATAAAAGATAAATATCAAATTTGCCTTCGGAGTTCTGTCCTATCTCTTGCACAAACCTTGTTTATCTAATTTTACAACTTCATCGCGCTTCAATATCATCATATTAGATGTTTTTAATTTGTGGCGATAGATTCATCTAACAAATTTATGTGTAAAGACTTTGAAGCTTTTTCATGCGGCAGTTTTGAAAGATATTATGTTTTCATTAAGTCATGACGACGCGACGTGATTTCATTAAAATAAAATTATATTACAGTCATGAAATACTTTAAATACGATTTAATTTAATATAAATCTAATTTTAGACTTTTCTCTAAGTATGTGTGAAAGGGTGAGCTAAATCGTCGAAAATTGTTAAGCTCTTCGCAAATATTTTATATAATCATATAGTTTAATCAGTACATATACTATTGATTTTTTTTTATAAATGTAAGTACTTAAATATAATACTAAAATTGGTTGTTTTGCTCTTAATTAGACTGTTTGTATAGCAACGGGTGATTGAAAACTAGTGGTGTGAGTGAAAACAGTTAACTTGACTTATTTGTCTCGTATGAACAACAAAACTTGTTTGCACTCGTGCATTATAATATACTAATTGTGATAAATTAAAAACTAATCAATTAAAATACCTAGTAGTCCCACACGTAATATAACACACCTAACAAAAATTAAATCATAAAAAATGAAATAAAGAAATATTGCATGGATAGCTTGTCATATTCACATAATTAGTAAGGCTAGCAAATATTTGAAACCGCATAATATTATGCAAATTAATAACAGCAATAATGCAATCAATTTACATTTATAAAATAGAATAATGCTTTTAATTCTATGACTGCATTCAATCATAGCGCAGTGTAATTCTCTTGATAGTTTTGAAAGCATTTTTGAAACAATTACAATATACATGGTGATTCACGAGGAACAATGATCCTGAACAAATTCTTGATGCAACCACCATTACACTTTCGCAAGTTGCATTGCGAAAAAAATTATAATTTGAATCCACAATGTCTATTATTATCATCAACCATCGTCATTGTTATTTTTGACAAACGTTACAAATTTATTATAAACTAAGAAAAATGTGGACTTATTCTAATGATGAGAAGACTGACATGACTTTAGCTTATGGAGAATGTATTTCTTGCTTCCTGTGTGATGCCTAAAGATACCCCGAAAGAAAGAGCATCTTTTGTCACGATCAGGTTAGTTTTGAGAAAACTGGGTTCCTGTTAAGTTATCAAGGCGAAGGGTGGGTAGCACTGGATGAAACTTGAATGAGTACCTTCCGTAATTCGTATTTTAATATATCCATTAATGTGTTGGTATTTCAATTACTTCTGTTTTTCATTATTTTAATGTCAAAACTGACAAATTGTAAGTGTGCTCGCTATGATTTCATATTTATTACAAAAATCTTTGAAATCTACCTGACATTTGAAAATAGGATATGTAATGTTAGTTGCATCGAAAATTTGGTCAGGCTCATTATTCCTCGTGATTCACCCTGTATAAGTTAAACGAGAATAATAAAATGTTTGCCAAGTGTCTTATAAAAATTTAATATTTACTTATTTCGTTGGTAACCATACCACAAACTGTTTAATAGTGCCGTTTCAAAGATACCCTAAGGTTTTGCTAAAATCTTTCTTAGTAACATTTTCGCCTTCAATGGTTTTTTCGGTATTTTAACATTTACGCTAAATTGTCAGAAATATCATTCCGCAGTGGTTTGTACAAAAAAATGCGAAAGTAAAGCTATACTTTGAAATAACAAGGTGTAAAGCTCTCCAAATTGCTTTTTGTAATAGAGGACGGGAAATTTTCCTTTACACACAATGAAATTTACAAACCGACATAACATAGAACAATACGAATAAACCTAAGAAGATACAATAAATCTAGAAATTCTAGAACCGTAACTAAAACGAAAAATCGTATCAGAATTTTCATAAAACTACATGATTGACCTCGATTTCTATTTCATTCAAGGTAGATAACTGCAACAAATAGCGGTAAATATGGATTAATCTCTACACCGTTGGAATATACAGTAGAGTCTCACTATCCGAACCTCGCTAATTCGAACAAAACGAGCCGAGCTCAAGAAAGTTAATTGCCCTTTTGTTTTCTGGTACCTATCAGGTTACATGTGTTGAAAAAATGATTTTCAATAATTTCACTCATCTAAAACTTTTCAGACATTCTAAAGATCATTCTGTTAATATGAACATCCACTAGTCCGGCCAGGCTGAATTTCCATAAAGTACGGATTAGCGAGACGCTACTGTATCATCTTAATATATCAATATGCCTGAGCATCACCATTCATGTTGTAGATCAGCAAATGTAATATAATTTATAACGGAGAAATTCTGTGAGTTATGGATTTGAATTTGAATTGATTCAAAACTGACAAATCATCAAATCTATGTCGCAGCATTAACCTGTTTAAATACAAATATATTTGTAAAAAAAATTAATTCACACCAAATACATGTCCGGCCTTAGTGTAAAATTAATAGTTTTTTAGTTTCTTTTTTTGGTCAACATTTGCCGGTCAATCATACACCGGTATGAAATTAATTGAAGAAAAGGCGGTGTGTCACAAACAAGCCTTCGATATTTCCGGTTGTAGCTTAATGAACCCAATTAGGTGTACCAGTCATGCTTTAATTTTGAGGTAGGGACAGAAGCATGACTAAAAATTAGTCAGTGTATAAAATAGGTACTTCCTCTTTCTTAATTACTTTGTTTCTACACGATCCAGACACCTGAAAGTAAAACGTGCAAAAATTTTCCTTTTCATGAAAAGATTCGGTCTGTAGTGTTATAAGAAGGCTGAATGCTATTTTCATTAAAAGTACACAGAAGAGTCAAAATATTTTAATTTATTTCCTAAACACAGGATCAATAGCGTCCCGAGTACAAATCAAAAGGGACAATGAATGTGCTTTATAAGGGACTATCTCTTGGGATAAAGAGCGACGCGGTAACCCTTCATTATTCCAAAGGAATAAAGCAGCATAATAATTCACACTAATTATAGTTTACAAGATATCGGTTTAAGGCTTTCATTAATAGCTGAAATGTGTTTTATACGTCTGCAGTTTTACGTTGATTACAAAAATGAAGAGTTTTCATTTTAACAAAAAACAAACAACAAATTTTTTTTGTTTGCATTGCTCAAAACAATATGTTTGTTAATTTGTAGATAAAAAACTAGAATCATGTAGGTATGTTACAATTGTGCTTATATAGCGAACTACTTCCTATTGAAGCGAGAATTAACAACAAAAGTTGGCACAATAATATTATGGGTATTCACTTTAATCGCAATTATCTACAGACGTGTATTGTGTTTTGTGCTCTAAAATCCTTCATTTATTCGTATATAGCCACACAATATATTGTTTACGAAGGATTATAGTAGTAAAGATAAATAAATACAAATCCTCCGCATTTGCTGAGATTAATAATGATTTGAGAATAATTATTGCATTAATACCAATTGAACTAAAAATGTCAATAAAGTTGTAAAGCTAGAATTTTGATATAATACTCATCTATTGTAACTTAATTACCCTAATGACCGCCGGTTTACAGAATATTTAAGTTTAATTAAATTTTAAGTCAGAACTTATATAAGAAATAAAAAAATCATATCTTCCAATAGGCGTATGTACATAATTTTTCAGAATTAATAATCAATAAAATTACCTAATTAAAATCTAAGACACAACTTATTTCGCTTGTGTTGCTTTGACATTAATTAACACCATTTCCAAACACCTTTTACACCAATTTAGAATTATTGATTGTTTTTGATTAATTAACTTTGACGGTGTTTTTAAAGATTTCACATAAGAATTTAAAGTCTAAAATAATAATCGTGTATGCATAAACCTAAACATCTCCGTTATGATACGTTTTAAAAGATTTTAAAATCATTAGAAAAGTGTTTTTATAACATGCTCACTGTGAGCCTTTTAACTTATACTTGAAAAAATTTACAGAAAAAACATAATTTGCACACAAACCTTGCTTTAAAAAGAGTGAAAATGTATTTAAAAAAAGTAATTAATTGATAAGACTTAAAATGACAATACCTTGAATTACAATTAAAAACAGAAGTACATTTCAACTTAAGTTTTTTTTTCCTTAATTTCGAATTTCTGTTCAATATTTGCTGTATTAAATATTTTATGTTAAATAAACTTTATTTGATAATTAAAAATACTAATTGTGACTAATTGTACAAATGAGAAGTATCAACAAATTACCTACTACAAAATCTTTATATAATTATAATCAAACAATGGTATTACTGGTATAAGCAGGTAAACGTTAACAATTCGCAGAACAACACCACTATTTGCTTATCCTAATATGGCATTCCGCAGGAATATAACGAGGGTTAGCTAAGAGAATGAGCTTGGAAATATGAAATGTGGATCACCACCACACTACAATATCAGATTGAAGACAATTTTCAAAATATTTTCATCAGGATTTGCTTGTGAAATAAATTAATAATTACATAACATATATTGAAACTAAGTATATACAGAGTATAATAATATACTAATAAGCTTTTACAAACAATTTCCGAAAAAAAATCGGCAATGCAAAGTGAAATAATTTTTTGGTAAAGATAATAAGTTTATGCAAATTAACTTTAGGAAGAGAAGACGAAAGATCAGTTGACAAAGTTCTAGTTTTATGCATTTGAAAGTGAAATAAAAAGTCGTTACATTTCAAAAAGTGAAAGAGGTTTGGAAAAGTTAAGATGGTTGTGATTCAGTTGATTGATGGTCGTTAATTTCGCCAAGGCAAAACAAAATTAGGAATAGCGGTTTGGAAAAGAGCGACGGTCTCTCCATAAACGCTGTGTAAATTGCACGAAAGCACAAATTCAGTTCAAAGCTCATAAACTTTTGCAAATTTGGTTTTAAATAGATTTTCTCGTTTCCTTTGCCACGCATAAGGCATAATATAAAATTTTATTACAATACAATTTCTCAAGAGTGTAAATAGAAATGAGTCTCATTTTGTCTACCTCTAAAGTTACACTGAAACTGAAGTTTATTAGGTAGTAACCTGCGACTTTCGGGAAGCTTGTTGCAGAAAATGCCCCATAAGTCATTTTCCGCGGAAAGTTTGATTGAATTTATCGTATTATGTAGTCCCGTAGCATGCCACAATAACTTTACCTATACACATTTGCATGTCTAATTGGTTTTATGCAACTCTCAACAGAAATCATTGTCATCCGGTCGAGGCATTTATCTTCGTATGAGAGGCATTGTTTGTTGTGTTTTGAATTGATAATTTTGGTCACTTGGGGAGAAATACGAAACACGTAATGGTGGTTGATTATCAACGTGGACGTTACCCTCGGCTTTTAAACCACGTTTAACCCAGAAGCGCAATCACTTTTAATTACGTCTGGCTGAGATGCGACGAAGGGTTGCACATTTAACTGTCCAATACCACTTACCAACACCCACGCCGATATTAAGTGCCAATCTAAGACAGTAATACTTTAGTTACCCCAACTTTAATTATCGCAAATTCTGCTCAAGAAAGAGCGTGAACGTTTACGAGTATTTGCTTTGTTATTAAATATTTCAAAGTTTTGTTTACACATTTATAACTAGATAATGCTTTATTTATAAATGTAGGTACTTATAGGTATATTTATTCAATTTTGGAATCATAATGTTGTTTATTGGTCTGCAAATGCGAGCATAAAATTGTTTTTATCGCCAACCGGTAATAAACCCATGCATTACCATAGCAATTTTTTTCAAGAAACACTTTATTGTACTGTATGTACATACATACAAATCAAGCATTTTACCTGTTGCAAATAAGACCATTTTTTGGATAAAGGTCAAATTGACAACACAGTTGTTATCAATGATAATAATTCTTATAAAAATTTGCAAATTGTTAACACAGATTCTAATCCTCAAACATTTTCAATTGAAAATCCTTCAAATTCAGAAATTAATTTCCTTAATCCGTCAGGGTATACGTTCATGTTTACCTAATATAACAAATAATACGTAGATTTGTTTTGTATTCGCTATTATTTTTATAACTGTTTAATTTATCATAATAAAATGTGATAATTTACAATATCTCGACTTATTTCTCTATTTCTCCATTTTTTTAAATTTTTACGGTTGGCGATAAAATGCAACACCTCTATAAAGTGTCTTTATCAAACTCGCCTGTTACTCGCCGCGCTCGTTTCGCTCGTTCTGCTCATAATCTCGGAATCTCGCGCTCGTTTGATAAAATATCACTTTACTGACATGGCACATAAATAACTATTACGGCCCAGTCTGATCAAAAATTTCCAACACAGTATGCCTAACAAATAGCAGCAAAAAAGATGGCATTATTAAAATAGTAAATACTTTTTGAACGTTTTAGAAACCAAAATAAAACAATAGTTAGGTATTTAAGTGTCATATACAGGGTGTCCCACGAGTAATAATGAGCCTGAAAAAATTTTGGAAGCAACCAACATTAACATTAAAGATAACGTGGATATTAAAATATTTAGTTTTTATAAATTAAACATAGTGACCAAACAGCACACTTCAACATTAATTTATAAAAAGTAAAACTTTTGATTTGAGTGAGAATTACTAAAATTTTGCCGAAAAGACCAACAAGATTCTCATTTATGAAGAATGTTTGAAAAACGCTTCTAAAAAAACTTTCTAAAACTGGAGAAGTCAATTTGACTGATAGAAATTTGTCAAAAATAAAAATACGATTAGGTACTATGTTCAACTAAAACAAAATATTTTAAAATTATAAACATATATATCTGCGATAACTTTGACAGTTTTTATAACTTGGCGTCCTACGGTGTAACTTTGGCGGCACAGATTTAGGCACAGCATTTTTGTGGCATTTTCCATATATGTACCAAGATCATGACAGTTTTTTGTCGTTTGAATACATTTCGAATTCAAGAGGAAGTAAAAGTGGAATTCATGACACTGTCAAATTTAATGCATGACATATCAACAATCACTTTGATTTAAAATTAATAATTTAAATTTTGCAAACACAACAAAATCCAAGTTATCTGTGAGAATGTATAATATTTTGAGTTGCGTCTGAAAATTGGTTAGGATCTTTATTATAAATGACTCACCCTGTATATCAACTTTATTCATTTAAAATCGTCATAATTAATGTTACGATATTGTTGTGTTAGATAAAATGTTTCATGTACCACGGGTATAACTGTCGATAATGGGCCTCAAAAGATAAATGCTCTTTCTTGAATCGAACTTTAAACATTCTTCTGGACTATAATATCCTGATTATGCTTTTAATACATACATAGCTGTTATTTTACAAAAGTATTAGCAGTAAAACAACTGAAACTTCCTCTATTATGCATCAGTCAATTTCATTTATTATAAATATACCGTATTTCGAATCCAACTTGAAATATTTGTAACTTGTAACAGTACCAACATGTTAAATGCATATGGAATGGATATGTGGTTGGAATTTGCAATAATAATATACGTAAATGCATAGCTGAAATGGAAATTTTGCAGTCCTAGTTTAATACAAGCATATAACATCCTATTAGGTAGGTTATTATTAGGTAACTAATTACATTTTAATCTGAAAAAAACATTTTTTGCATTTCATGCTGATCAAAATGCTAACACGTCACATATTCATAAATGCGAATACTAGTGTACCACCCGTTAAAATTTTCAGATCAAACGAAATTCATTTAACTGTACTCGTATTTGTATGGCTGATTTTCTTATATGTACCAATTAAACAAAGTAAATTTTTCAACACAGTTAATTTTGATTGCTTTCGGAATCTTAAGGGAAATTTGTTAAGGTGAAGGTAAATGATTTATAAAAGAAATCAAAAGTTAAAAAGGTAGTGGTATCCAACGTTTTCACTTAATAGATTATTAACGGTATTGGTTTAGGTCAAATACGTAGTACAACGGAAAGATAAGAACTCTTTTAATTAATATGCGTGTACGAATACCTACTTTATTTTTTTTAATATTTCATAAAAAAGACAATAGTCTTTAAATGAAATTTTGATCTAAAAGATGAAGAAACAGTATTGTGTTTCCTCATTCGGAGCTTTATAAAATGAAAAAAAAAAAGATAAATATCCATAAAATAAATTACTGTTGTCTTTATAAGTCCAATTACTTATAAAAACACATAAAAACATTTCTCTACATTACAAATATTTACTGAATCTCTGTAATAATGAGTTCCAGGTTCCAGATCATAAAGAGGGTGGCTTTTTGTTTCAAATACGGAATAAAAAACCGAATCCAGACAATCGATAAACTTTAACGACCCTCTAATACCGTGCACGTACCTAAGAAACAAACCAAAAGATTTAGGTTGAGTTGAAACTGTTGAGAGCATATTTTTATTTGTTTTTTTTTTATTTGGCTGATGTCTGTTAGTTTTATTGTGTGAAAAACTAAAGTTTTCCGAAAATGAATATTGATTCAAGTGTAGCAACAACTTTATTCTAGAAAAATTACAGATATTAAAAGTGCACCTAAGTTTTGGATCAGCTGCTGAGCTTAATTAAATTGCAACAAAACAAACATAAATCATTTGCTTGCACAATTAAACTGAAAAGTTTTGAATCTGAAATTCAGTGTAGTTGTAACTTCAACAAATGAAGCTTTATAATTTTACTTTGGAACTTCAGTGATTAAAAAATAGTTATTTCAAAATATTGCGATAACTTTCAATATTTTATGTTATTGTGTATGTGAAACTCCTACTTAAATTATAAACTACATAATATAATACAATAGGCTAACATAATATTGGTTCTGTTGCGCTTCAGGTTGATTCTGAATATGCATTATTATAAAGTCAATCAACCTATTTAAGAATGTAAACATTTACTTTAGAATTTAGATCAATCTACTCATTAATAAGTATCTAGTCATAATAAAGATCAACACGGAGTTACCAGGGATCTTTAGTGTTAATCTTCAAGACAATATTGATAATTGGTAACAGAACCAGTTAACTAGAAATGAAACACTCACACTTTCAGTTGAAAAAATCACAAATTTACTGGAAAAAGAAATCGGTAACCGCTGCTTGCGTAATAAAATGCAAATAAAGTTTTTACCCTTGGTTGTTTACTACTTCTGCTCTAGAACGGATTTGTTAGTAGAAATCTCGATCAAATGAGTGGCTGACTAGCTGAGCAAACAAAAGTTTTTTTGTTCCAAAATAGCTGTTTTCCGATGGATTAAACCCTGCAACGGATTCTTTTTGTCATTACTTTATGTGTGTTCTTGATGCACAAACAAAAATTTAAATGGGATTTGTAGAACAAATAAACTCTCATAAATTGTAAATTCGTCCAAAGATAAAGCGTTACCTTTCAAGCACCAAGCGTAGTATTATGCGTGACAATAAATTTAAGGGTGGTGTAGTCAGTTCAGACTTTGTTTTTGTCAAAGTTAACGGTTGTTATCGACCATAATAGTAGTTCAAAGCGCTTATTATACCTGGTACGGGCACAGCTCTCAACTCTAAGTGGCTTCTGTCTTCAAATTATTCAATGCCGTTAAACAAAAGAATTAGAGCTTGCAATCTTTAAGTCGCATGAGGAGGAACCCACAAGTGTATGAAATTTGAAACTATATACTTACCCTGGTCGTTTTATGGATGAAGACAGGACTTGCAACTGAAGAGAAAATTAAAAACATCGCAAAAATGTGATAAATGGATCGCGAATGGGAGAAAAGGATGACAAAAATTAAACATTTAGGGGGAAAATATATGGCGCATATAAAACGAAACATTCGTCGGCTTCGAACAGATCTCTTTTTATTCGTTGGATGAAAATGTTTGCGACAATAATAGTTATAGCCTTTTTATAGTCTTTAATTATTATAATGAGACTCAGATTTCAGTTAGTTAACGTCATTTTTTTAGTCCTTGTCATAATTCCGCTATTCTCTGTTCTAAATCTTCATTTTTCACTGCCGGTCCTGCAACGCTTTTGAATGACGTTTCCAACAGACAATAGACAACTGAAACAATCCATTCAGTGATGTGCGGAGCTCATTTCATTATTGGCAAGTAACTTGCTTCGCCACCGACCACCCCCACTGCATTATATATAGATTGAATACATTTCTTCACCCTAAAGATGGCAATTTTTAATTGAAAGAATGTCACAATTGTCACAGTGATTCGATACGATATTCATTTCAGCGAAATATTTATGAAAAACGCAATAAATGTGTGCGTAAAATACCTACACTTGTCGTAGGTTCTAAATTATTGAAAAAAATACTTATATTAAAAAAATGTTTTAACAAAGAAAAGAGTTTTGGTGCTTGGAACCTTCAATTAATTTTTCTTAACTACATATATTTATTTAGGTTATAATTAGGTTCGCTAGTAAATCTAAAAGATATTATTTTAAACACGCTTTGTATTTGCGATATATAGTCCTAGTCTCTGCTCGACGTAGGAACTATGGTACAGTAAGTTTCACGGTTTGAAACACCCCGCTAGTCGCCCAAATAAACAAAGCACTGTTGTTAGTGCTGTTGTTGGCATTATAAGGTTTTTTAACCCGTCGATGTCGGCATCGAGTGCAATCGCAAATCACACACAGCATGAGTAGAGAGACTAGAGCAACCCAGTGGTTTTGTTAGTTACGATCTCTCTTTTGATTCCATTGAGAGTTGAAGCTTTGAGACACATACAAGTAATACAAAGTATTGCTTTAATTAAAAAGAAATCCTCTGGCGATGCACCTAATTTCAAAATTGTTGTATGCATCTGCGACGTCTAGGGTGCTAACACTGCAAAGTGCAAAGTGGGTTAATTTGGTAAAATTGCACGTTTTCTTTACGTATTTATATTCAAAGAAGCACAATAAGCACGCTTACAAGTTGATCCTGTTGTTTAATATTAAAAGGTTTTATCTTACAAGTATCAAGTATCACAGTTTAACAAAGAGAAATATTTTATTGTTTAACCGAAAACAGTATTTTTAAACAATACCAATAATAGTTAGAACTAACCCCAGAGATCATCAGCGACTAAAACCCTCAATATTTCATAGTTGCTGCTAGTATAACTAGTATAAACATTCACAGAATGTAAATTAAATTATTTTTGCTTTTTTTAATAGTTACCTATTGAACTTACTTACCCAGTGTGTACATATTTTTTTGCGATTTCTGGCATAAAATTGTTAAAAAGTAATTATTTTGGTATTAAAAAAAGATGTTACAGGTAGTATGAACGTATTGGGTCAAAATGTTTATGTAACTAATTTGCTTTACTTTGTTTTATTTGCCAAAGGACTATTAAATTCTTCATATGAAGAAAATCTGTCTCCAGATTCCTTTTTGATATTTTAATGTTATTTTAATGTAGTTGACAGATCGAAAGCTCGAAGGCGGCCATCTTTCTGTTTTTTGGGCACCATTGATGTCAGCGAAGGCACTGCCTTAACTAAAATTAAAAATTAAAATCCACTTACCTAATACGCTGTTTAAACAAGTGTTTTAATCTTTTTACACAAATTTATTAAACAAAATTTATTATCACCTATGGATACAATTAAAGAACCATCAATCAATTTGTTTTTTCTCAAAATAATTTTTGCAAAGCTTTTAAAAATCTCAAATTTGTTATATTTGTTAATTGTATTTAAATAAAAATTTATTTATATTGGGTTTATTTTTTTAATTTTAATCTTAACCTCTCTAATTTTTGTTGTCTATAGCGCAAAAAAATATTTAAAATAAATTTGCTGCTCTAAACTCGTAAATACTGTTAAAGAGGTAATAATACCTACTTATTTTGCAAAAAAATATAAAACAATATCTTTGACATCTGATTATCAAATTGAGCTAAATAATTTTATTTTTTGTCACGTTTTCATCAAATAAGAAAAATGGTTTACTTCACAGCACAGTTTTTCTGTATATTGTAAATTTCATACCGTTACTTATGATCATTTTTGTACGATAATGTTTAAAAAAAGCATAAATATTTCAACGGTTTTTTAAATGTATTTCCAGAATGTATTCAATTTCCCAACAGTTACGCTCATTTTTTTAAAATAGTTTACATGAGGAAAAAACAATACCTACCCTTTTTGTTACTAAAAAAGTTTAATTTAAATAAAAGTGCAACACCATCTTTTGTTTTAAATTAATTACAAATGATTTAAAAGAGAGAGAAAGCTTGTAAAGCTTCTGGCTAATGACTAAAAATAAGCCAATCTCAAAGCCTTTATAGTAGAAAAAACTTAGTATAATATTTGTATAGCAAAGTTTAATATAAATCTGGCTACACGCTCCAGGAAATTCAGTCACACCCTGCGAACATAACGAGGAATCAAATTAATTTAATCTTCTGAAGTCTATAAAATATCATCCCACTGAAAAGTAACATATGAAGATTACTGGTTTGTTGTAACTGTCTTGAAAATTGAAACTTTACATCGTGTACCGAGACGTCTGTTTTTGAAAGGCAGAGAGCGGATGTGCGTTTATAATTAGACAGTGGCAGAGGGGCGGTTGTCTTCACCAGATGGGTGAAGTACAATCCCAGCAAACATCTCGGAACAAACTAACAACTATTCTAATAACTGCTAAGTGCATAATGTGGATGGTGTTTGGTGTTAAATTAACCGAAAGTTATGGCACTGTTCACAATTTCAAACTGAAATTACATCCCCAATCATATCCAAACATCAACCGCAGAAAAAGGGTGAAGGCTCCACTGTTCACAAAAAAGCAAACTCTCCAAACTGCAAATTAATCAAAATTGCTTCATTTCTTGAAATTCCCATACAATTATCCTGACTCGAGGCAATAAAATTCCCAATTATCATCGGAACGTGTCGAAATGAAAAGTTCCTAAAAACGAATCAAGCGTCCGCGTTAATTGGAATATTTCAAAAAGCGCCAAAATATTGATTTCAAATCAAAAACGGATTGTTTGATAAAGAGAACAAAATAAAGTGATGAGCACTCGTGAACATCAAACAGCCAGGTTTTAAATTGAAACGGGATTACATATTTATGTTGCGTGAAATAATTTCAGATCCCTTTGAGTCTTGCAGTTTAATCAAATATCTTTTAAAACAAAGCAGTTCCGAACTAGCAAACACAAAAAGTAGATGAGCGAATAGCATTCACTCGTTGCTTTTGCAACAGAAACAATGATTCGTAAAATGAATTTAAAAAACTGCGTTAAGCTTTGAATGTTGTTGTTACCACACGAAATTAACTATGACGCTTCTAATCTAATATCGTTGATTTTGCGGATAATTTTGCTCTAACGCCTGCAGCTACGGAATTTACAGAAACGCTCCACACGAACGCCATACTACAAAAGCATCAAGCATAAGTAATCAACTAAAGCTGTTATCCTATGAAAATTTAAAGCGTACTGGATAATATGGGTTATTATTGTAACAGATTTAAGACGTAACTTAATAAAGAAGAAAGAATGTGCAGCAAAATGGCTTTTTAAATCACAAAACTTTAATACTCCAGCTTCTCACAAATATCTTTTATCCAAAAATGAAAAAATAATAATATGTGTAAAAAATATCAAAGCACTAATAACATTATTTCACAATTTCATACAAACTATTCTTGTTTTGTAGGCTATCTACCACATCACCGCTTTAACTGCATTCCAATATAAATTACAGTACGAAAAATGTTGATTAAACTATTTGCTCAAATACACTGATATCAATTCAGCTATGGCAAAATATTCTATTAAATAACTAAAAATAACTGTTATCATTCAATATTCAACAGTAAAATACAATTTTTGCTTTTACGCTTAAACTTTTCCCATAACTGTTAAACAGTTAAAAATAGCTATCAATACTTCATTGCAAAAATTTAAAGATAAGCTGATTATTTTATTCGAAACAGGAGATTTGTTAAACTTTGAACGTTATTTTCAAACAAAATTTGTTGAATTTACTTGCTGACTATGAGAAAAGTTACATTAAGTTACAAAAAAAAGTAAAAATCTAATACGAGTCGATTTTTGAAATTATATTATAAAGAAAACATGGAAAAATGACCTAGTAACAAAATTAGTGCTAAATTTATTTGTTTTTCAAGAAAAATACTTTTGTTGTTTTAGGTGTACAATATTTCAATATAATTTTACATTCAAATTAATTTACCTCCAAGATATTGACGGAAGAGAACGTAAATAATGTTTCTCAGCTTTTGAAGCAAAACAGGAAATAATAACATCGGAAAATATCGATGTTTTCTTGAATCAATTACTTTACCATTATCACAACTAAAATCTAAATAACTTGTAATAACATCAACAAAAAACATAGCACTTGTAGATTAGTAAATAAAGCATGATAACATAATATCTTGTTGTATTCTTTTTGGAGCTTGTTTAATGAAAACGAGGATTTCAAAAACTCAAAGAGTGTAAAGAGTGTATACACACAATTAGAGCAACCCATGATGAGACTCTTAAATAACTAATATTTTTTCGGCTTTTTTGTAGTTTAAAAAAAGTCATCAAAATTAGCACAGTTGTGACTCTTTTTAAAAGATTCCAAATTATTATCAGAAATTAAATGTCAACATCTGACACGAACTAGTCACTCCATTTTTTAAATTTGACGACTCTATAATTAGAAATTTCGCCTCCACCTTCGAATAACCTAGAGAAAACCATTAGATCACGAATATCACGATTCAAACCACATCTAAAACATTTTCCCCCTAAAAGAGTTAATAAGATAAATGTTTGGGTGGTAGGCTTTTAGTATTTAATTGTGCGTCACTGAACGATCGGTCTGTTTTTCCTCTCAAGAAAGGTAAAGCCCTATTTAGAATGGAAATGTGCCATTTTATAAATCCTCTATCCCACGTCAATAACCATTAACTTGTCCTAATTTGTTCTAGTAAATTTAAAAATGAGTTGAACATTTATACTTATAGTCCATATAGGTGGGTAACAACAAGAAAAAGTCTGAAAAGGATTTATTGAAAAAAAAAAACGTGCGTTTGTTGCAGACTATATAAAAGATTCATAAATTTCAAATATCAAATGGTTTAATAAATGCAGAGGATTATTTATTTTCTTCCGACTGTAGTATGTTTTTTATCTTAGGAAAACGATAAAATAATAATGTGGGGGAAAAATAAATCACTTTTATTTTGCTTTAATTCATTTTAAATTCACCTTAAATATTTCTCGAGGGTTATTAGGTCTACGAATGCGGGCGGAAAGAAGAGACAAAACTCGTATGTGTTCATAATATTAGTAACCTTTGTCTTTATAGCATTATTTGTGTTTGTTTAATAAAGTTTTAAAGATTAAAATCTTGATAGAAAAAGTTTAAATTCACAAACAACACTCATAAAGCGTCACTCATACAATATATTTAGAATGTCTCAAGACAAAGTTAGTTGGTTATAAATAGCATCCATATGGGGAGGTGCGTAATGCTCACCATGAACTTCGAAGATCATCGTCCGTTGATCATGTTCATTGCTTTATTTTGTCTACTCTTGCTAAATTTAAATTTAGAACAGCTTTAAAGTGAATATTTTATCTATTTTTTTCTGTGATAATAATTTAGTTTCACGCTTCTGGTCGTAAGAATATGAATTATTTATTAAAAAAATTATGTAGGCCATAAGGATTACCGCACTTTCATTGTAATTACGTTAATGTTTTATTATCTCCTCCACTCTGACGAAAAATGAGCTTTTGTAATGTAATTTAAAATGATTGTATTAATAAAAAAAAACTTTGCGGTAATAAATTCGTGGGAGGAATTGAGAAAGCTTACCTTGGAAGATCATAAAATAAAGGAGTACTCCAAAGCTGGCGCTAAATGTGCCTTCCATTTCTTAAAAGTCACTGTCTATTTGTCAAAAAATTACATTTCACAAAATTAATTTGCCACTATAAATAACTATACCGAACTGTTATTACTCACGACACACATAAAAAGTTTGCCTAATGGTAGTTTTTCAAGTCTGAAGATAGTCAAGATGAGGCCATCAAAATTATAGTCGCACTTCGAACAGTTTTTAAAAGTTTGGTGCAAGTAGGAGAAGTCGCGTAAGTTCGACGCTCACCTCCGACGCTCCTTCAACAGTGCCTTCGACGCCGACGACGCGGCTGCTACTGAAACACGGCGTATTCCAAACATTCCAGTGATAATGCTTTTCAACGTGTTCCACTAGGTTGCGCTCGGTGGATTTCGTGCGCTATCGCACAGGGGAATATTATATTCTTTTTCAACAATTTTGCATAAAGTGTAATTTATGGATGGAGAAGTACGAGTGTATTGTTAAGCCGTAATTTTAAATAATATTCGGTTATTATATATTATTACTTGGATTTTTCTGATCTACATTCTTCGAATAATATGCTAAGTCTTCATGGGTTGTCACTCGATGACATTCTGAATTAAACATAAACCTACAGTGTTTTCATCTTATAATGATGACAATTGTTTTGTTTCTTTTTAAAAAGCGTCTCATTTTTACATTTCCTTAAATGGCTGCTTATACATTGTAAAAATGCTCTAAATGTGTTCAGCCGACATTCTTAACTCCATTGTTAGCTAGTTTTAAAGTTTACATACCAACCGCAAGAATTTCCAACGCAAAAATAAAAATACAAGTACCTAATTATTGTCTATTTTTTTTAAACGAAATGGTTTTACATTAATTTCAATATTTCTTATATGTAGTTATAAAAGTGGGAGTTGAAATTTTAACACTCGAAAATAAATTAAAAAAATATAGAAATAATTTGATTTCAAAAATAATGATAAAGTAAATTCTCATAAAAAATTGATTATGATTATGATTTTTTACACCAAAGTTACAACTAAATAAAAAAATACAGATTAGGTAATGGCTTTATTCTCCAGTTTTTTTTAGATTCTGTTAAGAGAATGAAAATGACAGAAAGTCTATTCTTACTAACGACTTCCAGCTATTAAGAAACAGAAATATTAAGCACCACACGGCCGATATGCAAATAAAAAACTTGTCTGATTCGTTGGTTTATATTTTCATATTTAGACAGTTGAAAATACAATCGAGTGTAGAATGTCATAGGTGAGGCTGTGGGGCTAATTAGAAGTGAAACAGCTGGAGTATAAATACATTTTTTTAAGATTTATTTGTAAAGTTTGTTTAAAATTAGGTACAATTAACAATCCGCCTCGTAGAAAAAACAAAAAAAAAAACAAAAAATGTTAAAAACAGAACATTGTTTCCTGGCTTGGCTTTTCAGTAAAGAGCATAGTTCAAATTTCCAGCGTTCTAAAAATCAAACGCTTACAATGGTCACAAAGAAACTACAAGGTAGCTAAAGTGTCCTTGCATCTTGACCAATAAAAAGTATCTCGAAATTCTGGTCACGAAATTCTTTTTTCCTGAAACAATTTATCAAGGAAACATTCCTTTTTAAATTTTCCGCTTATTAAGTTTTTAGAACAAAAACAATTTCAGTTTAACATTTTTATATATTAAACAACAAATTTTGCAGTAAAATAATAAAAATGGATCATAAAAATAAATTTTCTGTGAGAAAAAAATGTATAACCATTATCTATTTATTTCTCTTTTCCATTTTCGTAATCCAGTGATTCAATTAATAAAAAGTGGGCGTAAGAAAGCAACAAGTTAAAAAGATTGCGTTACAGAATCGATCCCCTTTTAGCTTCAAATAAGTAAAATTCATTTAATGTACTCTTGTTCACTTAAGAGATTAATTATTTTTTGTTCGTAGAAAAGCATGTATGTATTTTCTTCTAAGCAAACAACACGTTTTTGTTTATATGTTTTGTTTCACCGAATAGAGAATAAACCGAAATTGTATAGTATAATTAATTTTAATTTGGTCCGTCCTACAGTCTACATAAGTTCTTTTTAATTTTGTGATAGAAATTCTTGCAATTTTACAACCATCAGTCATCGCTTATATTTATAAACTAAAAACTGTAGTCCTAGCATTCTAAATTTGACGTCTGTTTGCCACACAAATTTAAATTTAATCTAAAATGTACAAAAATTATATAAGACAATAAAATTTGCAAAATTAGACATCACAAACATTTTTTAAATAAATAATAATTTTTTAAATATACATTTTTTTCTGCATAATTATCACAAGTTGCAGTGTATTATTTGTTTTTCTTTATTTTTTATTAGGAGGTAAGATCTATCGCATTTACTGCACAGCTTTATTTATTCCTGTGTAGATACTTCCGTTGCAAAGCAAAGCAAAGCGCCTATTTCGTTCAGCACTACAACTGTATTGAAGTTGTATTGACATATAACCCGCTTTATTTTTTTTAAGAGGCACCAGATAATGCTTAAAAAATATCGAAACTATAATTCATTATGTACATACGAGTAATTACACGTACTTATTTAATCATATTTATATAAATAACATTTAAAAAAATTTTATCTTAGGATTTCTGTTGATTCATTACTATCATGTATAGTAAATAAAAAATAAAATATTTTTTAATGATTAAATTTATATTTATAATATCCAGTTTGGTGGTCTCTAACGATTAATGAATTTAATTAAAACTTACCTTTTCCATTAGAAATTTTAAGATATTAAATTTATCTTAGTATATAACAAAGTAATAAATAAAATAATACAACAATAGCTTATAATAGCACACCGTTTGGTTTTATTACATGCAGTTTCTCATAAACGTAAGTTTGTAATTTGTTCTTAGTGGTTAAAAGCTTTTGGGACACACAATTTGGATGGTTCCTACTATTTTATATCTTCATTTTAACAAACACGAAATTATAAATTACAAGTAACTTGATAAAAAATAGATATCTAAATAGAAAAGAATTTAATAACTAATACAATAGAATGCTTCAAATTAATTTCGAAATCAGTCGAGCAATTCGGTATATGTATCTACATTATAAAACAATGTCATATTTAAAGTTTTAGGTTGCAATAATTGTTATATTCAAGTGCTAAACATGTCGAGAGTTCATAAACATGTGTATTGCAACAAAATTAAATGAAATACTTTTCACAGTAATTACATAAATCATTGATCATATGCAAAAGAATTAGAGTTGATATCAAAAATTCAAAAAATGGTACAATACTCATACCTTTTAATTCTAGATCAACAAATATTTTTATTGTAAATTAAATTCATTTTCTAATTTTTTTTTATAAACTTCACCAAACAATAAAATTATACATTCCATATCAAACTCTATCTGTCTGATTTTTTCATATTTATTACAACTCAAACACTATCTAATTAAAAATAGGTTAAACATATTTTACTTATCGTAGAAAATGTAGGTATTAAATCTACACAAAACTTTTGAGTTACGTCTTTTCAAAGAATTCATATGTCATGATATGATGTCCTATGAAAGATAACAAATCTTTCATAAAAATTAAAGAACAGCTCCATTGGAAAATATAAAACTGTCAATGTCAGGCTTGATAGCATTAGTTATTTCTCAGCAAAATACAAAAAATACTAAACAAAATAAAGATCGTGACTACATTTTTTTTTAAATACCTTGTATACAAACATTAGTGTTATTCTTTTATGATTATAATAATAATAATCGTTGATAAAGAAGTATTAATTTTCTTCAAGATTTCAGATAAACATTTATTAGATTATATTCACTTCGTAGACTTGACTCTGGAGAAATTTACGTCAAAGCCACAGTTATTTACTATGCAAATTAAATGACAACTTAATTCGAACTATATTTTAATTCTGAATTAAAAGTTTAATTCACTTTCTCTAAATCAGCCCTAAATAAAAGAAATAGTAATGTTATGTATAAGTTGAAGGCAAAATCAACGTTTCTTTAAAAATTAATATGTTTGTTTTCGCCGTTTTGGTGAGATTGAAACTTTCACATAGAATCTAAAAACCTCGTATCATTTGTTATCTAGGATTTGTTTCTTTGAGCCCTAACATAATGTATAATCACATAGACAAAAAGTTGGAAACGTCAACTAAAGACGCAATGACATAAGTCTGATCTTGATAGATGAAAAGGTCTTTTACAGAGCCATTCTGAATCCTTAATATTCGGAATGCTGCTAGAATCGCTAGCCGGAAGAAACGTGTTGCCCTACACAGATATTTCATTCTGAGGTAAAATTAATCCTGCAGCGGGTGGGCGATATCCGAGAACTGAAACTGATAGAGCTCTCTAAGGACTCTCCTAGTATTCTATCTACAAGAGTCATCGCATTTATGCAACAATATTCGCCTTTATTTACGATACTTGTATTTTAGTTCTTTTTAGAACTTTTTTTAAACATGGAAAAAGCTATCTGCGTATATTGAAGCTTCCAGTAGTCTCGAATTGAAGTGCTGAATAAGTAAAAGAGGAAGCACATTTTAACGAAGATAAATTAGTGTGGAGACTACGTTTTAGAGGAGATTCACTGGATTTGTCCATTTCGAGCGTTTCGTTGCGAACTTGCGTCTTTAAATAATTATAACGTTGTGATAAAATTAATTAAAGACATTTTCAATTACCTCGTTTTTTCTTTCTTTGAGGTTTGCAAAGATTAATGTAAATGTTAATTAAATCCAAATATTTTGAAACAAATGCTTTAATTTAAAACAGTATCAATTAATGAGAGTTATTAGAATCCTATATTCAATTTTCTACATTGACTGAAGTTGTTAATTGAAAGTATTATAGATTTATATTTTCGAATGTTTTAACTAGTAAGGGGTGTTTGAAAGTTGAAATAAAAGTTTAATAGTAAACGAACCATTAAATTGAAAGTTAATAATATGACATTTGACACCTCGCTGGGCGTATTAGAAAAATTGTTCACAACACACTCATAGTCACCCTAACTATAAGGCACCAAATTTTAAAAAAAACACCCGTTATATCATTGTTTTTTGTCCTTGTTTATAATAATAGGTAGCAAAGCTATCCATGAAAGTTTGATTGTGAACGAGTCATCGTATTAAATGTTTGCATATTAATCTGTCTTTAATAATTGTGGTTCGTTCACAACACACCCATAGTCACCGCCAACTAGGACGAAAAATTAAAAAAAAAACCCGTTACCATGAGATCAAAAAGCTAGTGACGTAGAAATTTAGAACGTGTGTTCGCAGAAAATAAAATGTTTTAAAGACAAAAGAAAAATTTTAAAATTACGATTGCAGTTAATTCTGACCGTGGTTGTATGGATAAACATCGAAAACATTTGATTTAAGAATGCTTTGAGAAATTTCATAAAATAATGCAACTGGCTTGTAGATCTGTATTTTAATTTTTATAAAAACTTTTTTCAACATCTAATTATTAGATAAGAAGTAATAACAACATCTCAACTTGTGCGACTACTTGATAGAAAGACTTTTTGATAATTTTGTATTTAAATGTAGGTACACGCTACACTTAAATTTTGCTAGGCATATTAAACAGCAAAAAAAAAAAGAAACATCAAAGCCACTTCGGTTAAGTTAGAAAAATCTTTATGATTAGCTCGGAACGCAACTTTAAAAAAAATATTAAAACAAACTACTGGTTAAAAAATAATTTTATTTAATTAGAATTCATTTTTAGATCATAGTCTTTAATTAAAAAATCTGGTGTAAACATCACACGACTTTCCTTATCCCACTTATCTGGAAAACATCCTTACCATGGACGTCGGAAATCCGAGTAGCACACCCAACGTTTGCGTCAGTGCCACCTGCTGGATTACACGCGAAATAGTAAAGTTGTTCGAGTCTAGGGTGCATTTTTTTAAGTTTGGCACCCATTATTATTTTTATTTTATCACATTTTACTGTTTAATAAGATATATTTCATGAGAATACAAATTATTTAGAATCATGAAATATACCTACTCGTACCTTATTAAACAGTAATAATAATAACTTTGATCTATTTCGCGTGTAATCACTAACGCAAATGTTACACTAAATTATTGTCGTTATTAGGATGTTTTCCAAATAAGTAGGATAAGGAAAGTGTTTTTTTTGTAAATTAGTTAGTTTTCGAAAAAAACGCTTGGTTCCATACTTTTTTATTCACCGTGTATGCGCGACTAACGAAGGGTTAAATTTTCTGTGCTATTTGTTATCTAAAAACTTGTTTAATGCATTTGTTTGCTTGTTTAAATAGTTCAAAACAAAAATTTAAAAGAATGCAGTTTTTAATAAATGCTTCAGAGAAAACCAATTAGAAAACTGACATCAAAGCATATTCTTTATTTATAGTTTTTTATTTTTATTCCAAGAGAAGCAGAGTTTTTGTCTGAAACACTCTTAATTACTTTATTTGTTGTGGCCAATTTAAATAGGATACGGTCCTGAAGCTTAACTCAGTGCTGGTAGTGCTATCTATGGCGCAAAGCGAAAACAAATGGTAACAGTAAGCAGCAGTAATCTTTGTTACCGAGGGAGCGCAAAACTGTCAATACAACAGTGAAATGACAAGAGAAAAATAAATTGATATTTTACATCTTTTCGCTCTGTTTATCTTTATAAGGAAATTAGGGGCATATATCAGAACTTTTCTATTTTCTCCAATAACATTCCACCATGAACTACTAGTGGAGGTAATCTTGAAGGTATGTTAACGAAAAAACCTGGTGCGTAAATTGATTTGGAAATTTGTCAATGTCCAAATACTGACCCAAGTGTCAAGTGATTCATACAAGGTTAATAATTAATAATGTCAAAGTTCTTACAAATGATGCAAATCACTAATTTTTTGAACGCAAATTGTTCTATTACCATCTAATTTATCACTAGGTATAAACATTTACCCACATTGTTTATAACTTTGTTTGAGGAATGTCATGCACTCTTTATCTACTCTTTTTGATAATTTCACATTTTCATCCTGTTCGCCGTACTATCAATTCGTGCTTATCTTTAAACTGATATGTTGATGTCTGTGTTTTCCCCCAGCAAAGTTACATCTAATTTGTTTACTTTTTGACCTGTCCACAATGATGTCTTGTGTTAGTGAGGGTTCCAGCATGGGATCTGTCTGGAAACGACTTCAGAGAGTGAATAAACGTGCGGCAAAGTTTCAGTTCACGGTGTCATATCATCAGCTCGCAGTAGAATTCACCTCAAAATGGCAAGTATATATTTATTTTTTGATTGCAGTGTTTACATTTCATTAAGCTTCTCAAGATGATTTATGAGATATTTGAAACCCTATAATGGGGACACTTCGTGCTTTGATCAACCACAGTTACGAGCGAAAATCAATAAGCCAAACAAGGTTACATAACCAGCATAATGCAGCAGCAATTATTATTTTCTTTAATTAGACCAACTGCACTTCCTCCAGGAACAAAAAATTTCAATGCAGTCACGCTTATTTCCTGTTTTACTATCTGGTCAATGACATGTCATGAATATTAATTTAAGTCCCTACAGGTTTATTCTTCATGCTAAATGAATATCATTACTTTATGTTTTAGGCAACCCCACAAACTGTCATTGGTATGGTCACGTAGGTCTCGCAGGGTGGCTTCCGCCCCAATGGCATGGGAGCCCACTCTTCAAAATGCTTACAAGGGTTTAGTGGTTTGGCCCGTGCCAGAAAATCATCAAGTAGCTATTACTTTATTTAGGGATCCTAGAACTTCGGAGTTAGAAGATAAAGAATGGTCATTTATTATAGAAGATGTAAGTTTTTAAAGGAAATAGATTTTAATACATATTTTATTTAAAGAAAGATAAATAATTTATGAATTTGGCTAACGCCAAGGCTATATCTAACTCTATTGTTGGTGATAGATTAAATTAAATTAAGTAATTGTTTTGCTAAAAACAGTATTTGCGTCTAGATGAAGAAAACTGTGTAGACATAAGGTTTTTATGTGTGCAAACATTAATTAATTTTGTTTCAAACAGATTTTTTGTTGCAGATTTAATTTTTATTTTTTGTTAAAGTAAATTTATTATAGAGTACTAGATTTTTTAACTGAAACTAAACGTATAATTCATTCTTATTGAATACTGAAACTAATAAACAAGTTTGTTAATTTGAAAACATGATATAGGTGTTTATAATAACAGGAAAACAGTTTTCTTATGTTTCAATGTATGCTGAATTTTTTGTTTTATAAATAATTAGAAATTTTGCTTACAAATTAAAAATTCGTTTAGAACCCAAAACGTTTTTGAATTCGGTTTCTTATTATTTTTTTCTTATTATGTGTTTCTTATTATGTGTGTGTGTTTTCTAGCGATAAAAAACTTAGTTACCTATTTTGTTTAATCTTTACTTAAAATTTTGATACTAAACTGGGCTCATATTTTGTTGAGGACATTCTTGTAAAATTAACCTGATATGATAATTGATAACTCTATTATTTTGTGGTTTAGACTTTTATAAAGGTGTTGAATTAAAGATCAATTTCTTAATTTGTAACCAAAAAAATCGCTTGCTTAATAGGTTTTTTAGAAGAAAATTTATACTTGTAATAATGAATTGAGAATTTAATATTTCCGAATTTATAGAGTTTTCTTTTACTGTTATTTCATTTCTGTCTTTCACTTACTCTCAGTTTGTCTTATCTTCTTTTAATATACAAAAAAAGTGAAATATATTTACACAACCATTTATTTTTGATTCTTAAATGACTCAAAATAGAAATTTCACAAGCTACAACACAGTCTAAGCTTTTCGTCAATTTTGTTATTTTGCGTTATTCACTTCATCGATAATTTGAATTTAAAAAAGTGTATTTAGTACTCAGTTATTACGTTAATGAAAGCTTTGTACGAGATTTTTTAACTTTTAATTGTTTCTCATTATTTACTTTAAGCAAGAAATTGATTAACAAAGAAAGAAAAAAGACAAATATTTTATTGTCACGAGAGTAGAATACAGTTTTGTCTATGATGATTTAAACCCAGATTCATGATTCAGTTGTGATTACAATTTTTTACGAATTCCTTACTCATGCAGTTTAAGTCTGAGACGAAACATGTTTTATGTTAATTATTATTTAACTAAATTCTAATCACTGTACATTTGATTATCATTAATAAACACTTACGACTCATGTCTAAAAATATCTTTGAAACTACATATTTATTTATGTGAGAATGCATTTTTTACAATTGTATTAATTTTGACTTGAAAGGTCCCAACGACCGGAAAAAGACGACAACTTGCCGTTGCACATGTCAATATGCGAAAGTATGCCAGCATCGAATCAACTCACTCAGAATTACAAATATCGTTTAAGACTACAACAAAGAAAATTACTTCCGCCAAACTTGACTGCACTCTATCTTGCGTTCTTTTACGAGAAGGAAAAGCGACGTGAGTTGTGATTTACGAGACGTTTATTGGCTATTATTTTACGTATTTTTGTTACCAGGGATGAAGATATGCAGTCAATGGCGTCTCTAATGTCTGTAAATAATAACAGCGATGATATTGCCGCATTAGAAGATGTAGAAGACGACGATTTCTCTCTATGTCAGAACGATAATTCGGTCAAAAGCAGTATTAACGAAGTGACCCAACATTTACAACAAATGACAAATAGTTTGTCCGGGTCTGATTTCGCGAGTACTCCAATTAGTGGTTAGTTATAGTTTAATTGATTGAAATTTTTGTTAAAATTTGGTTAAGTTGCAAGTATTCAATCGTTTTCCCGAGACGATAAAACTCCGACAGCCGAGAATTTTTCACCGATTTCGGAAAAGCCCAAAGTTTCCGGGGTTCCACCACCTAGATTTAGCGATTTTGCCGAGGATGATGTCGACCCGTACTCAGAACAATGTACTGAATTGTTAGACAAGTTAGATGCGTTAGAGGAAGATGGAGAGAGTGAGAGTGTGACGAGACCTAAAAGTGTAAATTTGAAATTAAAACCTTTAGAATTGAAGGAACATATTGATTTACCAAAGAATCAACCACAAAAATTGACAACTCCAGGTGATCAATAAATAAAAAAATTTTTCTTATTAACTTCTTTGTATTAGGTCAAGATTTACTGGAGTGGTGTAAAGAAATGACGAAACATTATCCTGGAGTTAAGGTTACGAATTTGACGACGAGTTGGAGGAACGGAATGGCGTTTTGTGCCCTTATACATCATTTTGAACCGAACTTAATGTAAGTGATCAAATGGTGCCAGAATTTTTTCTAATTTTTTTTTATAGTGACTTCAATTCTCTTTCACCCCACGATGTGAAAGGAAATTGTAAGATAGCGTTCGATGCCGGTGATAAGTTAGGAATACCGAGGGTGATTGAACCTACTGATATGCATATGTTGGCAGGTTGGTTTTGTTAAATTATTAATAAAAATATAGTTAAGAGGGGATTTTAGTACCTGATAAGTTGGCAGTAATGACTTACTTGCACCAGCTGAGGGCACACTTCACGGGTCATCAATTAGAGGTGCAACAAATCGGTAAAACTTCCGAGGAAAGTAATTATGTCATTGGGAAATTCAACACTGATAAAGATACAGATATTACAAAACAAGTTTTTGGTCAAGAGATTATTAATTTAAGGAAAGCGAAGCAGAATCAACAGGTAGTAAAGCATGTCAAGGTCAAACGTTATCAAAATGAAACCGTTTTGTTATGTTTAGTTAAATAAATCACAAGATTCTAAAAAAGAGAAAGAGTTAAATCAGACAAATAAGGAAATTAGTCAACATCAAGATATGAAAATCGCCGCATCGAAATTACAGCTTCCGTTGAAAATCACCAATGAGCCTGCAGAAACTCCAAAAGAATCCAAAGAAAAATCCCCGACTGTTGTTAAAGACATGAAAGACATTATTTTGTTTGGCTCTAAAAGCATTATGAGTAAAGTAATGTCTTCGCCTTCGAAAGACAAAATTCAGGTCAAGAAGCCGGAAGTAAAAAAACCGCTTTTAATGACACGGAGAGAACTCACAGATCCTTTCGGATCTGATGATGAGGAAGAAGTTACTGATAATAAAGTCATCAATAGCAAAGTACCTGAAGCCGATGAGATGAACGGATCTGGCGATCATAAAATTAAAGATAAGGAAAAGGAAAATCAGAATGATGTGTTTTCGGATCTTCCCAAGCCGAACGCGGTGAGTTTTAACAAGAGTGTTTTTAAGTTTTTTGCAAGTTTGGTTTTTTGCATTTATTCGAGACCATTTGAATCACTTTTGATTTGAGTTGCCTAATTTCACTTTGACAGTTTATGCTTTTTAAATCTGCAGAAACAATCTTGAGTTATCGAAATTTGTATTTGCAAAAATAACATACAATAGTTAATAACTAGTTTTAGAACAAAAAAGAGATAAAACGTTCTTGGATCGAGTTTCAAAAATTATTCACTTATAGTGCAAAAGACTCAGAAATATGTTCAAACGTTGTAGATACGCGAGAAAGTTTTTGAAAAAATTTGTGTATGTATGAATATATTGGATTATAGGAGAGAAAATGTCGGCGGCGTGGTAGTGTTGCGGGGTTCGAACCCCGGTAAAGCCAACAATTTTAAGGTAGATACTAAGATGCGCAATGAATTACTGAAAAAGATGACTTTTTAACTGAAATTTATCTTACAAGTATTTTCGTGTGTGTATTTAAAAGAAAATTGTTTGAAATTAGGCTTCTCGCATTGTTAATTTAGTACACCACTGCTCGTTCCAATGCATAATTTTTCCTATCACCGATATTATTTTTGAAAATATGGAACGTCCTCTATTGTTAATACAGAGTCAGTGGGGCAGTGTAATGATTAGGAGATATGCTAATAAATTAACATTTTGCTGTGAAGGTTTGGCTTGCAATTAAAATGTTTTTGACGCGTGTGCAGCAAATACTTATGCGGCATTCAGAGCAAAGAGAACGTGCCAGGCAGTTGCTTGAACAGGCCAGAAAAGACGCTTCCATCACCACTTCCCCTACTAGGGTATGTAGCTTTTTTCTAGCCCTTCTCATCTTGCTAGTTTGTCATTATTATACCATTTTTAATTTTTTATTCTACATTACGTTATTTTGATGAAATTATTAAAATTTTAATCCGATTTAACAGTCTGAAGAAGAAAGACAAGCGCAACTGCGTGAAAGAGCAAGGAAAATACTGGCCGAAGCACGGAGAGGTTCTACGCCACAAACTGAGATTATTCGGCTGAGTCCAGACTCGGTTAAAAACTTTTTAGAAAATGAAGAGAAGAGTTTGAATGAAGGGAATGCAAATTTTGAACGTCAAAATAGCACCGGTAGATAAAAATTATTTCTATTTGAGGTCAGCGAGTATTTAGGAATGTTTACAGGTTCTGAAAAGAACGGTAATGTCTATTCTCGTAAGGATAATTCGGAAGGGAATTCAGAAAGATCTAGTCCTAGTAGTAGAGAAAGGATTACTCCAGATAAGTTACCAGACGAATTAGGGTTAAAAGAAGTGAGTTGAGGTAAAGTTTTGTTAACTTTTTTATTAATAAAATTAATTTTGAAGATGGGTATTGATGTACATAATTGGATTGATAAAGAAATGGAAGATTTAGAGCGCGAGCAAAGTGCCATAGATGAACAGGCGGCTGTTCTAGAAAAACAGTTGCGACTAGTAATGGAATCTGCAAATAGTAATGGAGAGGAGGAGGAAGCTCTTATGGCCAAATGGTTTATGTTTGTTAATAAGAAAAACGCTTTACTTAGAAGGCAAATGCAACTTAACATATTGTAAGTTGTTTTTAGTTTGTGTTTTACATAATTTTTAATGGAATGTGTTTAGAGAGAAAGAAGCCGATCTAGAGACGAAATATAAACTGTTAAATAAAGAATTGCAGAAGATCGCATCGATCGAAGATTGGAGAAAAACGGAAGAGCAAAGAAATCGCGAGCAAATGTTGTTAGATGAACTTGTGCAAATAGTTAATAAACGAGATGAGCTCGTTCATCATTTGGACAATCAAGAAAAAGCGTAAGTAGTAATTATTTGTTGCCTTTTAATGTTGCCGGTTTTATTTTTACAGAATCGAAGAAGACGATTTAATAGAACAAGATTTATCACAGTTAGACTTACAACCGAAGGAAAAATGCGTAATTCAGTAATTAATTTGATATTTAAAAATTATAAGTTTCTTAGTTTTGAAAAACACCTACAAATTATTTTGTAATTTTCGTCAAAACTGCTTCAAATTACAAATATGAAATGGTGCTTTTATGTGATATTTTATTTAGAATTAATAAGCAATAGAAAAGAAAGCTTCTCTGATTTAACGATGTTTACGAAATAATTTGTTTAATCTCGAATAACTAATTTTTTGTTGTAAATTATTAATTCATTATTTTAATGAATGTTTTTATTTTAATAAAAAGACAATTTTGTTTTCTGATACGATTCAAAAACATTTGCGAGTATTTAAGTCATATTTATTTAATTGTTGTAAATGTAAGAAACACATTTCACTAAGGATTGGATAATCCGAATTAAATGATCTAAATGGGCTGTAAACTACGCCATCCACGTGGTAGTGCAATATAATAAGAGACATTTTTTTTGCTACGTTTGATTAGGATTGTAGCATGGCTTTAGTTAAAAAGCGATTATATTGGTGGTCATATTTTAATGGTCATGCATTCTAATATTTATATTTACAAACTTGGTTGTAACAATCGTTGGATGTGAATAGATTACGCTATGTGTACACTTGTACGTAATTACGTGATTTGTGTTTACCTATCGTCCTACCATTAGCTTAAAATTAGCATTAGTGGTTGTAAAATAACTTTTTTTATTGATGTATATTTATTTATAAGGTAATTGATTAATTAAGTTAATGTAAATAAACTTCAAACTACTTTTTTGTTTTTTTATTTCCAATATTGTTATATGTAATAAAAAAGATTCTTCATTGCATTTGAAACTCAACAGAAATTTAATGTTTGTTGTTTTTTAATACACCATCCCAAAATTCGTGACGATGCATTTAAAATTCAAACAAAAACGTCTAAATAGTAATTCCTCAAACTCAGATTAAAAAAAAATTAAATCAGTCGTTTCTTCATATGCAACTGGGGAAGTGCTGGAATTATTTTTAACATTTCTATATTTTATACCATTACATTTTTTGTAGTATAATATGATAATTTTAAAAAAAATGTGTTGTCACGGTACAAAATTTACGTTGTTTTATTAGTCAGTCAATTTTGACCGGTGTAGGAGGCCTAGGGTCCTTCTAATGCTTGGGCAATTCACCATTTTAAGTAATTAGAAACAATAAGTAACAATTTTTCGACTATTTCTTTATACAGGGTGATTTTGAGGTATATGTAAATATATTTTAAGAGGTGATAGTAAACCTCAAAAGAAGTCAAAATAACTCAACTCTCCTTATCCGAATGTTTATAATTTGTTCGTCGAATAAATTTAAATTTCTGGTGCAGCCTTGTATTTCACCAACTCAAATTGTAAACAAATATGATCTCTGAGGTTAGTTCTTTAAAATTGTTTAAAAGAAAGATAGTCAAAATCAGCAAAAACAGACACAGAAAGAAGAGTCTTCATTAAAAAAAATTCATAAAACGGTAAAAATTTTTGATTTTGTTTGTTGAAGATCACTCAATTTCATTACCTCAAATGTTACCTATTGCTAGCAATGTAAACTTTGGGATAAAGGACTCGAAATGTTCAAAATTCGTTTATGTTTCATTATTTTGATATTTTTTTCGACGCCAATGTGAAGGTTTCACTCAGAAACTATAAAGATTCAGATAAGGCAAGTTGAGTTATTTGATTTCTTTTGAGCTCTACTATTGCTTGATAAAATATTTGCACATGTTCTACAATGTATGGGGTTGCCTACCTTCTCGCAACTTTTAAATTGTTCTTTTACATAAATGATGTGCTTGTTGTTCAAATATTACCGCTTTATTTAATAATCATTTTTTTCTGCTTTCACGAGCTAGTTTACATTAAAAATATTGAATTTTAAATTATTAATACATCCTTATAATGCTCTTGTATTTTGGAACGATAAACTTTTCTGAGGACCCTTTGGGCTTTCATACGGAATCACATGGAATCTATAACAGTGGCAAAATGGGCGATCTCGATTTTTACAACAAAATTGCGGGAGCTATTAAATTCTTATTTGAGAGAAACAAAATGCAATCCAAAATACAAGAAAATGTTGAATGTATCACGTGCATAATTGTCGATAATGACGCACAGAAAATTAAATGCTTTCCTAATGTTGGGCTTCAAACATTTCTTTGGGTCATAATCCACTTATCATGCTCTTGGTATATTAGTATTATTAAATTAATATTTATTAGATTTTTTACTGAGCACATAATAATAAATGCGTTCACCGTATCTAAAAGTAGATTTGGCTTATTAGAGTTTGCTTTTTTAAATATAAGTATTTTTTATAACTTTATTAATGGTTACTGACCCCTGATATTGATGAATAGGAAAAAGGAGTGGATTTTTTTTATTTACAACTGGTGTGTTAATAACCATCTTGAATTCGATTGTTCACCTAACGTTTTTTTCCTTGTATTACCAGTATAATCATAGAAAACTAGAAAAGTGAAAACTTAAAACATGTTACTGACAAATTAATAAATCCATATTTTCTCGTGAACCGGTGAAAGCAAATCGAATATTTTTAAAACACAGTACCAAAACATTTTGATCATACAGCAATAAATATAAGAAATGACTTGGAGCAATGTATCGAATAGCTTTTTCGACAATTGTGAAATACATATGTATAAAATATTGCACAAAAAATTACATCATTTAAAATAGAAAATAGTTTTTTTTAATAAACTGCCACACTAAATCAATAATGTCAGTGTTGCCGCAGTAAAAAATTAAATTTATGTAAGGATTTGATTTCTTGCGGTTATTAGAGTATGATGCGTGAACAAACAAAATTATAGTTATTCACGTTAATAAAATATTTTTAATTGAAATACGTCAAATTTTGCCCAAGGTTTCATAGAAATAAACCTAGTTTTTGTAACAGATATTTTTATGAAATAACGCAACATACTTAGATGGTTATCATTTATTATTAATTAATTTACAGAAAATTTGTGACCACAGTAATTAAAGTCTAGACTTTATATGGCTAATGTTTACGTTGCATTAAAAGAATTTTTGCCATAAGCTCTGGGCTTAATTTGTTGTGAAATATTATCAACACCTGAATACAATACCTCCATAAATTTTTCATTTTACTGCAGGCGACACACTTTATATTTAAAATGTTCTTCGTTTTAATGAGAACATGTATTTCAAAATTTATTTCTTATTTTATAATTTGTCTGCAATTATGGCATTTTAACAATGCTTGTATTTTGTTTTGTACCACTTAAAAAATCATTGACATTTTGGTCAAACAAAGAAAAAAATAATGCAAAACTTCTTTATTTCATTACAAAATAGAGGTATAAACATGACAGCAATAATTAGGTAATACTTGGAAACTAGTCTAAATACTTAAATATGGCATTTAATAAATACACAAATCCAAGATAAAATGAATGAAAACTATATTAAAGAGCAAATTTCATTCATCTTATGCAAATCGTTATCCATATTCGTTTTCGTTATCGACATGTGAAGGTGAAGAAGTACAATGTACATATTTTACAAACTATGATAGTCCCAATTCTGAAGACTATTAAGGTACTTTTAATACTTGATAAGATGTCAACATTTAGAAATGAAAAAAAAATGAACTTTTGACAATGATATCACAAAATGGGAGCCTATACAAAAACATCAACATCTTCATCAAGCTTTCAATTTTCTATTCTATCTATGGTACTTTAATACTGATAACCTCCATTACCCCCACCGTTGGAGTATCCACCGCCGCCGCCACTTGGATAGCCGCCGTTGGCGTACCCGCCCCCGATGCCGTTGCTCACTTGTTCGTAGGAGATTTTCGGCTTGTAGCCTTCATTGTCAGCGATGTATTCGACAGTTTGACGCCTACCGTCAGGGAGGAGCACGTAGTATTTGCCTTGGGCGACGTCGCCTTGGCGCGACTCTTGGTGGCCGAAATCGTTACCGGATTGGGCGTCTTGGACGTGGTACTCGAAGTTGTAGTTGGCCGGTTCCTTAGAAAAGAGGTGGTTGAGCAACTGTGCGTGAGAGCAGGTTGAATAATTTTGCTACTTGTGGTACGATGAAACCGATACATATCATTCATCATTTGCTTGTGACGTAATAGGGTCTTGTTTTATAGGAATTAGGAGATTTGAATATTAATATTTATACGTAGATTAAATTATTGCCAAAAGAAAGTGTTATGCAATTTGTGGAATGCACATTTTGACTATAAATTATTTTGTGGAATTATTTATTTGACGGTAGTGTTTCCTGGATTGTGAGATATTGAATGGAAAAGGGTGTTTGCGAAATTGTGATATAAATTAACTCCTCCGCCGTTGTGAATTGATTTAAACAAATATCGAATTTGGAAGCGATAATTGTATAGGTGAAAAATTAAAAAAAAAACGAAATATGAGAAACTGGACAATAGACAATTAAATTATCAAGACGATCAAAATATTGCTTGCTTTAGTTAAACAGGTAAATATTATAACGAGTACATTTTTTCGTAGATTTTATATTTTTTGAATTATGATGAGTTTGTAGAACAAAAATATCAATTATAAAATGGTATATTTGTTTTTATTCGAAACTTCTTAACCGACATTGTCTTGTCTGTTATGTTGTAATTTCATTTTGTAATGAGCTTACGCACCTGTTATAAATAACAATAAATTATTGTATTGGCTGTAGAAATGACAATTTGGAATAATTGTTCACAATTAATTATATTGTTACGCTTACGCACAAGTGATCAAAAATATTTAGTTATGATTCGAAATAAAAAAGCTTTTGTCATAAAATGTTACAATAAGAACAGTTGATGTTATTACCAATTATAAAATAAGTATTTTAAAAGAAAAAAGATACATATTTTTTTATTTTTTTGTATTTTTTTCCTAAATTTTTTATAAATTATTTCCTAAAAAATGCATAATAATTTTGACTTGTTTTTTATAGTCATTAAGTATCTATTAATACAAAATTAGTAAATTAATACTTATTTTTATTTTTTTTGTTTTTATACAGGAAATTTGTTATCTAATCTTATCTTATCTTATCTAATCTATTTTTTAGTGCATTTTATTTTATAATTTCATTTTGCTTTGAAAAAAATTTTTTTGTTTATAAATATAAAAATTTTAACTACAATAAGAAGTACGTAAATTAAAACAGTACTCAAATTATAAAAATATGGAAAAACAAAATCTGTGAAAAATGCATTTCTCATGAAAATGCTATGGTAATTTTTAATTATTACTTATTATTATTTTTTTAATTATAAGAATTAGACACTTAAAAGTGTACAAAACGTATTTTTTAAAACAAAAAAATTAAATTAATTGATTTCAAAACACCTGTAGAATTTTTGTTTCCAATTCTTCTTATAAAATATGAAAATAGAAACACTTTTTTCAATTGCGAATAGTTGTGTTAATATACAAGGTGATTCACGAGGAATAAAGAGCCTGACCAAATTCTCGATTTTCAACCACCAATGTTGGTTGAATCACCCTGTATTTTACTAATTCAAAATAAAAATTTCAATTGATTTTTGCCATTTCGAAACCTTTATAAAGAATTTAAAAGTAAGTCAAATAAATGAATGATAAAAGTTTCGCACGTTGTGGTAAATTAAATTAACTTTTAATTAAGAATTTTCATTAATTATTAAAATAATTCATTTGCTACGAGTATTACTAATTTTACTGAACATGTAGTCTTAATAATCTTTCAAAATTTTATGAATATTTTAAAACTCTAAAGAGTAGTTTTTTATTTAATTTTTATTATTGTTATTTTCCATAAATTTTTGTTTTTTAATAAACTGCTATTAATTAAATCTTTGGTTTTAACCTTTTTTCTTACTTTTTTACACAAAATATATATTAAAATTGGTGAGGCAAAACAAGGGTAAAGTAAGACTTAAACTACTTAGATATCTTACGGATTGGTCATCGTATCCACCACCTCCATATCCGCCATTTCCTCCATACCCTCCATTACCCCCTTGACCTGGTGGCAAATAATTGCCTCCTGGTCGTGGAGCACCATACTGATTATTTGGCCTTACAATAGCAGTGGTTTGTGCCGGTGCTCCGTATTGATTCGACGGCGGTGAGAATGGTCTTGGGGGGCCGTACTGGTTGTTTGGAGGACCGTACTGGTTACTCGGGAGGTACTGACTGTTCGGCACTGGGGGCTCGGCCAAAACAAGAGCCGCAGTAGCGAAAAAGACAAGAGACACCTGTACACAAAAAATTAGTATTTACTACCGGTAAAAATCACTGTCACTGTCACATTGCCTACCTTCATAGTTGCACTAAAATCCGTAACTATAAAACTATAGCAAACTGTCTTTGCTTAAAGATGATTTGGGATGGTCTGGCTGTGCGAATCTTCGCTTTTGCTTTTATACCAAAGCAGCAAATAGTGGGTGTAATCACAAAATATTTTACTTTCATCCCAAAACCTTGCTACAGTACCATCACTACGAAAAAGCACCCTACCATCAGCTTAATTCTCTTCCCCTCTAGACACCTTTCGGTGCTAAAACAAACGGAGAACGACTCGTGATGCGCCAATTCTTTTACGATTCGATACGATAAGTCATCTCTTGCGTATTCATAGGCGATTGCATTGAAGTGGTTCAGTGAGTCGTCGATTCGGTGCAATGTTTTAAGATCGGATTAATCTAAATCTGGAGTGAATTGTTTGCGATTAATCTGATTTTTTTAAATGATTTATTTATTACTCTCTTGTGCAACTCTGCCTTAATTGCCGGGATGGAATCTTCACTATTTCAAAATTTTTTGTGATTTATTTGCTGCATTTTTGTAGGAATTATTTGCATTAAATTTAAATTATTTGAAAAGAAACCACCCATTATGTTAATTTAACTAGACATACCAATAAAATAAAAAGAGAGAAATGCTGTAATAAGTGAGCATCGCATAACGTAAATGAGTTTTAGTTGCACGAGAAGCCACTTAAATCGTGAACAATTAGTATGATAATTTAAGTGGATTATATAAGAGTAAGCTCTTCCAATTTTGATTTTTATTTGTAGCATCTAATTGAGTGAAATGGAATGAAATCTATCAAAAATTTGTGAGCAAAAAATGCTAAAGTTTAATCAATTGGAACTCAAAGGATCTAAATCAGTAAGACGTCATATGTTTAATATAATATGTACACGTATAACTAACGACTTGCGTTTACGTTTTTATGAAGTAAATAATCCGGTACATGAGACTTAATTTACTAAACTGCAGGTTACTTTCTCATAAAAGCAGTAGATATAGTTGCGAACCTTATAATTTTGCTATTTAATGAGCTATTTTAAAATGTAGCTTACATAAAATTATGTTAAAATTGTTGTGTGCTCAAACTTAAAAGATTCATTATCAAGCTTATTACTGTTTTATTTTATTTTAAAGAGTTTTGCAGCGTTGTGCACCAATAAAACTTAAATTTATTTTATGCTTTTTTTATAAATAAAAACTTAGATACAATCGGGCATTAATATCATGAAAATTGTAAAGTAATTAATTTAGTTAAAAAATAAAAATTATTATGTTTTTACTTTGTTGTAACTTGATTGCAAAATGCTCAGTGTGATCGGATGTGTAACGTTTTGGTAGAAGTCTTGTAATATTGATAAAATACTGACAATTCCAACAACTCGAAAAAAAAGCAGAATACACGTGTGTCGCTATTAGTTGACTATATAAGGGAAATAAATTACAGGACGGATGAGAAACTTTTAGGCATGGAGGCATCACGATAGCAGACTTCAAACAATTTTAATGTTATTTGCATAAACCTCAAATTACGCAAGTGAACCGTATGCAAACTCTTATTTCCACTCGCAGATTTCGAAAAACTGGAGAACACTCAGGATATATCCGCTCATGCTTCATTGAATTTCCCAAGAAAAATATTTATCTTAGAGAAGAAAAATATGTGTGTGACATTATCAATAAGTTGCGCAACTTATTTTTCAACGCCGTCGAGGCTTTATTGCACTTTTCCAGGACAATATTTCTAAATTATAACAAACTTACTTAGGTAAAAGTTAGTGCAATAGCATCATGATTAATTTCACATATTTTTCGCCGTGTTACAACTTTATACTCAATTTAGAGGATTGACAAAACATTTTGTTCTACTTAATAGATCAGTGTGTCAAGATTTCCCAAGATGTTACTGCATACCTATCTCCTTTTTAATATTAAGTATTTACTTTCCATTTAAGACAAAATTAATTTCACTGAAAAAAAACGCAAACCGAAGCACACGCACGAGGCAGCAATTTCATTAAGCAAATTAGTCTAAAAAAAAAAAACAAAACGAATTACTATATGAGTCAAGTTTCTTATTTTCCGACAAAGGGACGTTGATTTATTGAGATAATTATGTCATTATTTAATGCATAATTTTCATGTTTTTTCTGTTATGAAAACGTGGGTCGCATTTTGCATTATTTTTACTTTGTAATTGTTTTATAAAGAATTGGAATGGTCTCAACTAAATCAGATTGTCCTGAAATGGGCACAGTTTCGTTAGAAATAATAAATTAGCGTAGGTGCACACAATGGTACATAACATGCAAATGCGATATGTGAATTGTTCATTAACTCTTAAGATGTGTGTATTACGATTAGTAAATAAGTTGCAATTAATTAAAGCTCTTTGTAGTTGACTTACTTACATAATAATTATATTTTATGTAAACTTGTTCATTGTTGAAAAACAAAGAATTACTGTTGAAAATGTTCTACACTTCCGTATTTCAGTATGAAATTAATACCTATGGTGAGAACATTGATACAACAAAATTGTCAATTAACTAGGAGGTACTTTATATTTATGATAGAATATCTCACGGTAATAATAAGCTGTTAGCATCATTGTTAAAGAATGAAGACATCTGATGCTACCTGACGCTGCTTGAGAAGTATCAGCATGAAATTTAAATTCAAATAAAATAATTAAAACACCAAAGCCTCATTTCTTAGTTGCGAATTTATTCGGAAAATTATATAAATTGCTCGAAATGATTTATGATTTTAAATTACAAGAAGGATCACGAGCGTAAAAGTTCGTTGTCTTGAAATCCAGCAAATTTATTTAAATTGTTAAGTTTTTACAATGGATAGGCAAGGTTATAGCATTTGTATTGCTAAAACATTATTACTCAACCATTTCTTCAAATAATCGGCTTTTAATATGCCATAACTTATCATAAATGATACGCCACCTGAATCAAATATTTTAAAGGTAATTAATTAACCGTGTGAAAGACACGAAAGATTTAAAAGCTCTTAATTTGAGAGTTGAGTAATTGAAAAATTGTGCTTTTATTTCATCACATTTGTTAGACAATGAACTCTCCATCCATCTTTTGCAGACAATGACTAGACTTGGTTTTATTATTTTTACAAATATTTTTGATTTTTACTGGAAGGAACAAGTGGGTTTCTGCAAGGCAGAGCCAAGCCTGAAACATGCAAACATTTATGGTTACCAGAAGTACTAACACGACACTACGTTTAATTTAATTGTCATAAACTTAAACATCATTATTTACAACAGAAATTTGTCGAGTCTTGAGGAAGAGTTTGTTGTTAGTTGAATAAATTTGAAAATTATGAATAAATGTATGTTGTAAGAGGTGTTTGTTATTAAGTATTAACTATAACAAAATAAATGAACAATAATTGTGATCACTTGTTGTTAATTTGCCAAGGATAAAGTTGGTGCAAGCGTCCATTAAAACTTAACAAATATAGAAGAACAAATTCCTGTTTTAAAAATCTGATACCATCAGTGCCAAATGTGGTATGTTCACGGATGCAGTTTTCATCATTTGCCATTAGTCACTCATGTTGTTGCACTTTAACACAATAAAGTGCCGACACATTATAGGCGTTGTAAATATGCGCATATAAATAACATAACTTGGGTGGCAAAGAAATCGCTGGATAGACTGGTAGTTAGAAATATAACTCATTGCATAATTTGCGTATATTTTATGCACAGTTTGATAAAATAAAAATGTTAATTACTTTAAAGATAAATTTTACTGTAATTAAACTCAGATTAAATTTATTAGCTTATTACTATATCTAGATGAGTTGCGTTAATCTTAAAAGTTGTTAATAAAATTAAAGTCAAGTTTAACAGTGTCATTACTTTATTACTTGGGGCAGGGACAACCAGAGGGTTAGTTTATTACGATTAATGATGAGTGGTGTTGCCTCTAGTAGTACATGACATAAGCTATTTATTTGTGTTTCTCAATGTACAAATAGGAAGCTATTTGCGATATAATTTATCAACTTTACCAGAATTTTATTTTTCATTTTAATTAAACGATTTGTTGTCGATACAATTTTAATTTAATTTTAACTGTATTTAACGCAACCGTTCCAATTAACGAACAGGTAAATATTATTGCATTTACAATTATGGAACTTATTCAATCTGTTTTTCTTATTTCACAAAGATCGATAATGAGTGAAGCAATGTTATTTGTAAGTTGGAATAAATTAATAGGAAGGTACGGTTAATATGTAATGTAAGATTGCTTCAAATGAAAGTCATCTTTGAAGTTTGGAGCTTATAAACAATTATTTCTTAAGCAATAAATGGAAGAACAAGTAATTTATCCGTATCGTATTGCATCTTATTAAAACACTAAGGGCAAATTAAATTATCACATTAGAGTGGAGACGTAATTACTTGATTTGTGATTTTTAATGACATAATTTATTGCTCTAATTACAAAAGACCAACCATCCTTGAGAAGTGGGTGGTAAATTTCTTTGAGCAGTCGTGATGAGACTTTCATTGCAACAAATATGGAGTGTAAAAAATGGCTGTTTCATTTCTCCTGTATTTGCAATAGGCATGTGCATGCCCGGATCATAACGTTTTAAGATGTAACAACACGACCTAGATGTTTTCAGGAATTATTTACATTTTACGATTTGTTTAATGAAACTGTACCTTGATCTGCTTATGAAACTGTTGCAATTTATCATGAAATCTCTTTTCTTGTGCCAAAGGTGTGAAGGTTTAGTTTCATCTTACTGAAGGTAAGTACCATTTAAAATAGTTAGTCCTTATTGTTGGCTTATGCTTTTTAACCGCTTAATTTAATGAGATTTTACATATTGCAAATTCATAATGTTAAACGAAAATAAACCAACTTAATTAGGAATTGTTAATGAAGTGCTTTTGTGTTTAGGCAAAACCTGTAATTGCGAATTGGCCAATTTCCCGATACATTTCAGACAAGTGAATAACAATGACATCTTCGAACGTTTGTTGGATGTTTCCTAATCATGTTTCTCCTTGGAATGTCTTCAGGATGCGAGAACGTTGAACTGATTTCTCCGAATTGCCCTTGCCGTAATCCATCAAAACATTCTTGCAGTAATTTTAAATGATGAAGCCCTATTTTTATCACGGCATTTCCGTCGAAGTTAACAAATTTTAAGAATGCATGTAATAGAATAGTCGTGAATCACTGTCGGCATTTATGCGATTGTCGCAACCGTTTGATTTTATTAACTTATCATTTACAAATTACTACAAATACTTTGTTCACGTTTTTTGCCTTGATCTTTGCTTTAATCTTGTATGTGTATCAGACAAATGTCGCATTGAAATGTGTGTAAAGTATGTATGTACTTGTCCTCAATTTGTTACGTGTGTAACAATAGAATGATGATGATAATTGCTATGTGTAGCATCTCGGGCACACCCACGGAATAATTCCGTGGAACGTTTTCTGACTGTTTTGACGCCAAGGAGACCATTTTCAAATTATTTGTACGTTAAGTGAGATACTGACTGGTACACTATTTTTCTTTAGACTATAGGTACATAGGGGTCTCTTGTCATTATACGGCCACCATTCGTTTGTGGATAATTTCAAAAAGTTGTTTATTTTGAGAAAAAAATAAACCTTTTGTTGCTCTATTTTTGTTTCTATTATTTTTCCGGAAATTATTATTTAAGCAATTGATACAAGAACTTTGTCACTAATGTTCCAAGTATCTAATAAAAAAATTTTATCGTTTGTATTTTGTTTTATTGCTATATGGATTTCTTTCTGGAGTAACCTCGTAATTAGGAATTCTGCAGTCGTGACAATGACGGAAATGGTAGTCATCTGGATAAGTCACTAAATATTTTAATAAGACAGGTTGCAAAACGTCCTGGAGGTGAGCGAAATTACCTGTTCTCAATATGCCTTAAGGCTCTGAGGATAACCTGAAGTGTAGCAATAATTTAACGACTTGGAATACAAAGAGAGTTGCCCGGATTTATCAAAAATGGGATGAATATTAACAGTCTGATAAAATCTTTTCGTATTTATGGGAGATTCAAGGATTTATCTTTTCATAAAAGGGATATTGCATATGCAGTGTTAGTCAGAGACTCATAAACTCTGTTTTATGGCTGGAACATGCAGATAGAAAGGTTTTAAATAATGCAATTATCTTTCCTTAGCAGATATTTAGGAGATTGAACTAACTATAAAGCTTTTTTCTCAACCTCAACACCAAATTGAAATCTTTTTTGTAGTTTGGATTTTAAAATTATACAGTACGAAAATTACAGTCGTAATCAAATTTCGTGCAAAAATTACTCTTAAGTATACGATAGAATTAAATAGATTACCGATTGATCAATATTATTAGATCATCTTTACCTGAACCAACCTTGAGTGAAACTGCACTTCGTAATAATAGTTGTAAGGTGGGATGAACTGAGATCAAATTTGAAGAGTAGAATACCAGCAGTCAATTCCTTAATCGTCTATAACAACTTTCAATTTCCTTTGAACCAGACACTTTGTGAAGTAACGCAGAATAATTAAAAAGTCGATTGTTTTAGATTTTATATATTACATCAAATGCAAAAAGGTCAAGTTTATAATTTCAAGTTTACTCAAGTTCGCCTAGAGATTCACGCTTTCGACTTCATAAATTAATAAAATCGTGGATTTCTAACTTTAATTCAATACTCAAATTTTCTTCTATTGTCTTGTCGCCACACGATTTGAAGTTGCAAATTGTGTTACGTAACTGTTATACATTCGAGGATAACACAATGGGGCACTTGCAAAATAACAACTTCGAGAGCTTCTCTTGCGATTTTTGCACTATATGCATCGGTTCCTTTTATTTTGTTAAACACATTTTGTAAATTCAAAAGAAGAAAATTTAAGTTTCTGTTCAATAACTTAATGCGTACGTTTATACCACACAATTTGCTTTGTAATAATTACCTTAATAAGTTTTAAACGTAACTGGATTTCATTTAATTTATTGCCTTATATTTTTAAAGACTTAATAACCGTGTAGAGCAATATTGAACTATGAAAAAATAAGTACTTTCACTTGTAAATTCACTAGTGATGCTACATATTACGTAGGAGATATGTAACAACGAGGTCATCTATTACCTTATTATTTCACTCTTAGCTTTCAAACAATGAACTGTCTATTTGTTACGACTAAGTATTAAATTTAATCTAGCAAATCAGGTTTTGTCTCATAAATTTTTATTCTGCTAATTAGGAAAACTGTTCTTTGGTGTAAAAGCGTGTTTAATGTGAAATAGTACTATTTTCTTAGCTTTATGACTGATGCAATTGCAAATTATTTCAATACTGCACCTTGCTCTTCCATTTTTGAACTTTCGTAGAAATAAATCAATTCAATGACTTTATTCTTGCATCAGAAATAAAAAATATCTTAAGTCACTTTATATACCCATGCAATTATATCTTAAGATAATAGTTATTTAATTATGTTTTACTGCATTCTCATTTAAATATCACACCTACACAATGACTTATTACAAATCGGATACCAGAACTAATGAAGTACAAATAAGTATGTGGTACAATTCATGCCCAGAGCTAGATTTATGTTAATATATAGGTCGCATCACCCACTAAAACTTGCATATTTAGGGTTTCTCAAAATGGTTACACTAGTTTACAGGAAACATTAATCATTTTAAGGTGGACTTTAGCATTTGTACAAACAATTAGCGTGTTTGAAGGGTAAAATGTTCCTGTGTAATTAATTATTTGAATGGAAATGCTTTTTTTTATTGAAATGAGTTGTAGGTTTACCAAAATGTGGGTTTTACAAATTATTTTTCACCAAAAAGTGAATGCAAAAATCGATCAATTAATTCACAAATGAAAATGAAATTATTATTGAAGTTATATATCAATCAGTTACCTATATTAAGTGAAAACAAACACAAAATAATAGATGAAGATTTAAGTTTTTGCAAACAGGGATAGAGGGTAAAAATGTTATCTAGGTATACCACAATAATTTGGCAATAAGAATGACGCAAAAAAATTTATTAGAAGCATCACAGGATGTTGCATAAATAATTAGCTTAATACAATCACGTTTTCAATCATATTTTCAAAATTCTGATTGATGCTGCTAATGCTAATCATTACTTTCCAATAAATCATTAGTTACCCTAATTTTAACTCACAGATATTTTTGACAAGAAATTCAAAAGTGATTGTGTAAAAAGGAAGTAATAAACTAATGATAGCTCCAATTTAAAATGAGGAATAATAATAAAAGGAGTCCACTAATGTAATCATTACTACTCGTATAGGAGATGACTATTGCACTTAATTTAGTTGGACACGGAAGTGGAAAATTGTAACGGTTTTTCAGAACAGCATGAATCAAATAATTGTGTCGTACAAAATTCCATTTGCTGGTATTCTACAAAATTATCAATGAAAGTTGTTTAGGTCAGTAGCGAGGTCAGAACATTCTTCCTTATTGGATAGATTTTAAAATAAAATAGTGACAATAACTTATAAAAGTTTGCAATTTATACATCTTGTGCAATTTTATGTTACTGGCAATTTTGTTAATGTAAGTATTAATGGTATTTTAATATGAATTATTTAACTAACGATGTGTATGAGAAACTTTAAAAGATAATTTGAACTTAGATTACCACAATCAAAAAATGTTACATAAAGAAGAGCACTTATACCTAGTTATTATGTTTTTGGAATATTTCGTTTTAACATTTATTTAAATCTGTTTAAACAAAATTTATTTTTTTATGTTATAATTCTTCAAAAATTTATCGATTTAAGGGATTATAACCACTCATGGAATGATAAAAAACAAAAAAATAACTTAATAATAAATTTATTAAAACTTTAACTAATTTTATTTAACTAATTTTATACTTTTATTAAAAATATAAATTTTTTACATTCCTAGAGGTATGTATCTAGAAATGTTTGTTTGATAAGTTATTTGGATGTTATTAATTATGACTTAAATAATTGGAAAAACAGGCTTTTGCAGCCAGTCGGGTGAAAATATGGGCCTTTTTGGCTTAGACCGCCTCAATTCATAAAGAAAAGTCGACGTTTCGCTCGCTCTTGTAAGGGGCGTCTTCAGGTCAAAGGAAGGAGGGCTATGATACGGTAACTCAATATCTGAACGATACTAGAGGCGAAACCATAAGTTATGGTTAATTATTAATTTATTACGAATATTTCTAAACAGCTTTTGTGTTCCTCTCGTAATTCGAAATCGTGCGCACTTATTGACTTTTAGAAGATAATTTATTCTTTAAAACCGTTTAAGCTGAGCAAATTCGAATAGGTAGATTTTTTGTAGATAATAAATTCACTTTTTGATATTTAAATGTCAATGTAATTTTATTCTAAACTACCTAAATAACTTTGGTTTTTAAAAAAATATTTATTACGAGTACACAGTGTTTAACCGAAGTTATCTGACTTTTCCTAGAGAGGCCTTAAAGTGTATATAACAATCAGCACCAAGAAACTATTTAATTTAGGTTAGAGTAAATAATGGAGAATTCATAAATGGAAGGGTTGTTTAGTTTTTTGATTGAGTAGAGACAACAGTAGGTATACCTTTAATATACTTGATTGTAATATTAGATTCACCTTTTAGTTGTCGTGCTTTTAAGTCACGTCATACCTCATTAAGTTGGTTTAGTTGGGAAGGTGTTTTATCGTCAGAAATCGAGATATGTTTAAATTCGGAGTTTCTAAGATGAAGTTTGTTTTGAAGAATACTTTTTGCACAAAAAGGTGACGTGAATGCAACCTTGATCATTCGTGGGGTAGAATCTTGTTTACCTATCCTAGTGACTGTAAAGGAATCGTTAAAATCAGGGATTACAATTCTGGGACACCTCTAATAATAATATTATGAGAACGAGAAGCTCTTTCAACAGCTTCAGAGATAAACGAGTCAGAAATGGTAGATGAACCAGAAAAAGAAGAAAATTGAGTTTGTAGAGAAGCAAGATCTTTTGAGACACTAACCACGTTGGAGGAAATAGCGATCTGAGAGCCATTTAGATCAGCAATAGCCAGCTCATGGGCGTTAAGTAACTGAGTGTGATTGATTCTCAAGCTTTGCATTACATTTAGCCACAGATGGGATGGAGCCGATGGTCGGCAGTTGTCGGTTTTCCGGCATTGGGATGGGTCGATGGAGAGTTGACGAAAATTGATAAATCGTTTGCTCAAATTATTAAGAATTTTGACTATGAGTAATCACTTATCGCATTTGACTTGTTTTGAAAGGAATAAAATAATATTTGAAACGTTTCTTTAAAATTAAAAATTGATCTGATTCATGGTTTTGATGTCCAAAGTCACCATTTCACAAAATAATTAATTTATTGTTTTATTTACTAATAAATTTATTAATTAATGTAGAAGTTAAGGGTTGTTTACTATTTATCAACAGTAAAGGATTTCATGTGACTTTGGTGAAATTTTTCACTGAAATCGAGTTGTGGCTTCAATTACTACTTTATCATTTATCATTCAGCTTTTTGAAAAAGTGTAGTAAGTACAAAATAAATTTTTTCCTTCCATTAGGCGACAAAGGATTAAGATAGATACTCGTATCTTATAACTCGGTCTGGTAACAAGACGCATAAATAACTGTCGGTCTTTAAAATTGTATTATCCTTGTATCTAGTAATAACTACGGTTAATAAGATTATTGTAATGATCGTTTATTGCAGCATTAAATAGACATTAAATAACTTCTTACATACAAAACTGTGATTATAGAGTTACTATTAATTAATCACAATCCAAAGCTATAGCACCTAATTAATGCATAAATAAAGTGACCGTTAGCATTTTAAAATGTTTATTTATGTATAAATTAAACATTAATTAGAATTTTGATAAATATGCGAGAACTGTTATTGAAGAACATAAAAAATGTAAAATAGAATTTCCTTACGAAAAGTGTATTATTACATCTAAGCCTCTATTACGTACCGATCTGTAATAAATTTTAAATGTCTGTTTATGATATAAGAGGCGTTCAAAGGTTTTATTCATTGGTAAAAGATGGGTTTCAATTTTCAGCTAAGAACGAACACAATTCTTAGACGTTTGAGATACGTAGGAACGTGGTTTAAAAACGATTCCTATGATCTATACTTTGTGTATGCAGTTTTGCTCAACATTTATTACAATTTGCATAACATTGCCCAAACGATAAATGTTTTTTATTCTCTGCACGATATTGAAGAATGGTCATCATCGGGACTATTAACTCTAACGACGATATTAACAAATTTTAAGGCCTACTGTCTTCTCAAGAATAAAGACCGCATTCTCAAACTTAATGAAATGGTGACACAGCCAGATTTTCAATCAAAAAATACGCACCAGATGAAAATTGCAACTGATACATTTAAAATATCCAATGCAATGTCTTCATTGCATTTAATTGGATCGATTTTAACAGTTGTGTTTTTTACTCTTTACTCTCTTGCAGAACTGCCAAATAGAAAATTGCCATTTAACGCTTGGTATCCGTATGATTTTAAAAAATCCCCTTACTTTGAATTGACACTTTTTTTCCAATTTACCGCTTCTATGGTTCATGCCCTTATTCATGTAAACAGTGATTCTTTAACTATCAATTTCATAACGATTTTGGTGATACAACTTGAATTTTTGGCAGATAATTTAAGAAACATGTGCAGAGAAGCCAAAAGTACTATGGAGCAAAGTTTGTTGGATTGTATACGTCACCACAAAGAGATTTTGGCGTACGTACAACCTTACAACTTTATGACTGATAAGATTTTTGACCCATTGTTTTTGTAGTTGTTATAATGAATTGTACCACATTTTGAATGGTTATTTATTTGGACAGTTTATATTAAGTACGACTGCTCTCTGTATGACATTTCTTCAGATGACTGTTGTTAATCCTTCAAGTACACATTTTATGGCCATTTCGGTTTATGGAGCGGCTCTTTTGGCAGAATTGTTAATGTTTTGCTGGTGGGGCAATGAGTTAGTAATAAAGGTAAGAACAACAAATTAGCTCTTTCTAACTATCAAATCGTATTATATTTTTTCTTGATTAACTCTACTTATATTACGTGAATTGTGTTTAATAAACAAGTAATAAGTAGTAGTTTTGCAAAAAAAATCACATAAGATCCATTAAATATCTTTTATTGTTTTACTATATCAAAATTGTATTTTAGAGTCAACTGATACCTCAAGCAGCATTTGAGAGTAACTGGATAGAAGGTTCGATATTTTTTCAAAAAAAATTAATTTTCTTTATTTGCCGGACTCAAAAAGAAATGACGTTTTATGCAATTGGTTTTTTTAAAATTTCTTTAAACACTTTTATTCTTGTAAGTACTAGCTTACTGAGAACTTGTAGTTTCATTATACTTTAGTTTTGCAGATTATCAAAAACTCTTATTCTTTTTATTGTGTCTTAAATCAAACTGGTTCCTTAAAACAGGTTAAATTGTAATTGTAGCAAAAGCAAAATATATTTTATGGCCGTATTGACTAATGTTTCGTCATGACATAACAATCAGAGCGATGTTAGTTTCCGATGAAGGCAACTTCACTATCTCCATAAAATCAGTAGTCAAGACACTAAATGATACTTCACGTAGTCCATGATTGTCTCTGGTAATATCCACATCGTGTCTTCACTGTCTACTTATTGACTGTATCAATTTGTTCGGAATGGTTTAAGCGTGAAGGCATTTTACTGTTAAAGTAGATGACTGTTTATTTTCCTAAGAAAATAAGTTTGAAAGAGAAAATTAGTTGCCATGAATAAATTTAAAATTTAGAAATTGCAATTTTTGCAGATTTGTCAAGAAAAGAAACCCTCTTTTTACATTTCCTTTTCCCGTGATTACTTAAGAAACATACGTTAATTTATAATTGGTAAACCGGTTTAAGGCACTCCAGATCATATTTATTACAGACATCAATACTACTTTGCGTCTTTACAAAAATTTTATGAAATTGTTTTTCCACAGCAACCAGGAATTTCTTGCAAATATTTTCTTTAAAGAAATATGTAAGTTATTTAAATTTCAGCTCCGTGTTAATCACTGTTTGATGTCTTTATTAGAATAAGCGGCAATTAAAGGACATTATGTAAGAATCTTTGGTATTATCTGCCGCTTTTGTTAAATTTTAAAAAGTTATTTAATGTTGGAAGAATTACGTATAATCAATTAGGAACAAGTATATGTGAACAAATTGAAAGCGCTAATTATCATAGAATCTCAAATAGCTAAACGAATTCCTGACAAATTATTCAAATTATTATTTACCAAAAATGGCACCGAAGAAGATAAAGTTGTTTATGCTAAATGGCAAAAAGATGAAAGTAAAACTTTAATTCCTTTACACAAGCCCCTCGCCGAATATTAATTAAAATATAATACTGTTGATTGCAAAGTTTTTCTATCTAACATTTATTGCATTTATTTAATACGATGATGATGAGTTACGATTATTTTATAAAATTAATGCACCAGTAGTATATTCCTGTCTGCCAGTCATTAATTATCTTTAAATGTAACATAATTACTGTTTGGTTTTAATGGTTTTCGATCGCAAAAACCTTCAATTTCTTTGGTTGAAAATTTCAGTCTATATAGATATTACTTTAGAGGAAGAATTACACCTTTGAGTACCAATTTCGCAATAATCGTGTCTAGTGCAAAGTAGATTAGGTATTTTGTGTTTATCTAGGTCGGATCTAATTGACTGTAATTAATTAAAGATGTTATAAAAACCTTAAGTAAAATAAAACTTTCAATCATCATGTGTCTATGACAAGCAATTTAATTGCAAATGACCATTAAATTGCCGCTTATAGTGCTAATAGTTTAAATTGTATCTAATTAAGATTTTTTCATTCAAGATTAGACCATACTAAATATCAAACAATCATGTGATTGCCTTACATTTTTACGTTGATATATGAAAGCGAATTGCGGGTACCTATCATGAATTTAAAGGTAGCAATATTGATTTACGGTTTAATTAATTTGAACAGATGTTATTTTAATAGAAATTGTAGTTATTACAACTTTAACAAGATGTGTTATATATCTAGTAAATGAACACCATATTAATCATACGGCAACTTCTAGAACAAATACTTAATTTTTACAATGCAAAGTGATGCAACAAGATATTGCATTAATTTAACCGGCTTGTACTTAATACATTTTTGTTGTTGGTAAAAGAAGCCGCCGTAAAAACGTTTACTAAATACACCCTCTTGCCATGGTAATGTAAAGATTTCACAAAATAGATGTATCTGCTTCGCTGCGTGATATTATGTTTGTTATTATGAATTACCATTTGGTGTACGATAGAATTCCCTTGAGCAAGAGAATGTGATGCAACTATTTTGGTTTAAAGTGTTTCACTCGTGAATTCAAAATCATTATTCTTGGAAGAGTTCTTGGCTTAATTAAATTTAATAAACGAGTTATAGACTTACTCGAACCGGTAAATAGACGTTCTGCACCAAAAGTTTTTAAAATGGAGCGCATCAGTAAATCATGTAATGGCCACTTTATAAAAGACTTTTTAAAAGGTGGAGTGTTAAAATAAAAAGAGTGGGAAAATATTTATTGTGTCTGTTTGGTTGTATTATCAGAATACAATATTTACTCTAAAACTAAAAATATTTTTGTAATTGCGTTAATTATTTATTTATTGTTATTGCACTATTTATTACTTAGAAGTATCATTTAGAATTAAGACATGAATGAAACGAAATAAATTAAGTGGCTAATGCAGCAGTTTTCTATTTAAATACAGTGTTAAAAGCTTTGAACCGCCGTTCTATTTGATTTTAGGTAGAAATAACGCAATTGAGACATAAGCACGAAAAAAACGCCTACTTTGAACTTTACCCATTTCCAATTTTTTCGACATACAGAAAAATTTTAATAAAACCAAAGACTCGAAACATTATAATTTAATAAATTCATTTGTATTCTGCCCAGCTATGTTATTTAAATTAATTAGAGCCTGCCTACACTTTGCAGATCAGTTAAATGAACATAAAAAATAATAAACATAAAAAATAATAAACTTTTGACCTGTAATTTACACATCAAAGTGTTTACATTGGACTACCTTTTTCGTAAATTAATGATTTGTAATAACGAGGTTGTTGGTTTATTATACGAATTAAAAAATATAATTTGAATTTCGCATTTATTTGTAGTTGAAAATCATTAGGTATTCATGGAAATAATTATAATAAACAGTATCTCATCCTATCTGATGAGCATGAGTATTCGAGCTAAATTATCTAGATTGCGGCCGAGGTTGTGTTTGTAATTTTTGTTTGGTTACCTATTCTATATTTAGTGATGAAGGATTATTAAATGGTTCTCATTGTCATTGTCAACTTTTAATTGCATATTGTTTTACATGAGTGCACTACTATGAAACAATAGCTCATATCGACATTATCCTACCAAAAAATTATGCTGTTTATAAGTAAATGGACAGCTAATGAACACGCGTTTATGATTGCGACTTTATGTAGGTATGCATTTTGTTTACTTTCTTTAATTAACAGTGGCATAATATCGTGGTTTTGTTTAAGCTTTAGTTATCTATGTTTACAAAGAATACGTAATTCCAGTCTCATAGTTCTTTAACACGCACACAGATTCAATTAAGTATTTATAAAAAAGGCTAATGAAAAACAAAAATAAACAAAAATACCATTAGACAATAAACTTTTATTTTACAAAGTGTATTGATACAGTATATACAGTGTAAAAGTGTACTAGTAAAATGCAGAGGTATCTAAATGAAATTGTAATAAGTTAACAATAATAAATGAGTCAATTTCCTTAAAACGAAGCAGTCGTCATAGTGAATATGGGATGAAAAATGATTAAAATAATAATGGTCTATGTGAATTATATTTTTTCTAAAACCAATAAAAAATTGTTTTAGCAAGTTTTAAATTTATTAATAAGATTTCGTAATCTTTTAGAAAATAATATATCTGAACACCTAATATGGTCCTGATCCTCCATTACTCCCTTGTGGGCCACCGGAAGGATATCCTCCATTCCCTCCTTGTGGGCCGCCTGATGGATATCCGCCATTCCCTCCTTGTGGGCCGCCTGATGAATATCCACCATTCCCTCCTTGCGGGCCTCCTGATGGATATCCTCCATTACCTCCTTGAGGGCCACCAGAAGGATATCCTCCATTGCCACTTTGTGGACCTCCAGAAGAGTATCCGCCTCCAGGGGCGTATCCTCCGTTACCAGCGACACCTCCTGGTCCGCCACTTGGGTAACCTCCATTGCCCCCAGGTCTGCCTGAAGGATAACCTTCACCCGCAGCGCCGTTTCCACCTCCTAAATTACAAAATTATTACATTTTTAAGAATAATTAGGTTAGAATTTATTAGCGGTTTTAAACTAATAAAAAATTTATAAAAACCTAACAAACCACAAACTAAAGAAATTAGTTTAGCATTTAGTAAGCTTTTGTTAATGTGCAATGTGATAGCGAAACCCTCAGCACTTTTTTTAAACTTTTAGCTACCTTCATAACTGATTTTTGGTTTATATCCTTCGGAATCCGCCTCATATTGCACAACTTGCTTCCTGCCATCTGGCAGCAGAACGTTGTACTCGCCTGTCGCTTTATCGCCATCTCTTGACTCCTGATGTCCAAAATGTGTATTATGTTCATCATCATCTACCTGATATTCGAATTCGTACTTTGCCGGTTCCTGAATTTCAAATAGTAAATAACACTAATGTTTATATAAATAAATAATGCTTACTGTGCTTTCTTCTTCGCCACCATATCCACCGTTACCTCCAGGTCTTCCACTAGGATATCCACCAGCACCACCGCCAGGAGCACCAGGCCCACCGCTTGGGTATCCACCATTTCCACCTTGTGTGCCTCCCTGAGAAGGTGGAAGATATGATTGACCCGGTTGTTGACCTCCTTGTGAAGGTGGTCCATAGGTACTGCCTGGTCTTTGACCGTTATGACCTCCTCCGTTTCCTTGCCCTTTATATAATCATTTTTTAAATTATATAAAAAAAAATTCTTGTAAACTCACCAGGAGCTCCATATGTTGAACTTGGCTTTCCATTACTAGAACCACCGCCAAAACCATTTCCTCCCTGTCCGGGAGGACCATATGTAGAACTAGGTCTACCCCCATTTTGGCCACCACCAAAACCATTTCCTCCTTGTCCGGGTGGACCATATGTAGAACTGGGTCTGCCTCCATTCTGACCATTGCTATAACCATTTCCTCCTTGTCCGGGTGGTCCATATGCAGAACTGGGTCTACCTCCATTTTGGCCACCGCCAAAACCATTTCCTCCTTGTCCGGGTGGACCATATGTAGAACTAGGCCTACCTCCATTTTGACCACCGCCAAAACCATTTCCTCCTTGTCCAGGCGGACCATACGTTGAGCTCGGTCTACCACCTCCTTGAGCACCTCCAAATCCGTTTCCTTGTCCTGGGGGACCATACGTCGAACTAGGTCTACCACCACCTGCACCTCCACCAAACCCATTTCCTCCTTGTCCTGGGGGACCATATGTAACTCCAGGTCTACCAACAGCTCCTCCATTTCCGCCACCTCCGTTTTGTCCAGGTGGTAAGTAGCTAGTGCCAGGTCTTTGATCACTATCAGGGTGTCTTCCGCCAAAACCACCATTTCCTCCTTGAGATGGCGGACCGTATGTGGATCCAGGTTGAGAGGGTGGGTGTCCACTGTTACCTCCACCACCTAAAGGAGGTCCTGGTTGAAATCCGGGAGGTCCATAAGTTGAACTTGGGCCTCCATCTTTAATATTATAATAGAATAAATAACCATAAAATTTGATGTTAGTACTTACTTTGAGATGGTGGTAGGTAGGAGTTGACCGGTGGTTCGGCTTTTATCAATGTACTCCACGCCAAAACTAATACTAAAAAGTGCTAAAAAATAATTTTATATTTAATAAATTGTTAATTTGGTTATAAAAATATTTCAAAAATTTGTAATAATACGGAAGGGCTTACTTTTTCCATTATTACTACACCACTTGCCCGTTAAATGAAACCATAGGGTAATACAGCTACCTAGACTAGTGACAAAGCAGTGTGGACTATTGAATGAAAATGGTGAAGAATCCTCCGTTTATATACCTATTAAGTCGTGATTCACAATCATGTATTTAGTGCATCATCGCAATGGATCCAATTCTGCAATTTTTAGTCTCCTATCGTATTTTTGCCTTGGAATAAACTATCGCACTACGAAAGTGTCACACGACACGCAATACCAAGATCTAAAATGCTCGATACTGCATTCTCTGTGTGCAAATCCATTATTTATTCATTTAAAAGTGTATCTTCTTTCAGCTGCAACTTGCAATATACGGCATACGAGTACGTGTTGAATCTGTGTGTCTCTGTCCGTGAAGAGTTGTAAACTTGTCGTTACCGCAGATCGTGCAATATACCATTGCGAGACGGAAAATGATGCTTTTGTTGGAATTTGAATTCAGAGCAAGGCTGGACCTTAATTGCCGATTTGCAGGATGATCCTGCAAGTGATATTTACGCAAGTTTGCACTAGATGTCTATAAATGTTGGGCTAGCCATAAAATTTATGCAGTTTGCCAACCTTCGCATAAAAAAAAATCTAAAATTACACTACTACTACTAAATTACTCTTATTAGTCAGTTTAATAAAAACTTAATAAGTAAAGTACTTAAAAGACTTTTATCCAAAAATGGATATTTTGTTGATATGAATTTTGACATTTTCAACTTTAATCCAGGAAATAGATATTGTAGATATTAATATTTCTTCTATTTTCGTGAAAAAAAGTAGGTAACACGAAGAAGATATGTATTCATAAAGATATGTATTCATAGTAAATATATTATTTTTATTCTTATTTTTTTTTTAATGATGTACATACATATCCCTGACTATTCTAGCCAGTTTTATAGATTTTTACTTGGGTATGTTATAAGTCTTTGACTTTGTACCAGCGAGAAATGTTTATGCCACTGGTTTAATGTTAAGTCAAAGCAGGAAATTCTTTGACGCACACTATAATATGCATTTGGATCATTTACGTAAACCTCTTCAAGATAAGAATCTCTTTTCATGGAGCTTAGAGCGTAATAGCGTTACTGTTGAAGCAGACGCGGTCGTGCCTGAAAGCGAGAGTCTCGCTGATAGCAGATCTATATTTCACAAAGTTTTGTACCCAGTTTATCCATATTCACCGATATTTGTTGACAGATTATGCAATTTTAATTGATTCCGTAATGATAGGCTTAATTAATTTGCTTCTTTATACGGGTTTTGGAACGTTGTTAATTACAACAGTTAATTAAGAGACAGTGATGAGCTGATGTGCTAACAAGACTTTATTTATGTGACATTTGAAAATATTTTAATTTGCTCGAGTCCGCTTCTGTAAATTATATCAATTGTTTCTGTAATTTATTTAACAAGATTTTGCAATGAAATTAATCAAAGAATGTAAGCTAGATTGTAAGCCGATTTTCATGTCGCTAGAGGTTCAAATAAAATAAATTTACTTTATATTTATCTTCTTTTCTTATCCTCATTTTACCATTACATAATAATCGAAGGAAAAATTTATTTGTGAACACTTATTACTACCTATTGATTTATTTATTGAAACTCTACTTTGGAATACTTTGGAAAATCAAAAAGAATTTTTCAAAGATAAGTGTTTAAGAATAATGATTTGAGTTAATTATAAACATCTGCTTTAGACTCACAGGAGAAACATTTACCAACAAGGGCAAAAAAGGTGAAAAAATTGCACATTGTTATACTTTCCATATAAGTCTTATCTCATAAATGGAACAAAACGGATTCAAGCAATTTGTTCTTACTGCTGGATTGCCCTTGATGTGTTATAATATATTAATTTGAACAAATAACCCTAGCACCTTAACAACATCAAGCAACATCTTTGTATGTAGTTATAAAACACGTCAAGATTGAAGAAATACATTTCTACCATTACATTTATAAGACGAATTTATTGTTATTTCTTGATGAGTAAGGTTTCTGTTCTTGCAATTTAAAATTTTATTTATGAGTAACAACTACCATCTAGTCAGATATCGCAAATTTATTATGCAGTTTGTATTATTAATACACAGAAATTATGCCTAAGATGTTTTATTAGTATTTTTTGTAAAAAAACTCAGTAACAATAACGACAACTTTTCAACTTGACCTCCAATTTTAGATCAATAAATAAAACGCTATGATGATTAAATAATTATAATAACTTTTTGATTGCTTGACCAGATAAGTTGTAAATAATTAAAATACTTGTCTGAATAGTGAGCTATTTTACCAAAAATGTTCAAAAAACAAAGCAATAGAGTATTCTGTGCTAGCGATCATTTAAATTATGCAGCAAAATAAATCATATTTTACCTATTATAATTACTTCTGTTGACTTTGAAGGTTCACCATAATCACATAAAGTAGATGAAGCGTAGAACTGTTGCGTTATAACCAAAAGGAATAAATTGGTTTAGATGTGAACGGAAAGTTATAACAATTATAATAATTATTGCTATAATGGTGTCTTTATAGTATGACAAGGTAAAATCATTTCAACAATACTATAAATTGTGAATCAACATTTCTTGAAATTGAAAGTATTTAGAATAAAACCTTAATTAAGAATACATAAAATAAATAATTTCATCGGATTCTTTTTAATGTTAATAAAAACAATATTAATATTGTTATTTTTAAATTAAAAAAAAACATACATAATAGGATTCAACTTTCAAAAAATTTTTAATGAAATTTATAGCAAGAATAAATAGAAACAGCATTAGGCCTTCGAGTAATTCCATAAAAAACCCTCAAAAGATTTTTTGAGGGGGTGCCGTTTACATATTATTTTTTGATACATCAAAATAATGCAATACCTAGAATACAAGAAAACAATAAAAACGGAACACTCGATATAAAAAGACCATAACAACCATCACATTAACAACATTTTTTGGTCATTTTGAGGATGGATTTCGGTCTGTAAAATCGTTGCAACCTTACTCACTAGCAGTGATGTTTGTGTTTAAATTGACTTTTTTAGCTTACAATACATTGCTGGTGCTAATTATTTTTCTCAGAATTTATCAATTGATTTTTAAAACTTTGATAAAGTTTTTTGAATCAATGAAGGCCGCACCATGTCCTTTCCCAAAACTTGGAAGTGCCAGACCTTAGCAAATTGATAATATGAGCCAAGTTCACAACCATGCATAAAGGTATATTACACAATACTCGTACCTCATTCATTCATTGAACCATCCGCACTAATTGTTTCCTGTAAAATTACACTAATTATCAGACAGCGCCAAATGACGCCGCCAACATTCAATAAACCTTGCATTTTGCCACACACACCTACACTGCATTTCATTATTTACCTCTTCTTATCTGTGTGAAAACAATGCCAGCCTTCAGGGCTAGACAAGGTTATCAGTATTGCCATTGAATTTTAATGAGAGCTACCCTTGAAGTGCACCACCTTAGGTGGGGAATTATCCCTACTTGCTAATAACACGTATATGTCACACATATAAAAAAAAACATTTGCTCCTCATTAATCATAATTCAATTAGTCTTAACTAACTATAGGTTAATTTAATAAAAACTAGGAAAAACGTGATTAACCCAGAGGAATCCTATGTACAGTTGAGTGTCTAAGTGATTCCAAAATTTTTGGTTTCTGAAAAATTAGTCGCAATTCAAAATGCAAATCGAGTGCTTAGTGATAATTATGTTAATATGTGGAATAAATGCATTTAATAATTGTAAGTATATTATAATATGTGTCCCGGTGTTCTAGTTAAAACTGTGTGAAGGTTTTCGAAATAATCTTCTTTATAATGAAACGCACTTCTAAGACCAAGCTTTTGCAGTTGCTGATGTCAATTGTGGTCATAAGCCTACAAGAAGGGAAGGAAAAATTGTAGGAGGCACTACTGCCGATAAGGGCGAATTCCCTTGGTTGGTGTCAATAACAAGAAGAGGCGGCCACTTTTGTGGAGGAACTCTAATCAGTAACAGATTTATTCTCACAGCCGGTCATTGTCTTTGCACGTGAGTGTTTTTAATTACATTGCCATATCTGCATTGCCATTTGATACGTTTCAGTGGAATCGGAACGGATACTGTCAAACCTACCCATATTAAAGTAACCATTGCACAGCATGACTTGACAAATAAATCTAGCGATGCCTACGAAATGACCTTAAAAGCCATATCGATTCATCCAGATTACACTTGTGGAAAAGTCAAAGACGATATAGCCATTCTAGAGCTTGATAACAAACTTGTATGGTCTGACTCTGTATCGCCAGCATGCTTAGCAGCCTCTTCTCATGAAGATGACTACAAACCCATTGATAATCTCCCAGCTGTGGTTGCAGGTTGGGGATGGACAAACGAAGACAGCTCCAAAGGAGGACGTGCTAAAGTCCTACAAAAAGCTAAAGTTAATGTCATCGAAACGGAAAAGTGTAGACAATGGTTTCAATCACAAGGAAAGAAGACCAAAATTCAAAACACACAAATTTGTGCTGGGCATGAACAAGGAGGAATTGATGCTTGTTGGGTAAAATATTAATCTCAGAAAGGGTATTATTTATTTATTTTTTATTTTTTGATCAGGCTGATAGTGGAGGCCCATTGATGATTGAAACTGGGACAGTAGACCAAATGATGGTTGTTGGAGTTGTTTCAACGGGAATTGGTTGCGCTAGACCATTTTTACCAGGACTGTACACTAGAATTTCGGAATATATTCCCTGGGTCAGAGAGATTGTGAACAAATAATAAGTCTTAAGGAAAAGTGCCGATAATACTTGCCATACTAACTTGCCAAAAATTATTTATTTATTTATTGTTGCATATTTATAAAAATTATTTATTTATTTATTTATTTTATACCATGTATAACGCCAAATATATAAATGGAAATTAAGACGTTTATATAATGACCTACGATTTAGAAGACATACTAAAAACGGGGCTAACATTTTGCTTCTTTTAAAGTGACCATGAATTTGATTTTTGCGAATTTCAAAAGAGGTAGAAAGCAGAAAGTGCGATCATATCTGACACTAATTATTGCAGTTTAAATGTTTGAGTTTGATAGCTAAAGTTTACGTTTGGTTAGTTTGTCATAAAATTACCTAATTTTGTAGTATAATGCCCGTGTTTACAAATAGACATACACGTGGAAATTGTGCTAAAGTACGGTGACTCTTGAAACGTTTTAATTTATGTCATAACACTTTACCTATTTTGTTTTATTTTATTGTGGTAATAAACCAGTAAAATACGCTTTTTCAGTGAACCATATGTGAATTTATCGACTTTACAAAACAACAAATTACAACAAAGTGACGGTTTTAGTTACAGTTAAGCAACAAAGATGATGCTATTACTCATGTGAGAATATGCAGATATTTGATCCCACGTAAGGAAAGTAATAAACGAGGCGAAGTTGTAAAATGTACTTAAACCTTGATCTAGTAATTTCATGAGCATCTTTTGTAAAATAGTTACGACAATGTATTTCTTTAAGTTAACTGACGTCAAACTAACGCTCACTGTAATACCTACCTCTGACAGTCATCAATCATATCTTATCATGTCATATGATCGAACATTGATGGTTTGTCAGGTGTGTTTGGGGTCACCGCCTCTTCAAACTTCTTGTTTGTAACATAGGTGTTTTATTGCGTGTAATAAGTAGTTAAATATGTTATAAAAACATTAACTTTTATTAACTGGTTATAATCTAGTGACTCGTAAAAATTAACAATCCAGTGAAAATATCTGTTCTAATTTTCTGAGTATAAAATTTTAAAATTAATTGAAAATAAATTATTTATAAAGTTTATTTGTTTTATAGGTATTTCTTAAATGAGTCAATTCCAGATTTTTTATTTTAGGATGTTATAGTATGATGGTGTAAGAGCCATTATGCGGTAACAAACCATTATTTCTTAAGAGATGTAATCATACAATTTGTACTAATTCTGGAACTTAATTATATCTTCGAGATATAAGCATCAAGCATCTGATTTATGTCCGTTTGAGCTTCCTTTTTTTAGTCATTTTAAATTCACACTATTGTTAAAACCGTAATGACAAGAATACTAAAATTTAATTGTTGGTTATACAAACAAACATCTCTTATGTGTGTAGTTTTAATATAAAAATAAAAAAATATGCAAAGAATTTTAGAACTCGCGCTTCAGAAAAAATGTCAAGTGCCGGCAACTAAAAGGTGAAAATTGAATAATAACTAAACTTTAAAATCTTTTAGTGTTGGTAGGGTAAAGGTGGTAAAAGCCGTTTTTGTGTCATAATAAAAAATATTGATATAGTTTTTTAAACATCACATAACAATCACTGTTATATTCGATGGCTAATAAATGCAAATTTGAAATTGTAGTACGTAAATCCCAAAGTAAATCCACAATATCAATATAAAAACAAATTGAAACTAATTTTAAATCGTTATAAATAATATACTTTTGCACAGTTAATTTTTTTCTTATTGGTCTGAACGTAGGTACAAATTGTTATATGAGTATTATTGAAATATCTTCGTCCCACTTTCCCACAGTTCTTTGTTGTATATTTTGTTACATATATTTATCTAAAATTATACATGGAAAGAAACTAAAAGAACTTTGCTGATAGGATAAAGTTTAGGGAAAGTATAAAAAGATTAAAAAGTACTGTGGATCCTGACAATGTATTGCGAATGTTATGATCGGAAAAAATAATAGAAACTCATTATGATTATTTAATATTCATAAATTTTAACAATATACAATATGAGATGAACAGACATACAAGTTTATATTGACTGGACAATTCAACAGTATAATTTACAATGAGCATTCATTCATATCAACAACAATAAAGGTAAAAATATATAGGTATAGTTGTAAAACCAATTCTCAGAATTACAAGCACACTGAGAAAAACATTTTTTATAAAAGTTACGGTAGGTACATAATTAGAGAATTGACTGAAAATTATTTACAGTTACCTATAACGAACCAAAAACGCGACAATCGTGATATTAAATAAAAAATTAAAACACTGCACTATTATAATACACAGCAGATTGTATTAATATTAAAGGCACTTTTAAACATTTATTATTATTCTTATTACAATGGCAAAATGGAAGGTATTAGTTTCATATTTTTAATACATTATTACATATTTACATCTTTGATTAATTGGTTTAAACGGAAAGGTTACATTCCACCTATAAAAGTTCATAATAATCTATAAAAATGATTGTTTCTCGACTCTAACAATTTTATTAAAAAATTTATTTAGCAAATGATAACGCATTAAATATTTTTATCGTTCAGTGAAATTTATATTCATACCCCATTTGTCCGTTTGCTAATAAAAACTGAATTCAAAATGCTTCATGACGTTTCGAGATTAAAACACGGCCGTTTCGTTGTTTCTTATTTTCGTAATTATGATAACGCAACTACAACCGCATGGTTTGGGCCTCATTTTATAAATTTTACTGCATTTTTGATTTAAGATGTAATATTGCCTTGTTATTTTTGTTTATTAATTTTTGAAATTAATCACATTCAAAAAAGAACAGGTAAATTTAACAAAAAAATTCTTGATATAGGTACAAAATTTATTAACGTAACAAAGTTGTGTACAAATAAAGATAAAAGAATAAATAAAAAAAAAGAAAATGATAGTACAAGTACAACGCTACTATGAAATTTAAAAAGTAGTTACTCTCAAAATAAAAGACGATTCATGTACATAAGAAAACACTTTGGTTGTTGGATTGGACTAGTAAATAACATTTTTTAAATTATTAAAATCTTAACGGAAAAATATATACAAAAAGAACTTAAATTCTATAACTTAAAATAAAAATGTTAAGTAATATGTTTTCCAAAAAAGGCTTCATTACAAAAATAACAATAATTCTTTACATACAACGATCACATTAATTTTAAATAAACTGATTATCAGTTAGCAAGTTATTCGTTCGTTTTTATTTCATGACGAAATTATCTTTTAGTTAAATTATTGCTAAGCATAAGAAGATAATAATATTTTAAAATTAGAATTTATCACATTTTAATTTTGAGTATTAAAGTAAGTAATGCAATACAACAGCATATGAATAAATCTGCAAATAAATCAACGAAAAATTCTCTAAATACGAGTACCTAAATCTACAGTTGCACTATTATCTTCTTATGCACTTTTCTTCAGTACTGACAATAATTCAACATACAACAACTCTAGAACAACACTGTTAATTATTTATAAAGTTTCTTTTAAGTCAAAATTAGCAAAATACACTGTTAATTGATTATTTATGTCTTTATATTGCAGTGATATTATCATTCATTTGAAAATTCGTTCGAAAAGTTTATTAAAAATTCACAGTCTATAATAAACTCAATACATCGAGATTGAGTATCAGTCGCACTTTATTTTACAGGACATATAAAATATCCTCCTTGTCTCAGACAAGATGTCCTTCTTGTTCGTTAACACCATAACCGTTACCAAAACTGGTGAGTTCTCTCTTTTGAGCAAGAGTTTGAGCTTGAAGTATTTGAGGGTTTTGGCTGGTGTTATGCAAAACGTCGGGCGGCGGCACAGCTCCTCTTTGGTGGCGCAGAAGAGAACCGTTGGCCGGAAGGGGTGGCGTCACCGGGTTGTGCATATGACCCATATGGGGATGCGCCGGTATCGGGGGCGGATTTTGGAAATCCAAAGGCGGCGGGTATGACAAGTAGCGATCGGACATGTTGTAGTAGGAACCGTCAGCGGGGGGCGCCGGGGAGGGGGCGCTCACATACGACGATTTCGCTGAAATTTTAAAGCTCTTTCAAATTTGGGAACAAAAAGTAACAAAATATGTGCTGGAATATACTGAACTGGTTTGTCTTTCCAACGAAAATCCTGACGAAAAGAACAGTTTTAAAAATTTTAACAAAGTATTTCAAATTTTTAGTTGAAGTTGAAGAACAAACGATTGAATTGAATTTGTTTGCTGTATGCGGTAGATAACTTTTTTTGGTGGGGCTAAAAGCTACCAAATATTATAGGAGTAGGCTACAAGTATAATAAAATTATAGAAAGTTTCTTCATTCATGTAAAATAATGTTTAGAATTATTTTTAGTAATTTTTAAATACAAATCAGATGTAAAATGTTGAAAAAAGACTCATATTATATTTTTATTCAAAACCATTCACTTTCTCATAGCTTTAGTCACGTAACAGGATGTGTTAGTGTTCAATAGCAAGCAAGGCAGTTAGTTACCTGACATCGTGCCATGATAGGCAAGACTCTGATCATCTCTAGCTCTGTTCCTATCATGCATGTGATGCTGGTGGTGATGATGAGGATGAGGAAGAGTGTGAGTTTTGTGAGCCATGTTAGGTTGCATCTGAAGCTCATAACTGGGACACACTGGGTACGCACCTGGGTAGTCCTGCTGATCCATTAGATAAGTGCTCGTAGCTTGCTTGCGTCCTTCGTCCTGGTGAAAATATCCAAATATTACTACAATGCTCAATTTATTTCAACCACGTATGTCTTTCCCGATTTCTCTTTAATTACATACTTGGGTGAATAAAAAAAATGGAGCCCTAAATTACCATGGTTTGGATTATGCAATTACGCTTATCTTATTCCAGAGATACATTACATCGGTCGGGCCAAAGGCAAGTGCAGTAAATTTACCGATTCCCATTTGAACATTATTGCATTGCATTTATGAGACACTCGAATGATCTGAAGTGTTAGTTTTGCTTTGATTTTGTTTGCGAAAAATGTGCGACATTAATGTGACATTAAGCTCCATAGGATACGAAAAAACTACTCACAACATAATCATTGTTGCTTCCTTCGTTACTGTAAGTTTCACTTTTCTCACTAACCGAAGATAAAGTCTCCCCTGTGACGGTATCGTTGTAGCTGCTAGGCGCGTACATTTCGATGGTAGCAGATTTGCTTGTTTGATTACTTTGTTCTGTAAATCAAGAAAAATTGTATTTTTTGTTTCAGAAGTGAGGGAAGATAACAAATGTAAAAAAACACACCTCGTATTCTTTTAGCTCTTCGTTTTAGCATGCAACCGGCAACTAATCCGATGTTGACAATCAAAAGGAAAATACCAATAACAGAAACACTAATAATAACAATTCTGGGTAGGTCTTGCTTTTCCAGCAAATCTTCTGGGATAATTTTCTCAATGTGGTCGCTGTACACTAGATAGATAGAAATAAAAAAAATTAATTACCTGAAACACGTTTCTTGGATCTTCTATGTAAACAACAGCCAATAAGCAAGACGTTCATTAGTATTAGTAAGGTGCCAACAATAGTGCCCACAATAACAAGAAACCCGGGAAAATTTCTTAAATTTTTCTCATCTAAGCTGGGTGATGAATAAGATGGAGGTACTTTGTCTATTGTTAGTTCGTTAATAAAGAATTGCATGAAACAACAAGATTGAATTAGTGCGAGAAAATACAGAAAAAGCAAAAGTTTAAAAATATGACTTACTCGAAGTCCTGGCTGACAAAAGATCGGGCATATATTTGCTGTTTCCTAATTTATTCATCGCCATAATCGAGAACACGTATTGTGTGTTAATTTCCAAATCCCGTATCACAAAAGAAGTGGCATTATGTGGCACGACGTCCACATATTTATAGCCATCATCATTTACTTGTCTGTATCTAATGCGATAAGAGGCTTTCATGCCTCCATCAAAACCAGGTGTCCATCCTAATGTAACGGTATCATGAGTCACGTTTAATATTGTTAGCAGTGTAGGAGTATCTGGAGCAGAAGTTACTTCAAGTCTTGGCGAAGCTGTAGCAAATCCTAATTCGTTCCTCGCAACGCATTCGTAGTTGCCATAGTCCGAGGAAGTCACGTGTGTGATATACAGGACGGATTCCGATGTGAGCGCGTCGATCTAAATTTCCAATCAAGAACCCTCCTAAATCGTGAATATTTCAGACTCACCTGTCTATAAGTGGTGTAGTATTTGCCGGTGGTGTTGGCTGTGATGGGCGATCCCGATCTCGCCCATTTATACTTGGCCAAAGGAGACGCCTGACTCCGGCAAATAACTCTCCCTGTGTCACCCGCATCACTTGCAAATTTAAGAAGGGTAGGATGCTGATCAATTTCGGGTTTATCTGTATTTGCAATTTGTTATTTTGTGTGATTTATCTCCAAACCGACTTACGTTTGACTATGAGCATCACTTCTTTCGTCGTGACATTTCCCACGCCGTTGTTGACGATGCATTGAAAGTTTCCCAAATCGTCTCTTGTAACATCAGTTATCCGCAGATACGACGTCCCATTTTTATCGTACATAACCGAGGTGCGAGCGTCAAAATCCGGAAAATCGTCCCTTTTCCACGTAATTGTATCATCAGAGAGCGGATTCCCGTCTGCTGTGCAAGAAAGCGTCGCATCCTCATTTGGATTCACTACGACATTTTCACTAGTCGCTACAATTGTCGCCGCGTCTGAAATTCGATTGGTTAGAAGTTGCCCTTTGAAACACACTTTATTTACATTGGACGGTGATATTAACTTGGGCTACTGAACTGCCCTGCGAGTTCAACGCTTCGCAAGAATAGGTCCCAGCATCGTGTCGGCCTAATCTCGTTATATTTAAAACCGGACCGTCGGAGATAATCCTCTCGATGCCCGAACTCGAAGACGATTGGATAATCGGGAGACCATCCTTTGTCCAGGTGTAGGCGATATTTGGGGGATTGCCATCTGCTTTTAACGTGATTATTAATGGCTCGCCTTCTATGCCGGTGACCGCTTCTTCGTTATCTTTGTCGAAGACGGGTTTATCTGAAAGGGGGGATTAATGCTGTCATAGTGATGCAAATTCTGACTTACATAAAACTTGAAGAGTGATAGCGTCATGGACCGAGCGTTGCAAAGCTTCATTAGTGGCTTGACATGTGTAAACAATGCCGTTGAGTTGTTCTGTGATGTTAAGTTTCAGTTCGATGCTAGAGACGGTGCCTCCGTGAAGACCGGGTTTTGTCGTATTGAGGAGACCTTGGACTGGGATGCCTTCACGCCACCAAGATAATTTTGCCGGAGGATTGCTCGAGCTAGAGTCACAAGTTAGAGTTGCTTGCTCGTTTGGTTTCAGTTCGAGCGGCTCTTTACGAATTTTTACGTGATCAGGTGGAACTGGAAGCAACAATATAACTCGGAACGAGAATCTAATAAAAGTACTTACAGTAAACATTCATTGTTATAGTTTCGAAGAGTGGGATTTCAGTAGCTGAGTTTGCTGCTTCGCACCGATACCGCGCCTCATTATCGGTTACATTTGTCAGAATTGTTATTTCTGCAGTTACTGACTTGTCCGTGGTCTTTAAGACTGAATTGATTTTTTTATCGTTCTTGTACCATGTTAGGGTGGCTAGTGGATTGCCCCCGGACGAGGTACATGAGATTTTTTGAACGGTTCCGGCCGGGATGTACGACCCTTCAGTGTATCCGTGAATAAAAGGCGCACTTGGTGGATCTGCGATAAATTTTTGTTGGTCCGGAAATGGAATTCGGAAGCAACTTACATAAAACATTGATAGTATGAGTCGAGACAACATTTTCTGTTAATTGCATGTTCAGCCCGTGACAAATCACAACCAAACTTCTCCGATTCGGTTCAACAACGGCTGTGATGTTTGAAGTTGTGATCCAGCCTCCTTCTGGGGAAACGACCGTCCTGGAGGTGGCATTTCTAACCTGTCTGCCGGCCACCATCCATTTAATTTCAGCAGGCGGATTCGAGTTTGCGGTTGTGCAAGTGAGAGGTACGGGATCGCCAACCCTGGCTTCCGTTGGCCCTGATATGGTGACATGTGCTGGTGAGACTACAAAAAAGTAATGAATAGAAGTCGGGGCGATATTTTGAATTAATTACAAAGCACGGTCATATCAACTTCGGCTTTGAGGGGCGATTTCGACATGATGTTGCTCGCTTCGCATTTGTAGCGAGCCTTGTTGTCGCTGGCGTCAGCTGTGAAAGTGTAGACGTTTTCGGATACTCGTCCGGCAGTTCTGTAAGCCATCCGAATTTGCTCGCCATTTTTGTACCAGATTAATTGGGCTGGGGGATTGCCGCCCCGACTTCTGCAAACTAGTTCCACAGTTTGGCCCCTGCGGATGGTTTCACCTTCCGTGTAGCCTTCGATGTAGGGCGGGCCAGGCGGATCTGCAATCGGGCGATAATTGAAGACTACCGTGGGATAAAAAGTGAATCTGCTTACAGAAGACGCTCAATTGTACTGTTGTTCTTAACGGTATGTCTGAGGATAAAGCTTCGTGTCTTGCCTCGCACGTGTATTCCGCATAATCATCTTCAGCTGTTGGTTTCAAAGATATACGAGAGTGCGTGTCGTATCTGGTAACCCTTTTATCGCCGTTTTTACCAGGAACCTCAATTATTTGATCGTCGCGATCAGCTGCAAAAAACCTTATCATGCTTAAACTAATCACATTTACAAGACGGTTTTGGCAAATTGTGACCTGTCTTAAATAGAAATTTTATTATAAAATTATAATAAAAATCTGTTTTAAGAGACTTATCCGGTAAATAAATTTACACGAATATGTAAATTACAAAACAGTAAAAATTCCTTTCAGATTTGACTACATATGAAAAATTATTGAATTGTCAAGATTAAAAAGGGGAGATGTGAAGAAGTAAAACCTGCACTGAAATCATTATTCTCAAATGATTTTTAAAATAAAGATTTAGATTTAAGAAACTACTTGTATTTTGAAGTCATGCTTCTTCATTCTTTGGACGGGAAAACGGTAAATGTTCCTCATTGCAGATCAAGAAAACAGTATACCTGAAAAAAGTTCGGAAAACGCTCTTTTGGAATAAGGATTATTATCTACAATGTGAAAAAACAATAACAGGAACATATTGTTTCTATTATTTAATATTGTTTTGTGAAACAAATTGTTAGTTAGGTTGCAGAAATTTGTTTTCACTTTCCAGAATTAGCAAAGAATTTACGAACATTTTTGTAAATGGCGAAATATTATAATGCCTAGCAATAATTTTAAATAAACGGACGAAATTAAATGGAGATTATGTCGAATAAATTGGGTTTTGTTTTGAGATAAATACGTATTTGTTTTGTCAGGCCAGGAATTTACCAAAACCTGTCGGATTGTCAGTACTTACGTATATTTAGTTCAACGTTCCCTCTGTACCAAACGATTTTGGCTGCCGGTTTAGCATTTCTAACTCTGCATTCAAGATGAAACTCTTGATTTTCTTTTATTTCAATCTTGGAATTATGCCGATGGTCTAAAATTTCGACGGACGAAGGAGGCGCTGAAAAGAATGAAAATGTAATTTTTCTCCACCACGCGCGGAAGTATGCATGAACAAATTGTTTACATTGCGATAAATTTAACCCTCCCAGTTTGAAAATCCAACATCAATTTCATTCCTACCACTCCATATGATAAAATGGCTATATAAAAGATCTTCACGTCTCTTTTATTTGCGGTTCATCGGCACGAATATAAAAGTAATTCGCCAGTATATCGTTGAGGCGTAGTCGAGTCTTTGTGTGAGAAACAACCCTGTTCCAATTCAAATCTAATAATCTCTTTATCACGACAGGCCATGACCTCGTGTCACTAGCACCAGCTGAATCTCTTAGTCTATCACCGCAACTAATAACGAACTCTCGTTGCGTATTACACGCACGTCCCTCCTGGTCGTCCCTCTTAATCCACGACGGCCAAGGAAGAGACAAAGCAGCCTTATGTAAAGACAATGCGAGATGTGTAAACTAATATAGTGGACGATTTGAGATTTGGCGCACGTAACGCCGGCCTTTCGGTTATGCTATATCGACAAAGACGCCCAACACAAATATTGGTTCTAAACAGAGCCCGAGAATCTCCGGTTTGAAATTAAGGCACACACGAACTCCGGTTGCGCTCCGGCGGCCCCGGATGCTGCCACAACCTCTATTACAGAGCGCCGCAAGTGACATCGATCAGAATCTGAGAAAGCTAAATACGCTCAAAAATTCACGCACAAAAGACGACCTTAAAACAACAACAGAGAAACAATCCAGACGCTATTAAATTGCGTCCATATATCTACAAGACTAGTTGCCTCAATCCGACAATAAAACGAAATTTTTTAAACACATTCCAGTCCCTTGCGAATAACTTGAACACAGAAAATTGACCTACTGAGTCTTAATGAAAGTAATTGGAAACAAAATTGACTTTATTGCCTTACCGCAAATTAGTTTAAACGGCGCTAAAAGTGTAATCACTTCGTTATATAAGTATTTCTGAAAAAACTCTGAGGAAGGGATAAGACGTCTAAAATCTAAACTTCGCCTACTCCAGAGTGTTTACACAAATTTAATTTGCATTAATAGTGAGTTTCGCGCTGCTAGAATTTTTATTTGTTTCCAGTAGAACTTCACGTTTGATCCCTTGAAAGAGTGACACTCTTAACGTACCAATTTGCTTCCACTGGAGTTTCAACTCCTTTTGAATTCGGAAAGCGTACAAAACAGAATTACGAACTGCAGCACTAGTGTGAGTTTGGGCTTACTTTTTACTTTTTTACACATAATTCGTTTGGTATATAACTTAATTTTCTAGCGTTGTGTCATTTACTCTTAATCGCATCTACAGCTTTTTCCTAGGAGAGAAAATCATACGACAAACTAAACTGTCGCAATTGAATGTGGAAATTATAATCAATACTCGTATTAATGCTTTTGGCGAATTTTAGATTATTTCTCTTACAGCAAATATATACTTTAACAATCATGTAATGGAAATTGACCGATCCCATTCATTATCTATTCATCTATATATACACTTGAATTGGTAAAATAGAACGTTCTGATTAAATGTAAACTTGTTGCCATAAGTAATTATTTTCATGTGATGTTAACCCACAAACCAAAAATAACCAAAGCCATAGCAGAGATTTTTCAAAAAATAATGATCTTTTGATACCCAAAACTTAACTGTAGTAGGTATCATTTTTTTATTTTTCTCACAAATTAACCCCACAACTTGTAGGAAAAGAAGTAAGTGAAAGTTGATTTATATCAAGTTTGAATCACCTATAGATATATGTATGGAATTACTGTCGATTTCGAATAATGTCCATACTTTAATCTACTTTATTTATTATGAAAAGTGTCAATCAAATAGAGTTGCTTTTATTTATAGAGTTTAAAAGTTCAGTTGGCATAGTAAGTGAGTCATGTGGTGAAACATAATAATCGAACTTAGAAATTGAACGATAATCCTGTGTAGCACCTGCCACTCTTACTGAAATTTGCAGCTTCTTGTTCAAATTTATTACATTAACATTCCTAGCTGCGAGTTTCAGCAGAATTAACTTTGCATTATTAATAAATGAAATGGTGATCTGTCACCTTGCACTAGTAAATCTGTGGTACACAAAGTTAGGATAAGTACTGTCACTCACTGTGCAGATTCGCCTCTATAATTAGATTACGGCTATGTAACATAAACAATTTAATTGAATAACACAATGTGCATTCCTGCACAAATAAAGCAAATCGCACAATAATTGCTTGGTTCAATTGATAAATAGTTAAAGGTATTTTATAATAAAATTGTTTTTCCCGGGCTATGCAATCAAACAAACATTTGCAGTTTCTTTGAATAAAGTTTTATTATTGATACAGTACATGATAAACAGTAAATAACTTTTCCACAAATCACTTGAATGGATCGATAGTCGCTGCCCCGGGCCCGGCGTCCATTTTGCAATAAAAATAAGCATGATTTAATTGGAGCAAGCTTCAGTAATTCGCAAATGGGGCTGCAATGATTTAGCGTTGTCTGTCGGATATGGGAACGCGACCCTAGCGTTTATAAATTCCGTCGATTTCCTCCTTGTGTCGATATGAAATAGAAAATGGGCCGGAACGGCGCGCATCTGGAATGCATTTAGTTCAGGAATGGCTTGTTATGGCTAATAAAGAGGACGGCGTGACATTACAGATGACCGAGAACGTGACTGAAGCTCTGGCCCGGAGCCAAGCACCGGACTTTAGGGATCTCTCCGGACTCATCAAATGGAATTACTAATATGCCTCGCGCTCTCTGTGACTGGAGAAAACACACCAACAGGAATTGCCACTTTCTATCGCTCGATGTTCCGGCCACGATCTTATTCAATCAATTATATTGCGTCGCCGAAAGGTCCATTTTTATCATCCTTTACTACTAAGTAGTCTTTTCGGCGTTGAATAACCCATCCTTTCGTGAAAAGGCAACTGTAAGGCGCAATGTGTTAATATTAAAGTTTGTTTTCCGTTATTTCGTTTTTCCCATATAAGCGTAAATCTTGAACTGTACTGATTTTACTTTATTTTGTACTTTATTTTAAACATAAACAACTTTTTACTTATAGCAAAAATGTCAGTCGGCAAATACTGTGTATACATATTTGAATTAATTATATATAAGATTTTCCTTTTATATTATTGAAAGCAAATGTTCATAAAACCCTCCGAGCTACAAAAATATTCTCAACAGTACGTCCTATATAGTAAAAAACTTCACACTTGAAATCTACAGTCAAAAAATTCAAAATGCAGAAAAAATCATCCGTGTGATAAATGTTTTAATTTAACGTAGATTATTAGATTAATTACAATTACATTTTAATTCAAATAATTATTAGTTATGTTTAAAAACATCTTCATTAAATAATAATAGTTTTTGAGTGAAAAACTTCCAAAAAGTATATATTTATATACTTAGACATTTTGTACATACTGTAGTTTCCATGCAACTTTTTAATGCAATTTTATTTAAATATTTAAAAACCACTACAATTCGATTATTAATAAAATTATATTTCTAGTGAAAATATTTCACCGCGAATAATAAGGTTTTGTTATGCGGTTGAGAAATTTAGAGGCAAGAGACTCCACTACTTCATGAAGAAAAAAGTGACAGATTTTTAAGAAAAAATTGCACTAGATATTATAAACTTAATATTATTTACATACATATTAATATATTATTTTTAACAAAAAATAAAATATTTTGACAAATTAGTAATTAATTTATGCATATAATTATGTTGTTTGCTGACAAATGTGACAGTAAAGGCGAAATTAATGTTGACATTTACTTAACAAAATGACAAGAAGCACTTAGTAACTTTGGGCACACTGCCAAAATCGACTTGATATTATAATAACATAATTTAATGCTGAATTTAACGTTGTCCATCAAATCTTTTTGCTAATAAACTGAAAATCATGTACCACTCTTAAAAAACCTAATTAATAAACCACTAAATTTATTTTTGTACCTATTATTCCATTATTTTGAGGATAAATGAACAAAATTGTCAAATCATAATTTGTATAAAATTTCCAAGATAATAATCATGAGGCACCGCCACGGTAAGCCAATTTCAGTTAATAAAACTCCTACATGAAAAAGAAAGACACATTAAATAGACGTCTCCGACTCTGAAAGATCAGCATCAGTTCACTGAACCTGGCAGCAAATCTCGAAGTAGGAAAGCAAGAACTAATTTATTCCTTTTACAGTTAGTATTAATCAGCGTTATATTTGTTCTATTTTCGATCGGAACTAGTCGATCGTATTTATGCTGCATACTCAAAGATACTCAAGCGGAACAAACTATTCACATACAACTTAGCAACATTACAGGTCTCTCCACAACTTTGGAAAAAACAGGAAAGCTCCCGTTACATCAAGCGCAAATTGAAAGCTAAAAGCACGGTTGAAAGTCTTAGCGTGGCGCAATATGTAATTTTCTTCAATTAGAATCATTCATAAAATGTTGAAGAGATAATAGGAAGATTACGAAGACTGCAAAGTGGAATATGATGGTCTCATAAGCGAAAACACTTGTCTATGACAAATGAAACGCTTATGGGAGCTTTAATTCCAATCAAACTTGGCTGAAATGCAGTCGTTACGAAAGTTATCTTAAAAGTTAATGTTTAGGTCGACGTTCCTCCGGGTATCGAGTTAAATTCCTCCTGGAATAAGGTAGCAAAGTATGAGCAATAACCGTGTCATAGACGGTGTAATAAGCAGTTTGCGACAGCATAACCTCAAATAATCATCTTTATGTTCGAAATAACCGTCAGAACACCCTGTGACGTTATTTTGTCACAGTTAGAAACGTACGACAAGCGAATAGTATTCTTCACGTTGCAAACGGGGCTGTTGCCACTTTCGCTAATTCGACCCCATCACCAAGAACCGACAGGTGTTCTAAAATACACCATTAAATTAAATTCAACGCAACCGGTCTCTTTAGCATCGGGCTTCCCTTTGATGTCCTTTCAAGTAAACTGTTGCACGATGTTTCGTTATAATAGAAACAATCTACGAGATTGTAAACCCCATTACCTATTTTTATATCCGCTTGATAGGGAACCAATTTTATAAGAGGACGTAAAGTGCGGTTCTGTGGAGGTAACAGTTGCAAATTTATGGGGTGTTTATTTAGGCTTTATGTCGAGGATAATCTGGACTTCATTAAACGGCCTTAAAATCTTAGTTGTTCGATTTAGAACTACAATTTGCACAAGTTCCTCATGACCGTTTAAATTCACTTGTATGGCAAAATTATGCATGTAGGCGGGTTATGAAATGAAATTAAGCGAAGTGGAGCTTCTTTTAACGAGAAAATTAAGGGTATTTCTATTCATACCAACAATACTCGAACGTCAGCGATGAGAATGGAAGCAAATTTGTTCGAAAGGCCGGCATTGAACCGATAAAATGGTTCTGTGGGGAAGCTTGTTATTGGAAATGAAGACAACATTGAACGGGTCGGGATTTTACTTATGCATCCTGAATGCAATGTCTACTTTAATTCCTCAATTAGTCAACAGATTTGGCATATAATGTTCAGGGACATTGTTCCATTGGTAGTGTCTCATAATGCCTATATAATAGTCTGGATAGTGAGGCTGATAATACCTGTACAAAGCCTGCAACTCCATTGTATTATCGTATGATCTGACGGCTGTGTTTACTACATGTGCTTACACCGACCCTTATATTGCATACCCATCTCCAGCATTAAATCAAAAGAAAATAGACCCCAAGGAAAAACAGACAACAGCAGCATTTCCCTTGTTCTCAAAACAATAAATCACATCCCAAAATTGGATTTCAACATTTTTCAAATAATTAACACTTGGTCTAGTCGTTTGCAGTCAACTTGAAGATTAAAATAAACTTAACTGAACTTACATAATGCCATCACTCTCTAAAACAACACCAGAGCAAAGCTGGCAGTTCCTAATCATAAACTCTTAAACTAACACGAAGCATCTTAATAGTTTCACAAATAAACGTCTTGACACTTCCACGAAGCTCCCCACTGAGCAACCCTATGAAGCGAGACAGTTCAGAAATCATAAATATTTAACTAATGCCACCGTATAAAATCTACAAATGCTTTTTATTCCTGTTATTATAAATTCAGCTGCTGCAATAAAAGCTGCTTTTGAAGAAGTTGAATTTTTATCTGGCGACCCAAATAGCCCATGCGAGTTATAATAAAATTCGAATTTAAAACTTTTGGAAGGAGTGTTGGAGCTTTTCTCTCATCTTTTTGGACATACATTTTTAATATTGTTTTGAATCAAAAAGGAGTGCTACAATTCTATAGAAGGAAACATGGATGGAGAATACAAATTTAATAGAAAAATACTCGTAAAATTAGACTTTTTTACTTAACCTTTTCAGAAATGCATCGATAGATTACACCCAGTTTGTAGGTGCAACTCTAAAATAAAACCATTGCTATTTTGTATATGACTTGTTTCTTAAACTTACTTACATACAGAATGTCCTACGAATAATAATGAGCCTGATTTTTTTAAAGCAACAAACATTACATTTCATAGATAACGTGGATATTAGTATATTTCGTTTTAATTAGTTAAACATAGTAATCGTAATTTTATTTTTGACAAATTTCTATCAGTAAAAATGAGTTTTAGAAAGTCCGTTTATGTGGATATCGCGCTGAATAGAAACGTGCAGTCTGCGAAGCGTTTTTCAAATATTCTTCATAAATGAGAATCTTGTTGGTCTTTTCGGCAACATGTTAATAATTCTCACAAAATTAAAGTTGAAGTGTGTTGTTTGGTCACTGTGTTTAATTTATTAAAACTAAATATTTTAATATCCACGTTATCTTTGATATGTAATGTTGGTTGCTTCAAAAAAATTTTCATTATTACTTGTGGAACGTTTTTCTGATGAGTAATCTTTGTTACATAGTTTTCAATTTGGCTTGAATAATAATAATTTAATTAGAAAACTTCGCCAACTGGAGAGTTGAGTATGTTTTTAAAATTTTAAAATAACTATGACATAAAATTAGTCTATTGTACTTCATATAATAGTGCATCGGTGGATGAACGTCATAAATCTGCAATCCATTCTGACGAATTTATAGCAGATTTGATTATGTTTGATGCTGAACGAATAAGCAATTCAGGCAAATAATTACGGCCCGTGTGGTAGGTGCATAAATTTAATTATCCAGTTTATAATCAATTTAACTAACTAGCTCTATTTAGGAATGGAATAAAAATGTTTTATAACCGTGATTTCAGTTAACAAACGTCGTTCGTGTAAAGCTTCCCACTTCTACCACTCTTTAAACAGTGGAGCAACATATTTAATCGTTTTAATCTCATGTTTCAACTTTATTGTCAACATTTTGAAGCACACATTCGCAAACACTAAAAATGCTGCTCGTCTTTTTTCTATTTCATTGGATTAAATTTAGTAAATTGCCATTGGCGACATGAAAGCATTATTGCAACAGACGTCTTTCATTCCGTAAAAGCTCGTTTTATAGCCGAGCTAAACTAAACACCGGTTGGTGAACTTATGTCGCGACTGCAAATACTCGACTTGAAAAGCCGCGGACGAAACTTTGCACGGAAAATATCGCTCCCAGTAACAAACTTCGGGAAAAAATTACTTTATTTTGTTCTTTGCACGTTAAATACGTATTATTATGAAAATGATACTTAATTGCAGAGACATACATTTGTTCAGAAGCAGGATATTTTTGTCGCAACAGAATTTCAAATTAAGCGCTTTAGGGGCACAGTCAATTGAAGCAAATGGATAATTGTTTTGTGTGTAACTTTTGTTGGTGTTTTTTTTTTACTTTTAAAACACAATTTGTATACCCTTTTCGCTCCAGTTACACCACAAACCTAAATTTGGAAATGTATTAAAAAGGCACAAACTTTGAAGTTTTGCTCCCCCTGGACAAAAACATCAATGGATTAGACTATCATGTTTAAGTTTGACAGTTCCGATAATTAATTAATTTCGTATTTACATAACAGTCTCGAAAATTTGGAGCTACTGTCGGAAGTTTTGTTGGAAACTCAAATAAACGACGAAATGCTTGGACTAGCTATCATGCCGAATATTAAATTGGTCCAATGTAAATCTTTCAAATATCGTATTTAAAGTAAATAGTTTTTCGCGCATTACATAATTTTATTCATTTTAACGGACAAGTGGAACAATGTAAAATACTTTTCTTAGCGCTCAGACAGCGTGAGTTATTATAACAAATTTGCATTGGACTGTTTGTTTGTTATAAAGTTGTCTTTGTTGAGCTTATACGAGTAATGAATTAAACTTTTGAAGCTGACAGTGGGTTGCCTTAAACTAATTTAGAGTTTGCTTGTTGGATTATTCAATTTGCTAGGTTAAATTTACATGAGAGGTAATATAGAATTACAACTAACCTGTAATTCTAAATGAGGATCTTTGCGGAATTTTGTTCATACCTGCCCTTGTAATTGCTGGGATAGGAACTTCTTGGAAACGAAGTTCTCTGCTAGATTTTCCACCAGCACAAGTGTGTCGTAATTGCATTACAGGATATTACAATAAAGCTCTTTTACAAAATTGTAACTCGCGCTACTTCCTGGTGGTAAATAGGAAACTGGGTCAGGGGCAGCGAGGACCAAGATTTTCCAGAATGGGTGAGACGACATTAAATTTGTTGGTTTAAAGTAACACGTTCCAACGAATTTCATTAAGCTGGCAATAACGAAACATTACACCTAATGAAGGTACCCCCATATCTCCCAACACGTGCACTGTTTATTAAAGCCTTAACTTGTAATTTATTAAGTGTGCATTATATTGCCGTTTAGAGCTCTTGAATAATAATTACACGCAGTCAAAAAATGAATCTCTTTGTGATCAAACACCCCTCTGATAAAGACACGAAATTACTTAACCACTTAACAATTTAGTTAATGAAGAGAAGCAACTAGAAGTTAGGACAAAATACGTTACGTATTTATCACTCTACTATCTCTCAGGTAAGAGTAATTAGTTTCAATTTGCAATTACTCGCAGAGATACGAGATTAACATCTAAAATGTATAAACCGCGATTATCTGACAATTAAGGCGCAAGTTATTTATTCCGTTGTTGGCTGCTCAGGCTTTAATTAACCAAAGCTTAAGTAAACATTTTAATACTTACATATGACATTAAGTCTGGCGTTTGCTCGAATTGCTTTATGAAGCCTTGCCGGTCCCACTTGACACTGGTATTCTGCGTCGTCCTCAAGGGAGGCATTGCTCACCCTCAAGTTATATATGCCATGACGACGGTCACCGATCACAGAGTATCGAGGGAAACCCGGGATGACCGACGAGAACCCTGCAGACAATCAAAACACTAATTAAATTACGTTATCGTTTATCAATATTTCAGAAATTACGGTCAAAGCGCCTACAGCTAATTTATCGCAGACACTTGCTTCGACCGGTTGCTAAAATTTGATTTGGTTTTTTAAGCCTAGAATTTAATTAAACTAAAATGTCACAAGAGTAAAAGCACAATGTAAACGATACCCAATTAAAAATAAACAGTAATATTAAAGAAGACTTCAGGCCATTATGGTGCAGCTCTTAGACTTAAAAGACGCCAATGATAAACATTAATTTTGTAAAAATGGCATAAAACTTTATATTCAAACATTAAATGTCAAAACTGAAAACTTTTTTCAGATATTTGAAGGGTAAATTTACCTGTAACGAGAGTGATATTTTTCACACTTTGCCCAATGAAAATTCCGAAATTCTCCTTTAATAATCTACGAAAATATTTTGTGGACATAACTTTAAGCTATAACCCTGAGAACATCTTCCCCTCCCTAACCCAAAATTTTCATTGAGTATTCTAGTCCCATTCTCATGAGAAAATAAAGTGGTCATTCCCGGAATATTATTATTTTCTCAAAGGTTTCAATAAACGTAGAATCGGTTGGTTTTCCTCGGAAAATAACGGCTAATAATTTGCTGTAAATTATTTTCCCTAACACATTCTTGTGAATTTCTACAAACGGCGTCCCTTTTAAATAATATTGATTCAGCATGAAACATCCGCATAAATATTTTGATTTCATGCCAGCGGTGCCGCTGGTAAAATAGAGATTCACAGTTCTTATTGTTGCCTCTCATAGATGAAAATGGCAGTCATAATTGTGAAACCGTTGTAAAAACATTGAATTACTTTTCCTGTAATACAAATTTTGTTTGTCGGTCCATTAATTGAGTGTTATTTCAAAAAAGAGTAAGATGGAACCGTTTGGTAACGAGCCTAGATATTTATAATTATTATATTTGAAACATGTTTGAATTTGAAAAAATGTTAGAATCATTAATTAAAATTTATTTCAAAAGACGACCACCAAATCTACAAGTTTTTTATAATTTGAAGTAAACCAGTTCTAGATCTGGACCATTAATAGTAATGACCTAATGGTATATAATCAAAATCCGGCTAGGTAGCAGTTTATCCCAACTGTCTTTGTTTTGTGGCATTTTAAACGGCTTCGGTTAGATTTAGCGTGTGATTGAAGTTAGCTATAATAATAGCTTTCTGATATCACAGAACATAAACAGCTACGATCTTGTAATTTGTGACTGATACTGATTAATATTGATTATTTTTTTATTGACGCGAGTTTAAAAATCGGTCCGAGTCTTCTTTTGAAATTTTCTGCAAATTGTTTTAAATTAAAAAGTTTGCTGTAATGGAATATTTTCTTTGAACAGGGGCATGTCATAACTTGACAAATCTAATTTAGGTTTATCACCAGCCAAATTCATAAAGTACCTTGGCCTTAGTTTGCGAAAGAAACTTTATGTTGGTTCTTGCCTCTAGCATTTCATCTGTTTATGAGTTCCAAGTTAAAAGTAAGTTTGCTGAGAAGTTGATGGAATTTAAAAGTTAAATATTCAATGAGAGACGGCGCTACATTAAAAAAATTCTGTTAAAAAAATTACATCATACCTAAGGCAAATCCGTCCTTGGTCCATTGCACTTGACCTGCCAGATTGGCAACTTCGCATTCTAGCATAGCTTCGCCACCCTCCTGCACTTTGACATCTCGAGGTTGAACTCTAAAGTACTGTTGCTGGCCATAAACCAAACTTAGACTAATGGTCATAAAGTAGACTGAAACAAGGAAAGACAGTGTTAGAACAGCAGCAATGTATGAAAAATTCAAATTTATGGAATGTGTACATTGATGCGGCAACTCTGTTGATGATCCCCGACGCAAACCTTTCCCGTACGCAAGATGGTTATAAATGGGTGAGGATAATTTAAAATTCTTCTCCAGTAGTCTCATAACAACGCAAATTGTAATAGGGTCTTACAAATGTGGCCTTAACGCCCTTGCATATTTAGATTAATATCGCCATGGCTTCGTGTAGGAATCAGATATCATTTGCTTTGTTGCAGTGCCATTAGTAATTTCCTCGTTTGTATAGATTAATGAATTATAAGAGTAGGCAGCATCACGCACAGGTCGCGGGAAATCGGTAATAGTTTTTGGCGCACGTCCAACCCCGTTAGCAGATCAATTTCACAGATAAATAATTATACATTTGCCAAATCTCATGCTATTTGCCGACCATTTCATATATTTACTAGCTATTAACATTAAACGACTCCGGAGGCGCTTGTGGTTAATAATGTATCGGATTCCTATGTTGCTCCAACTGTCCAGAGGATGGTGTAGATTTATGTCCCTCAGGTGCATTATCCCCTGAAGTCGGCTGCTCTATTTATTTGTTTAGTTAAGACAATTCCTTGTGGCGTTCCGGTATTTACTTAACCCGGAATTATTGCTCGATTTGTTTGACTTATTAATTTGGCCCGGATTTGCTCCAAATATGTAAAGGTCCATTTTCGGCCGTGTTGGATTTTGTAATTAAACTAGAGTCAAGCAAAAACACCAACCGAGATTTTAATACGGCGCAAAATAAGACCATTGAAATTAATAAATTTGCACATAATTGCTTGAATACGTAACCAACTGAAAAGCATTTTATTTAGTTAATTCCGTGCAGCCTGCATCTGAGTCCTAATTATACGAGAAAAGTCCAAAGTCATGTAACGAAAGCAACAACTAGCTTCCACGTACTTCTGTCTCCTTCATTATACGAAACATTTTCGATTCCGAAGGAAACAAACGCGAAATTGCAGAAGTGTTGGAATTTGTATGCTACGCTAACAGGTGTACTGCAATGCAGCATTAACGTGATACATTTAATTCGTTTTAGTTTCTTTGTATTTTATTATATTTTTACATTACAAGCCACTTGGGTAAAGTGCAATTTGCGTTTCTCCTTAAAACACAATTATGCATCCGCGGGATCCTTAACTTAAGGTAAATGTTACATGAAACAAGCGTGGTTGTAATTACCATAAGTGCAAATAAAATTAACCAATCTACTGTATTATTTACAAAAAAACATGATTGAGAGGTTTCACATGCTTATTTAACAACATATATGCTAACGAGGTTAGAGGCAGTGCCATAGGCCAGGAATTAAATTCAAAAAATATATCTACTACAACACATGCAATAACATTTCTCGCGTGTTACTCGTTCAACAAATACGCCAGTAATTATTGAATTGTGCAATTAAATATTGAGTATTCAAATTAACACTTCCATGAGTTCCAGAGCGAAGTAACAGGAAGACAATATTTTTCCAGGCATCCGGATAATTTAACTGAAAGATTATTGGTATTGTAAATCAGATGAAACAGAACTTGCATTTGTTCATAAGGGTACTTTTAAATCGCTTTAAACGTTTTTTTTTGTTGATAAAGTCTCAAAATACCGTACTAAACAAATGCATGAAAAATTATATCCTTTTTTCATATTTCCATAGTTTTGCCATCTTTTGTTGCATGTGCCAAATTTCATATTTCCAGCCATTCTGGAACTAAGTGAAAATGTTGGCTTGTAGGTGGTAGATAATCCTTTATAGAGCCTCATAAACACCGCGGGTAAACCATTTAAAAAATGAATTTGTCGATAAAAAGCAGAGTTATGGAAAACGTGATACAAATTGTAGAAAATATTATTGTTGGCTCAAAACTGCATTCATTTAGTCTCAACGTAAAAAGTTTAGTGCTAGTAACACGAATGGAGATCACCGTAACAGTAACTCTAAAGCATCCTTAAGCAGTAAATAAATACTTGAAACTTTGACACTTCAAAATTGAAGTATCGAAGCTGTTGGCAATTATGCTAATCACATTTGCGATTCAAAACTTTACAAGTGTAAAACACGGAACACAGTAATATACAGGGTGCGCCAGAACTCGCGCGTCAGAGAAAAATGCCATATAAGGTAAGATACCAGGAACATGGAAAAAATGTTAAAAAAATTTGATCTATAAAAATTTCGAAGTTATGAGAGTTTAAATTTTGCACTTTGACTCTATTTATTTCTGTTGGATAAATAATTTTTCAAGTTTTTTTGCTATAGGTTATTAGAGGAGGAAGCAAAGTAGCTGTATCCTAAATTGTAACTCTGTTCAATGTTATTTGTGGCTTTTATTGACAAAATTTTTGTACCTTTACTAAATAATTGTAAAAAAAACATATACAAGATCATCAATGTCATTAAATAGACATAAAAAATGTCAAATGTCAAAAAATAAATGTCAAATTTTTTTGACAGATAGAGTTTTTTAAACATTTTTTCCAGGTTTCTGGTATACTATCTTACATGAAATTTTTCTCTAGGGCGCGAGTTTTGGCGCACCCTGTATTTATTTTTGTACTGGTGTGCGAAATAAACTTTGTGGACATTGTAGAGTGTTAATATACATAGACACACTTCAATTACAATAATAATGACTAGTTTATTGTACTGCAATAAAAATTAAAATGCTAATACCATTATGCTGTTGTTGGTCTACCTGAAATAGCTTTTAGAATAATCCTTGTATTGAAACTCATTTCTAAGCGAAATTAATATTTTGTAAGCATATTTCTTGGTCTTGGTTTTAAAATTAACCACCATTTGTCTGCGTAACTATAATTTATTACACACAAGTTTCAGCATAGAGTCTAATATCTTTGACCCGAGAAACTTCACAAGAAAAGCTGCTTAAACTCCATTTTGTAGCGGTTTCAATTTGTTGTTAAAACTTTTTACTTAATGTTACTTCAAAACATAATGTCATGTTAATACGAAAACGGATATACGTTAAACTCTGGTAAAATACAAAGTTTAGAGAGAGATTTGTGAAGACTACCACATATAAAACCGGAAATTTATTAACCAAAGATGCATTTGTCTTACGAATAAAAGTTTCTCCTCTTGAGATAATCCTTATCGGAATGTATTAATAAACTGAAAAGGATACATTTTTCTATTGACTTAATTGTGTCAAGCACTTAAGAAGAAACAACTGAAGAATCTTAATGGCCAAAGCTACTTACATTTTTCTTATATAACATAACAGTAACTAAATACGAAGTCACTTATTTAGAAAGATAATACAAAATAATATATTGGTGCAAAGTTTTTATTACAATAGATATGAAATAAAACAAATTAATCAAAAAGGTTGTGTTACAGCTGTTCAACATTTTAATCTTGTACGTCTCTCTCACCCTTTAGCATATAAGCTACCCCGATTTCAATATCCGGTTACGCTACCGACCTTTATAACATTATTTAAGTCTACGGCAGTCAAGAAGAGTGTAAATGAAAATTTAAACCAAATTCTAGTCGATATAGGCTAATACAAGGATAAAAGTTGTCCCCCGGGAACATCTTCCAGGCAGGTTTCCGAATTAAATATTAAAACTCCAAATAAAGATAAAATACAAGAAAACAGAAAAGTGTAAATCCCGGCGACAAAATTTAGTCTTAACACAAGGATTTTCTTTAAATAAACTGTTAAAAAAGCAACAATTATAACTGTTTAGATGGGCATTAAAGTGGCGTTGTGTAGATTAGCTTAAATATGTCACAGAGCCACCGCTTATACAATAAAAAGGATTAACATTAGAGATTAGTCGTTGTGCTTTCATAATTATGACACAAATCTACTATTATAAAACAGAAGTTATCTGCTAGCGCAGGTCGAGTCGAGCTTACACACCGCAACTCCTCGACAAACAGCCCGATCTGCTGGAATTTATTATCCCTTTGTAAGTTATACATGGATAGCAGTCTACATTCGTTGTAGCCCTCCGTTGTACACCGCCCTCTACGCTTTTCCTTAATTTTCCCGCTCGTTCTTCCGCCGCACTTCCCGGGTAACATACGGGATTATGTTTCAAGAGTAAGGTGTCTTCCTTTGTTGTTCAGAAGCTGATGTCGCGACGTATTAAGCAATTAAACCCGCATCTCTAATTATAAGCTGCAAGTTCTTATTTTGTTTACATACTGAGTTTAGCAAGAGCCTTTAAACATAATAATTTGCCGAATTTGTAAATACTGACGAAGCGTCGCTTCCAGTAAATATTTATTTTAACAAATTAATTTAGCCCAGACCGATAGCAGAATTGTTCAAAATGCTTACAAGATGCCAGAGTATTGTAAATCAGTCAAGGCATACATAATACGGGAATGATAATCCACAACAATAGATGCTAAAATGTAAAAATGCATACAGTGGTATGCCGGGATAATTGAAAATTCAATTTCATAACTTTACTTAGGTCTTAATTTTGCTAAGTATATACTAAGTATATATTTTGCTAAGTATATATATCCGTATCTACATTGTCACCTTTTATAAAATACACCCACTTTATACGTATGTACATCCTTAACTACTTCTTTATTCCTCAAGTGTTCATATTATTATTTATCTTGTACATTAACTAAATACGTTGAGAATAACAATTGTGTTTTATAGTACTCAGTATTATCTATTTATCCAGAAAAAATTGCTTACGCCTAATAGATTGAAAAGTAGCATACCACTTGTCTAAAAAACCTTTCTGAGAGGCCTGATTTCGTGGAAAATGGTAGTTCTTCCTTGACTGTGTCATGCCTCCCAGCCAACGAAAATTCTTCGCCTGAAGAAAATACACTAAAGGTTTTATTTCAAAACTTTGTCCTGTATACCATCTTCCACTAAATCAGGTTAACATATCTCAAGGACAAGCATCACAAAATATAGACTTTCTGAGAGGGCTTATACTTATAACCATAAAAACTATATCTCTAAAGATACCTATGTATATATTATAATAACAATGAAAAAGTTAGAAAGCAAATTATGCTATTTTAGTTTTTTTCAAATGTCTTATGATACATCCTAGTTGTTTCACATAAACATTATTTATAACCTAAAGCTTTGCTTTTTTTCAAAATGAGTTAAAATTCTTCGTAACTGTTAAAAAACAATTTTTATAACCAGTGATTCACTGCAATCACTAAATTATCACTTTTCATTTTTTCATTTTTAAATCCTTTGGCATACAAGTATGTAAATAGAAGTATTATTAAAATCTTATAAATTAACCAAAATGAAAATGATTTTGCGAACAAGGACCTAAAAAAGAAATAGTCATAACATCCAAAAAAAAAAAAAAATTAATTATGTACCATGCACTAGTTCGCTATTTAAATTCTGTTTACACTAGAGTAAAATCAAAAGTTTAGGTAATTACATATATACAATACCAGAAAATGAAAAGCCGTTTATAATCCCCTTAGGTCTCTTTTCGTGTGATACCTTATATTTTTTTCAAAAATTTACTCAATAAACAAAATTTAAAGTTTCGTAAAGTCGAAAAAAATTTCTAAGTTCACAACACTACAGTTATAGGTAATTCCTTATTTTAAAAAGAAAAAAAAAACACTTAAATACTTATGTATGGAGTATAGATGGCCCATGCAACTAGTACTGTATACTTGATTCATTACAAGTAGATGCACTTAGTACAAAAACCAAATTGTTTAAATACTTTTGTTATACTTTCTTGCTCAAAACTTTTAGTTTAGGTATACATTTTTAAGAAGTTTTCAAGTCCAATTTTGAAGCGTAGCTTATTAGTTAAAATTATCAAGAACTTTTGTAAGAAGAACTTTTTGGTAATACGAGTACATTTATAATAAATTACGATAAAACATTTTATTTAGTAAACAGTCGCAATAACCGCTTTTGATGGGTGTAATGTGTATTATGATAAAATTATGAGAGTAGGGGAATTATTCTGGGTTTGTTATATGAGAAGGTATAACCAAAACCCATACTGTAAATTTCCCGTATTGCATGACTTTCCCTCGAGTATCCCATTCAATACTTCGATATTTGAATACGAAACACGTCTAGAAATATAATTTGGCTGTCTAGACGAATGAAAGTTGAAGGAAATGTAATTCCGTTACCAGCTTTTTGGGTATGTATTACGTAGCCGAAACAACATTTTATAACTGTCATTTTTTCAAATAATAAAACGATAAGCAAATGTACAATGTTAGCAATTTTTAAGTATTAATTTTCCGCACTAATCCAATTTTAAATTAGAGTTGAAAAAAGCGCTTCAAAAAGCTCTTCAAATTATCCTGTTCATTGATTCGTTCATTCATGGTTTCATTCTTTCGCCGAATATGGTCCGAACTAATTGTTTTAAGAACCTCCAAATCAGAGGAAGTTGTAAATAATGCCCAAAGTATACCGTGTTAAAAAAACGTTCCCATCATTATGCTGACTATTATTATTAGTCAAAATTACAATTTAATGATTGTAGGTGACCCGCTAAATTCGCTTTCCTGAAACAATAATTATTGCTGTAGAAGTCTAGAATATCAGAAAACGATATGGTCGGAAAGCACGAACGCTCTTGTAATGGAGACTAAGTGATAATAATTAGGTAGGAAAAAATGGAAAAAGATAGGGATATGACATAAATAATAATCATCCATTGCAGGTCATTACCAGCCTATCTAGATCTGGTCAAGCAAGTCCGTATCAAGATATCAGCTGAAAAAAAAGCTCAACGGAAATGGGTTTTCAAAACCTGATTTGTATCCGGCGACTGTAAAAACAAGTACAGCCAGTTCAAGAGTAAGCGCCTAGAGGGAGCTGGTGGTGGTCTTGAAAGGCAGGACAGCTACTTTGAAATATGCACTTCGCTCGACCATGAAACAAACTCTCATTCGCGTTAAATGAGAATTTTAATGATTTTTAAATATAACATCATTTCGAAATGAAAAACGACGCTTAAATACTCCCGCTTTTATAAGCAATACGTGCCAAACTTGTTAGCAGTCTTATTATTTTTTCAGCTGAAAAAATAAATCACATCCAAAATATTTTCGGGTTTAATTATAAAACTCGAATGTTGTCTGTATTAATGTTACAGACACAAAGTAACCGGATTGAAAAGCCCCTTATAATTAATGAAAGGCAACATTTCCAACTTTAAAATAGTCCTTTCAATTATTCAGACATTACTGTCTATTGATAATTTAAGTTGCATTCAGCTGGATTGAAACCATACAGATTTCGGTTATGAGAGAGGTCACTTATTTATTTATTTATTAATGAAAAATTTAGCTCTAATTAATGCATAATTATTATTACATATTTTGAAACATCTGAATTATTACGAATTGGAGATCAATTCAGATAACAATATTTTGAATCTCTTGAAATAATTACTATTTTGGCGATGTTCCAATACGTGTAAAATTAGTTGTCAGATATGAGTTTGTTAAAAGATTAACTTAAATTGGAGTAGCTAGAAACGTGTCGCTAACACACTGTACTTCTTTTATGAAAAATTATAAGTGTGGAACTTCCTGTTGTCGATTTTTAATTTTAATGAAGATATAGCGTTATTTCTCACAATCATTATCTATGGGAAACTTGAAGTCTATTTTAGTGATTTTTCAAAACTCGAGAGGATATATTAAATTGCAAAGTTAATTGCACTGTTTCCTTTTCGTTGCTCCTACAAACGAAGTTTTTATGAATATGACAGTCTGTTAGCATCTGGACCCGAGTCAGATCGAGTCATTTACCTCAGCCACAGGAGGCAAATCAAGTGAATTAATGTGGACAGAATTAATTTAAAATTTTGTACATTAATTATTAACAGATGAAGCCCGACAAGTGTAAATGTAATTTTTTATTTTTCCTACTGACGCAACTTACATATGTTTCGTACATAATCCATATTTGAGATAGTGTATCCACGGAACAAATCTATCACAATTATCACTGATCCACAGAATTTATCACAGAACTTTTTGTAGCTGTTTCACGCTCACGCATCATTGAAGTCACTTCACTGAAATCTTAAAGTAACCCAAGTTAGCTGAAGAGTTAAACCGGTAATAACACTAATGAACCACATAGTTAAAATTGTTATTACAAATAACGTTGGCTTCACACACCGTTAAAGCACTAGTCGCGTAATTACCGAATCCATGAATGGTTAGTACTTTCACACTCAGGTAGATACCCTCCTGAAATTTATGAATGAATCTTGCGATGCTCTCGATTTCGCGACACACTCTCGACTAATTCTGCGGTGTTGCAAGTTGCAAGTTATTTTCTCGCGATTTGTTTTGATCGAGTTTATTTAAACCGGATTTGTGTCCAGTATGCCAGAGGCCCCGCAGCTGCCCTGACTCCACCTCCGAGCTTCGAGACGCACTGAATGTTTCACGTGGAGCGGCTGAAGCGGTTAATCTCGAAGTCGACCGAAGAAACATCGTTTCGTTTCTTTGCCATCACCTGTTAACCAAGCTATACCACTAACTGGTAGTTACCTACAAAAAAGGGAAAAATAATGGACAGGCTGTACTCTGGCTCTTGCCTCCGAATTATTTGACTGGAGCGAAACCAGTGTTGAATTTAATTGTTGGGATCCAGTTCACCTGCTCGTCTCGGACATAACAGGTGCCACAGGAGAAGGCCCTTGTGCAGCTGCGGATGGGATGGTTAAATATCATTCATGCTTCGGGGGTAATTCGCTTTTTCAGTCGTGGTTTACATTTGTGTTACGGTTGTTTGGAAAACGGACACCAGGAAGGACATCCTGCTGAAAATTGCGCGAAAGAATCTCAACTAAGTTGAAATGTACAAGTGCAACTATGAAGAAACAATGTCTAAGACGGAAATAACACTTTATATGCTAATGATATTAAGGTTCTCTTAATCCTGCAAACTTTTCCGCTCGATTACATTTTCTCCAAATAATTAATCACATGTAACAATCTTTATTTCAAAAATTAAAGATTATACCACATTTTTTAAAACCAATTTAGTTTTTTAGTTTTGGAGAAAGCAAAGCGGTGGTATTATTAACCTAGTTCCAGCTGCTACACAGACTGTTTGGGGAATACATGTTGCCAAGACGTTGCTTTTGGTTTTATTTGTGTCTTGCAACGTGACATATTTACCTATTAAAACAAATTAGAACATGTTGAAAGTTTCGTAATAAAACAATAGGACAACTTTTGGATAGCAATAAATGTTAGTTAACTTTTCAGCAATACTTGGCAGAATTTATTTTCTTAAAAGTTGTGAAACTTTTAGTTTGCAACAATGTGATAACAGACTTGAAACGAATTTTATTAAAAGTTGTATGATGAGATTGATGAGTCGGTTTGATGTGCTCCAACTTGAACAGCTCCTAAGTTTATCAAAACCTACAGTATGTCTTCATCCTGTCACCCAGTATTTAACTTACAAAGGATTGAACAAACTTTCTTTTCTTCATACAAAAATGAAGCAATTTTAACAATTGTTGCAATGATTCTAGCAATTTAAGGGATCTGGAAGAAGTTACTTAACTCCACTTGTAAAAAATGTTTGGGAAAAATTTTGCTTCTTACACTTTTTCTTTTTTACAATCATTATCAATTTTGTAAACTCACTGACAAAAATCTACTGCCCTTGACCAGCTCCTTCCTGTATTCTTACTTTACTGGGCAGCTTTTTTATTACGAATTTAATTACCATATTTAATAAATGAACGTATATTAACTTTCACTAATTATATCCTGCACCATATTCGTGCGGTAATGAACACAATTAAATATTAACCAGAAAGTGAATGAGCAAACTCAATATTTTTGTTTGCAAAGTTGTTGCTTCTACGTACTAAAAATTCGGCACCAATCTCGTTTGTACAAAATGAAAATTAATATTTCAAAAAGGTACATACAAAAAATTAAAATTGGAAAATTTTCGCTCAAGAGATCGCCTTAACCCTCAGTGAGTTATAAAGTTTAAATTATTTAACACGTTTTATACCTAGGTTGTTTTAGAAATAATAATAATGACGTAATTCAAACTTTTCTACCTCGTTTTAGCTCAAATTTAAAGAATAAACGATTAATTCAATCCAGGTCGTTTAGTTCAAAAGTCATCATTTAGTAAGGGTCATGTGCGTGTTGGCGTGTTCAATATGAGGGTGGCAATTATTTGAACCTCAAGTAGATGGTCGGGTAATGTCCTTGTTAATAATAATTTTTGATGTCCAGTTCTTAAAACGCCATAAATTTTTGTTAATGTTTTTAATTTTTGCCTCCCCCTATACAAAAAGAAATAAAAAAACTAGTTTTTAAAAAACGTAAGAAAAAAAAACCTTTATAATTTAAAACATTTCAGAATTTCAACCTTCAGTTTATTTAAACTTTAATGTTTAGGTATTGATTGTTTTTCCTTAGTGATGTAGGTTATTCACGTTAGAATAATGGACACATTTTAATCAATAAATATACTTCAGTTGTAAATATTTTACATTTATTGACTTTTAACCCAACTCCTAACTACCTCAATCAAATATGTATCAATGATACACCTATTACGTAAAGTTGGAAATCTTGGACGTAATTACGTACGAAAACAGGTTTTTTCTTTGCGAAATTTATAGTGCAAGTCAAGTGCTTTAAAGCTCCGATTTCTGCAGTAATTCTCGAAGATTCGCTCATTGTTGAGTGGAAAATAATGTGGTATAATAATTGAGCATTAGAGTCCGCTTTGATCTCCTAGAGCTTTAAAACAAAAAAGCTTTGATATCTGTAAATCCCGATAAAACGAAAACGGCGGTTACACCACAATCGACTAAATACGAGATAACATCATTTTTGTAAAAATAAAAAAAATTATAAATCTTTTATATAAACTGGAAATACTTTGCACATCAAAAAACAATTCTATTTCCATGCATCTATTCAAATACAGTGCTGACATTTAGTTATTTATACACATATATGAAGACCCCCAACTTAGCAAAATGTAATAATAGATTATACATTTGGAGTTAGTTGCTTAATTTGAGACTTTGTTGTAACTGTAATGTCTTTTAGGTAACTACTAAGTTTGTTAGTTTACGGAACTTAGACGAAACTTTATTATTGTAATTATTGTTAAAACGCTAGGCTTTGTATTTATCCATTTTAATCCTATTGATTATTAAATCAAAGTTTAAAACATTGTACCTAATACTTACAAATAGGAAGCATTGTTATAACTGTTGTTATGAAACATAAACAATACTTTTAGCTTCATTTACAATAGAATACACTACTACTAAGTTAGTTATCTGAATGTTTTACTTGTTTAATTAATTAATTTTAAAGGTAAACGTTTAAGATGTGTTTGTTTGGCGGCTACCGCATCCATAATGGAAAGTCAGCATTTTGAACGACGTGCAACAATAAATTAATGCAGTGTTTCATTACTAAAACAGAGTGATGTTTTGTTGTGATAAAACAAGAACGCTGCTACTGCATACCGAAATTAAAAATAAACCATCTATACCGAAGCGGGGGGCAGCATCGTTCCAGACTAAGCGGGAGATAATCAAAATATTATATTACGCTGGTTATGATACTTACATATGTTGGTGACATGTTCTGAGCCTTTGATAAAAACCAGATATTACATGAAAGTTCGACTCGCTAAAAATGTATCAGCAAATTGGAGTCGTAATTCCTCCATGTTGAGTTCATGTTCCCTTTTGTCACATGGATTTGTTCAATAGTAACGTGTTTTCAACATTTTATTTTAATAGAAGATCGGTGTACAAAGCGAATGAAAAAAGTTTTGGATTAATCAAAAATTTCATAAAAGCTGCTAGACATAGAGGAAAAGCCGTTAATAATCATCGAATTTGCTGGTTTTTTTAATAATACGAGGTACCAATGCAGTTTCGTTCGACTAATTTCAGCAATTCATCTTGCTTGACAATTTACATCGTCGGGCACATGTGAATTGCTATAGAGAAGTGTGTCTAAAATTGTATTCACTCCACGAGGTCGTTTGTTTTAAAAGTTGATGTCTGTCCGTCTCTTTTTCCCTTGCATATCAGGAAAAGTCCATTTTCTAACGGAGCTTACTGGAAAATGTAATTTGTAGCAGTTGTTCGCTTGTGTAAATTGCTCCTCTATTGCTCCTTTATTGACAGGTGATTTAATTTTACTATCATGAGATTTTACTTTATTGACAATATAATGACAACCACAACCTTATACTACATACCCCGGTTTGTTCGTCGTCCTTATTGCCCCGATTTAATTCAATCGGAAACTGGACTTGATTATGATAAAAAGAACGAGAAACTTAAAGTAATGGTAACAACATCGACGTATTGAATAAATTTAATGACGAGTTGATAATTAAAAGTGGCCTCAAAAGTTCATTCACAAGTGCGTTCCCACACTAGCGTATTATGTTAATCTCAGCTCCTTCTCTTCTAGGACAGGTTTTTAATGTTTTCTCTGCTAAAGTCGTCTCAGCATCCAGCTGAACTGCTTCGAGCCACTGTATGTTGCTCTGAAGCTAAGTTGACTGACCAATTACCGGTTTCAGCAACCGGAAATGCACCGATTACAATAAATAACATCTATTTTGTTCATTTCGACACCCACATCTCTTTTTCATTCATCTTCAATGATATTTTTCGCGAAAAATGAACGTTCTGCTTCATAAAGATTGGAGGAGATTCTTGAGTGCGGTGCAAATTGTGGTTTTGTTTTTATGGTTTCTTTTATATCAGGAGACGAAAGCGCTTCAGGCAACGGATGTGTTTAATATGATTAACTTGGACGAATCCGTTAAAGCTTTGTTCGCCGTAAATAACAGATTACCGTCAAATAATCAAAATTTCGTTACTTAAGGTGGAAGGTAAGGAATTTATATGATTACGTAATTTATAATCTAAATAAAAGGCGAAATTCACTGTAAACTGCCATCACCCAATTCAGTACATTCATATAATACAACTAGATTTTAATGTTACTAACATTGCAACATACAAATACAGACAACATTTATTTTTAACGTAGATTGAATTTAAATTTATTTAAATAATTTAACTGAATGATTTAAATTAATCATTTTATCAAATGATGCGTTATTTTACTAATTACACGCCCACTCAACATAAATTGGAAAAAATAAACCAACTTTTATTGTGATGTCAGTTAATTATAAAACTAATATTGAATTTTAGCTCCGTCGAAATTGTTTACGTTCTCGTAAAGGTATAAATAAATCATCTCACTAGTCTACATTGCCTTTACACATCGGAAATGTATTTAAGAAATAGAAACCATAAATTAGACTGCAATCGAACTTTCCCGAAACTGATACAAAGATAACTACCAATAAGCCAGACATTATATTAGTAACAAAAGGACTAACTAGAGAGGCGAACTCTGCTATCTACAAAGTTTCAAAGACAATAAAATAATTTTGAAATAAACTACAAAGTACAAAGATTATACCAAATCATATCATTTTTTTTTTATTTTTATTTATGATAGCTGGGATCAATGACATTTACGAAATTACTGCACATTTATCTTCTCGAGTAACTAGCTTGTATTGTCCTTTAATTTATTATAGTCCACTGGAGACTCACATGTAATATAGGTTGAACGACTATTGATCGTTATGGTACTGTAAATTAGATTCCTATTTAATTTTATTTGTTTATGTTATAAATGGTGTTTTGGTTAGATATTTACATAGTACAGAAGTTATTAATTTATTCAAGAAAAAAAAAACGAACAACTACAATGTTCATTTCCAGCTTTTACTTTTAATCCATCGACCCATAATAAAAGTATTTCGTGTGTCATCAAAGAGATCAAACCTTCTCAATGCATCATCAGCTTTGGAAATACGAGTAAATCATCATTTTTATTTTTCTTATCAATTCGTAAATTATTGAATCGTTGTGCATCACTAATCGCCATGCAGTAAACAATGTCCTTGCTTTCGATTCCAGTTATCTGCTCTTAATTAAAGCTCCTGCTGCACCTAGCTGAATCCGATGATCTCATGGGAACTATAAAATTAATATGGGAGGATATAGTTTGTTTCTTTCGCCAAAACTTGATTGCAAACTAAAAAGTGTTTAGGTTTCTCAAGATCCGAATATTTATGGCAACAGAACAAACGTCTAATCTCGCATTGTATTATGATGCACCTTCCATGTTCCTGAGAAATTGTTAATGATGGTTTATCATTTGAAAAACTACTATTCTTTCCTCGAACAGCCGTTTTAATGCTCCCATTATAGTTGTAAGCAAAAGTACAAAATCTCTAGTTTCCCAGAATATAACTTTTTATGTTTTACGGTTTATACTCGAGACATGTGTCGGATGCACAGTTTTAAGACATTTATATCTTAGGGAAGTCCATAGTTGACTCCTGGTTGTAAAAGGAATCCTATTAACTAGAACAGTAATAAAACTAAAGCTATTTTGTCACTTTCTACACCGGGTGTTTTATGACTCTTATCTAATAGTTAAAATATCTGGACAAATCACAGCCTATGATTAATTTCGTCACTGCTTTGACAAAAATTGAGCAATTACAAACTCACAACTATTTTTTTCTTAATTCTGATAAAATGATATTTCTATTTTAAAAATGGGCAATGCAGATGTTGATAGATATTCAATCTAACAGTCGTGGTTCTACTCAATCATAACACCGACACAAGCAGGAAATTGGAGAGTAATTATTGGCAGACGCCCATTTTGGTGAGCTGTATTGATTTATTACAAAACGTACGATAAATTTTTACGCCCACAGTTGGTTTTTAGTTGTTAAAATTCTGCACCAATTATATTAACCTACTTTCAGTGACTAATCAAAAAAATGTTATAAATATTTATTTAAAAAATCGGGTGTTTGTTATTTCTTAAAATAAATGACTTTTATATATTGCCCACGCGTCTGAAAAACTGTTGTTAGACTAATCCAAAGGTAACACTATGGTCCCGTTTGAAGTTTCTTTTTTCTATCAATTATGCATAAATTATGAAGAAAAGTAATATTTACAGTTAGTGTGAATATGAAAAGTGGGAAAGTTGAAATGAAAGTAGATAATAACAATAACTATGAATTCAATGTTATTACTGAATTAAATATTGAGTTATAATAATTTATTTTTTTATAACAATAATAATTATAAAATATCTACATTTTTATTGACACGTGCATTTATCTATTTTTTAATATCATGAAGCCACTCGACTATATAATTCGTTTATCAGGAACATTGTTAAAATTGTTCTGCTGCATATTAATCATTTGCAACTAAACTAAAATATCAATATTTGCAACAGTACATTTTCATAAGGAGATATAATTTTAATACAATCTGTTAATCTAAATATGTGGTATTCATTAAATAGTATTAAGGGTTTTTATTCAGATTTTCAGATCTCATCAAGGTATGCATACTGGATTAAATACAAAGCAAGTCGTGCTAATAATCTGAATTTGTTTAGGCATGGGAAGGCTAGTTAACCGTATAAATGAGTAATTTAAAATGTATGCATGTCGCAGGAATTCATGCAAATGAAATTTGAATCTCAATTAAAATCCGAAATAACCACGTATGCAATTATGAATAAATACGCTCCAAAAATTTTCCCTAATTACTGGAATGAACAGAATTTTAATTAATTAAAGCACTTCCATATTCCGAGGGCTTTTATTGACAAGAATATGGAGTGTTAGATGGAAATCCGATATTAACCCAAACCATACACATGGAGGCGCGATGCCTCAGAACTATCCGTTTTTTAACAAATACCATATTTACTACATTAAAAACAAAAAGAAGTAGGTTAAATTAAAGTACTTACCTATTCAGCAAAACCAAAGTATTTCTGTTACTGGAAAGAACGCAAAATAACCACTTCGAGGCGAAATTTCTGTTTTTAATGGTTACTGGAATGAATACTCGATGTGTATATTAAGCATGTTGTTTTACTTTCGTCGGGAAACAATGAAAACCACATGAAAGAGGATGTACACTATGCTCAGGTTTATGCCTCAAACTACTAAACATACTAAATTACTTAACATTATTTCGTGCAACAAATTTGACGTTTTACACAAACATTGTTTCGAATTTAACAAAAAAGTAACTACGTTATAAACAAAGCTTCCAAGCTTTATTTGTTATTTACTCTGGGATTTGCCCGGTAAAAGTTAAAGTCTAAACCGTAAAAAGAAATTTGTTAGCGATGGGGAGAGCTAATTCTTATTTAAAGTGTTTTACTGGACTAAATAAAAACATCAGCTTTATTTTTTTTAGTCTTTAATTAGTTTTTTAGATCTACAAGAGAACTTTCTGTACTCTAAAATTGCAGATAAAAACTGGTCTTTTACAATTTTTGAGAATGAAAAAATATTTACCAAACTTTTCATGTTTTTGGATCAGTGTTTTGGAGTTTATACAACATGAGATTTAGATTTACTATTAATATTTTTTAAATTAAATAAAACGCTGACATTTAAAACTGCATTTTTATAAACAAAGAAAGACATTTGCATTACAGTTAAGTAAAGTGTTCGCAACATCAATTGTTCGTTATTCTGAGTCACCAAAATGAGGGAAATGAGGAGGAAATGCTAATGACAAATGTGAGAAACAATACAAAATATACGTGATCCTTACTGAAATAAGTATGTTAACAATATTTTTCAAGAAAAACAATTTGGAATACATAAACTGTACTTCACATGCAATGCAATTAATTCAAGACCTTTATTAAAGAGTTGAATTAGTATTATTTCACAATAATATGTATGAATAAGAATGAGCGCAAAATTTCATTTGCCAATTTCTAACTTGACAATTACAATGGTAATATGAAACATGTTTGTAAAAACAATTAGTGTGCCCTTATGACATTTATATACGGGTACTCTATTAAACTCTACAAAAAACGTAAACGCATATTGGCGTACAATGTGTGTTCTAGAATTCTTGTGCTTTATTAGTTATACATAACTTTAGAAGTGTACCTAATTAATTCAAAACGGAGTATATAATAAATATTTTCACTACCTTTACCATCAAATTTCCTCAACAACTATTACAAAACAAAACGAGCAAAAAACAAAGAACTGATGTTTCCAAACAATTTACAACATAAAAACAGAATGCAAAAGACAACAGCAAAAACAAGGTTTCATCAAATGTATCAAACGAAGGCTTTTTGTTAATTTAATAAAGTGACAGCTTTATTGTCTAAAAATCTTGTATTCAATTCCACACTTTGATTGAAAATGCGAAAAGAAGTGTAATTTCTATGTCGTCAGCTTTTCACACGACTTATTTCAGTTTATAGTTTCATGGTTCTTTTTTCCTTTTAAAATATAAATTGTATTAAATGTTCAAGATATTAATTTTTTGTCTCTTTTTTACACAGTTTTATAGTTCTCTGGCATTTAGTCCTTTTAAAGATAATCCATATTACAGCGCACGCTTGAAATCCTCGCGGAAGACGCAAACCTACTCAACTTTTTTCAACATCCTCCTTTACTATTCATTAGCTTTGTCTCGACATTTAAACCATTTACTTTCGGAGTGTGTTGAACCATAAGTTAGTTTCCTGATTTCTCAATTGTCAGCGCCCACAAAGACTAATAGAAAACGTAATCATCAATAATTGGTGTGGAGCTGAAATATGATGTGTTTCTAGAAAAATATCTAAAGTCAACCTTAATAATATCGAGTTCAATCACGTTTTCTTTAACGAAGGTATTGGAAACTTTTCAATTTCTCCGCATTGCTGTTCTGCCGAAGTTATGGGACATTGAAATCCCGTCTCTCAGTTACTTGGGACAGTTTTATTGCATTGGAGAGAGATGAATGCAGACTACAACTGCACTCGTAGAAAATAGAGCTCTTTTAGTGAATTAGTTAAACTAAATTGCTTTTATTCAAACTATTGCTATTTCATTCAAAAACTTTTGATTCTTGTGTTTCACTAAACATACCATCTTCTAGCCATTTGCCTCACAAATAAATCAACATGCAAACTGCCATATTCTACATTCATCAGCATGTGATCTCCTATATATTGTGACACTTTGTAATATTCGAAACACACTTTTGATAAATATTTGCAAATTGCCTAGTTGAAGTGCAGACGATTGCTTCATTCACCTGGATGCCAATAGATTAGGTGAACGCTTTATAAATTCATGAAGCAAATTTGCAGTCACTTGCAAATGTTTACTTTGTATTTTGTTATTTGTCACAAAATAGATAAAATGAAAAAAATACTAAAACCGTCACCCACTACTTTGTTTTCCACGACTTTTTTTAATATGTACTTATTTGTTTTTTGCGATTTAAAACAATTTATATGCGGTTTTAAACTACGGTTTGAATTTGAATCAGACGATATGTTGGAACGTCTCTTGTGGTTTGTTGCTCTCGGAGTCCACTGAATCTTTAAATGAGCAAAAGCTTTATCTGTTTTTTCATGTTATAAAAAATCTTTAATTAAATACGTTTTTTATTAATCAAAGAGTAGTCTTAATGTCCGATAAACTCATTCACGCGATTCCATTTGTATGGAACAAGATTCTGCAAAAATCGGAGCAATTATGAAACAAATGACGTGTTAATGAGATCGTTTCAGTTCGAAAGTTAATTTCAATGCAAATAAAACTAATTAAAAAGTTTAATTAAGTTACGCTGAAATGTCAATCACTACTATATAGCCTTTGAATATTCCCACCATATAAATGTTCATAGAGAGGGTCTTGGAAAATTTATGTATTAAAATGTTCTTATTATCTTTTTGGTAATTAAATTATAAGTTTTGGAGAAAACGTTAGCGGCAATAAGGCTGCGAAACTTTTCATAAAGCGGCTTTGAACCATAAAAGAAGTATGCGTATTTATTTTGCTTGAAAACATGATACATATTCTGAATCGATCCGACTGATATTTGCGGTTAAATTGCATAAAATCGCAGTCATCTTATTGGAAGACAGGAAGAACTACCATTACTACCCAACTTGATTTGAATGAGATCTTTTTAAAGCTTTAGAATTCTGACGACACAGGTATCGGTATAAAGAGCAGCAATTCTAATTCTAATACAAAGAAAAATCAATAATTCAACAAATGAAAAAATAACACAGCGTGTTTACATCGTGTTAAACATAAACAACAAATTTTCTGCGTGGCCTGAAGCGGCGCATAATATATAGCAACAAGAAATGGGAACAGAAATGTGTTTAGTTGTTTTAATAATTCTTCATTTGATCATCATTAGGTGTATGGAGTTTTGAAAATAAATCCTCACTTCGTCCTTCCTTGATACGCGTTTAAAACGGAATAAATAGGCCAGTAACATATGTAACATCGCTGAAAATCATATACAATTTATAATTTCAGACAGGATAAACAAAGCATTTCATTAATTTACAGCTTCAAATGCAGCTGAACCAAAAATAAACACAAATCAAATAGCGACTGTAAACAGGAAAACTAATGTCAACATGAACTCGGTATTCCACCAAAATCAGTATCTACTTATTTTCTCCAAATAAATTGCAGACTTGGAGAAAAATTCGATTTAATCAAATTTTAGCGCAAAGCGAAACTTATGCTCTTCTGTTGTGCTGCAAACTTTTCCCTCTGATTAAATCAGACACCGTCTTGGCGGTTTCCGATTTATTGAACTCGGTGAAAACATTTTATGCCGACAAACGAAATTAGAAAAATTAATGTTGCGATGCGTAAATTTAAATGCATTTGAAGATTTTCATTACTTTACCGTTCCGCTAGACCTATTAAATTAAAAAGAGTACCGTCCTTTTTAAAATTCGCATTTGAAAAGCCATTAGGAGCTTATAGAGGTGCCGAAATTGCGACTTTTCTTATTTCCCACCAATTATGTTCTCCGACAATAGCTTCAGAGAAATATGATGTAGATTGACTTTCTTTAATAATAAATCATACAACAATTTTAGATAAGTAAAAATATTTGAGATTCGTAGATAGATATCAATATGCTATTATGGACAAGATCAGTTGGGAATGTTAATGGAAAAATCCTTAAAAAATCACAAAACAGTCAAAATCCTTTAAAATTCTCAATTTTACCCTATATGCCACAAAATATTAAGCACTTATTAAAAAATTACGCTGTCCCACTGGTTTTCAACTTTTGAAAGTTTTTTCTGATATTTTAAGTAGATTTGAATAAACAAGAATGAAACTATTTTTAATTTAGTTTTAAATGAGAATAAAAGAATTATTTGTAAACTCATTGGTCTAGTCGAATATGAAGAACTCTACTGATGTTTTTGTGTTGTCACACGAAAAAGAGCGAATTAAATAGACGTCAACAGTTTCGTGTTTCAAGAGTTCTTTGTTTACTTGAGAATGTAGGGAATGTATACTTTCTTTGTCGTAATTAGTCTTTAAGGATTAATCTCCGTTACAAAAGTCATCTAAAGTGTCAAAGAAGTGAGGAATACCATTTTCGAGCTGGTTAGAAAGCTTCTGTTTTTGTTTGATCCACAAACAATTAATAAAACCCGACTGTAAAGAGAAATTTTATAAAGCGATGAGAATTTGTAGATTACTGAATTGTTAATAACATATTGTATTTTCAGTCTCTGAACTTGTAAATGGTTTGAAAATTGGGCAACTATTAAAATTTCGACAGAAAACGAATAGATTTTTTATGACGCGTCTCAGCAACATGTCCATATTTACAATTTGTAAACCGTCTAAACACGTGTGATTTATTAAATTAGCTTATGGGACAATAAGGTGAAATATTTCGTCCCATTCGTTACAATTAATTATCAGAAACATGAGTCAAAATGAGGATATGTAACCAATCGGATTTAGGGATGTAGATCTTCGGAAAGGCGTAATTCCAAATAAATTTTATTGAGAGGACGCTCTACATGGATGCGATCTCAATTTGAGATACAAACAAATTGAATTTAGACACGCATTTTACATTTAATTAAAAATCGAATAAACCCACCGATGCACCAACACCGATAACGCTGTGAACAAAAACAAGAAAAAAATCATTCATTCGCTTCATCCATCTAATTCAGTTTAATTACCGAGCTAATTATCTTAATATAATAGACTTAAGTAGGTGGGAATCAAATTTATCTGTTGCATGTAGTTACAAAGAGGATGCAGGCGTCTATGTCATGATATAAAGTCTGAGAAAAATCGATATCCGCAGTTACGTCATTTCCGCTGTTCACCTCTTCAAACTGTTGCACGACAGGTATATCCAGAAGGCCATGATCAGACAAGCTTCAGTGGCGTCACTCACAAAAATCGGAAAATGGATACTGCTGAGAAATTCTTACTAACTATACTTTGCAATTCATAAATTCATGAGTGCGTTAATACATTTGCTTGGATTTTTTCTCTTATTATATTTCATGGTCGGATTTCATCATGCAGTTGGTGACAATTACGGAACCCGTTAAAAGGCATTTTCACATAAGCTCCATTCTCACTTTCACGATAAAAAATGAAGTATTTCAAAGGAACAAAAACTAAACGCGAATAAATATCTATCTCTTACAATCACATGTTTATGCCAACTTATTGTGCAAGGTGATTCAAGTTTTCCCACCGGTAACATTTAAATAATTTGTCCCAAATTCACCACAACTGATTAATATTTTCATATTTTTTATTTTTTTTATGTTCAAAAAGTACTGTATTTTACAAAACAAAATTTTATAAACTAACATACTGGTACCTATACATTAATCAGAGACAAACATTTCCACGTTCTATGTTTTTAATGAAAAATAAGAATACTTTCACTAATACACAACCCATGTGTGATACTTACATATATGAAAGATTCCTTAAAGTAACAGTTATGCTGTTACCCAAAAGGCGTTGAATCTTGAGTCACCCTGTAAATAAAAAGCAGGTGCTCGTTGAAAGAAAATGTTCTAATATTCCCCAAATAGGTTTGTAGAAGGTATCAATTGTAGCAACTATTTAATAGAAACAGCATATGCAGCTCATTAAATAGTTTTTAATAGCAATAAACTACGTTGCGAATTTTCGTTCAAACTGTGCTTCTTTCCAACAGCCAAACATCATAAATTTCCCTTCTATCAATAAAGTTCGACAATAACAAGCCCGCGTCGTTAGGTCGTTGGTCCGTTGAGAAAGTCTCCAAAATTACAAATCGAAGTATCGGTCGTACAATTTCGCCCCCACAGGTTACACCAACCACACTACTGGATATCCGTGATAGCACACTTTTTAGTGTGAAGCAATAATTGTCTGTGTGGGAAGATCTTGCTTAAAAATCCCATGCAAATTGTCACTAAATAATAATAGCCTAGAAGGCATTGCGTGGTCACTCTGAATAGCAGCTAGCATCATAAACAGTTTTAAGTTTTCAAGACAGTTTTAATGTTCACGCGTTTTGCAACTGCAAGTGCAATTTAGTTTGGAGTTAAAGACCTGGAACTACTTGAGAGGTTGTTGCCGATAGTTTAGTCCGGCTTTCCGGGTCTTAGAATAGCGTCTGTAGCTTTAAATAATAATTTGATATTTGTGCACGTATTGTGACAGACTTTGCTGTAATAACGATGGTAAAATTAACAAGTGTAGCGCCGTTTTTACGTTATTAACGATGATAATAATAATCAATATTATTAAAGCAGGTGCGAAAATTAACTCCCACAGAACGGACCAGTTAAAACAGCTGTACGCCAATAAACACCAATAAAACATTTGTACAAGTTTATTTATTAAAATTTTATAGCCTTTTTTATAGAAAAACGAAGTTTGAGGGGGAATGTGAAAGAACAAAAAGAAACTGTTCTTGTTGGCATTTGCAGTAGCTAATTACGTTTTTATTTCTTTGTGAAATGCAGTTTTTGATACATTTTTACTTTTAAAAATATGTGGCAAAAACGAGTGTTTTATATTTTTATGATTCAATTTTTAATAATCATACTTAAAGCAAATTTTAAGGCTTTTTTATATTGAAAATTGAACACTGTATCTCAGTTGTATTTTAATCATGATATCTAAATAAAAAATAAACGAAAAATTAAGTAATTATAATAATATATGGATAGGGTGTGTATGTCAAAAATTAATATTTTTACCTTGTTCTGTACGATCAATTGATTATTGCCGAACGTGTGTCTAATTATAATGGGAATCAATAATAAAAAAGCAATAAAACGAAATGTGTGTGTTCATTAGTCAATAATTTGTGTTCTTCAACCTTTTTTTGAACCAACCAGTTTTTCCAAAACTAGTTTTTTTCTATTAATACTAGAGCTCTTATTTTACTAAAACATTCTAAATTAAAAAAAATAATGTACCTAAGTAACCATAGTTTTTTTAATATGCAGGGTATCAGAACTCGCGCCCCAGAGAAAAATTTCAAGTAACATTTCTAGGAACAAGGAAAAAATTTTGACATTTATTTTTTTACATATGACATTTTTTATGTCTATTTAATGAAAGTAATGATCTTGTTTATTTGTTTTTATGTTTTTTTAATAATTATTTAAAAAAAGTACAAAAATTATGACCACAAAAGCCACAAATAACATTAAACAGAGTTAGAATTTAGGATACAGCTTCCTTGTTCTTTCTTTTAATAGATTGTATCCAAAAAATTTGGAAAATTATTTTTCTAACAGAAATAAATAGAGTCAAAGTGCAAAATTTAAACTCTCATAACTTGGAAATTTTTATAGATTAGAAATTTTTTAACATTTTTTCCATGTTCTTGGTATCTTACCTTATATGGCATTTTTCTCTGGTGCGCGAGTTCTGGCGCACACTATACAACAAAACTGCACGTGAATAAAATTCACTGATGTAAATTTAAAATATGTATTCGTATTTTTCTCGTTTAAAATAAAAAAATAAACAGATTTTCATCTGTTTGCAAAATTATGTAAATATCGCACACTCAAAAGCGGTTTCAATGAGAATATCATGAGTATATTATGTACATTTTTTAGTATCTGAAAATGGTATGTTTAATATGTTCTTGTAGTTTATATAATAAAGTAATTAAATAAATGTTCATGAATTAAATTACTTGGGTAAAAAAGTTACTACAAGAAAGCTAATTAACGTTATGTACTTATTCATAGGAAAAACTAAAAAACTAAAAAGTCGTCGTTTTGAATTGAAAAAACAACACCATAGGTATGTAATAAGTAATAACGAATTCAGTGTAGATAGATAAAACTTTTCTAATTAAAATGTATATGTGACGTTATTTTATTAGAATTAGAGTTGATCTGGAAATTCAATTTATTTTATGCCTCCATCAAGATGCACCAAACCTTGTAATTTGTGTCATATTTTAAAATTTTTGCTTTATTTATGTTGCAGTAAAATGTCCATAAATCGAGATGCATAGGAAACGAATAATATCCTTCGTCAATATGTTTTGTTAACGCAGTTTTATGGCATCGCAGTTTGTTGTAATAATAAAATGCAGCGTTCATTGGTGGAAACTGCAAAATTCGGGTTTCAAATTTCAACATATTAGCTCTTGTTTTACAAAAAGCTTGCAAGGGTATCGACATTCGTTTGAACCGAATATCGTCAGTCTCCCAGCCTACAACCCTTCAATTTGGAATCCCATTACGTGATGTTGGAACCGTCTACCTACGTCTATGGAATGAAAAAGCCATTCACTCTAGAGCAGATCAGACTACACCTGTTCTTGGGTGACTAGTTTTTTTGCTTTTATGATGGGAAAGTTCATTCAATCTCGGCGATCTAACTCTACACTTAGGAACACGCCTTTTTTCCTCCGTCTCTTTTCAGACCATGACCGAAGAAGAAGTGTGCATTCAATGAATGGGTTTGGGAGCAGATGTAACGTAATGCCATCACCAAAACACAAGAGCAACGACTGCTGCTAAATGAAAATTTATTTCATTTAAAGAAGATTTCAAGCAGTTCTGCATCCGCAGGATTTCCACCAAACACATCGTAATATAAAAAAGGAAGCCGTCAGATGTGAACGCTTTCATTTTTAATTAAACGACTTTATTAATTTAAATAACGTTTTAAAACTTAAATAACTGTACCCTTAGTTATCAAAAACTCAAGCTTCTGCTGTCAGATATTCTGCTTTTTATAAATCTGGCCGAAATTAATTTTATTACGAATCGAGATAATTAAATATGATGATTCAATAATTAATTAATTATTCCTTATTATTATTTGTCTAATTTAATTAGTCTTACAATTATCCATTTCAGTTTTTATTCAGTTTACCAAACTAATCATAAAATTATTATGATTATCAGGTATGTAACAATGTACTTTTAAGTTTAATTGTTAAAAAAAATGTAAATCACTCTACTATAAAATACATGTAACGTAGAAAATAAAATAATTAATATACATAATTTTGAATAACGTTATTCATATCAAACTGATAGCAAAATAATAATTATTTTAATAATTCAGCAGATTTTGCTGTGTGTTTGCGAATGATTGATTACTTTCAATAACAATAAATAATAACCTAAACTGTGCATGGACTTTTTGAAATATCATACAACAGTAATTGTAAAGAATTTATAAGAATGAAAATTTTAAACCTGATGCTACGTTTCTCATACGGAGAATAAATGTTTTATGTTAGAAGGATAACCCATTAACAATTTCCAACTAAACGTTTGGATGAAATAAATTTCGGCTAAATCCCTAGCGCTTTACAATGAATTACGATTGAGAAATTGTGGTAAAAAACTAATATAAATGCAAAAATACATACGATGTCACTAAATAAATAATCGTTTTATACGCAAAACGGAAAAAAATGTCGCTATAAAAAAAGTTGCACCTTGTAAATTCGGGGCTTTTTGTGTGTAGTTTAGGTGGTAAAGAGTCCCCATGTGCATTCTCAACGTGGTTTGCAATATATTACCAGTTATGAAGCATTAATGTCAAGATAAAATAGCAATTTCTATTCTATTATTTGTCAAAACGGTTCTTGGATGGATTTTCATTTCGATGAGCAAAAGGGTCGGGAAATTATTTCTGAACAAGACAGATGAAACTTTTGTGGCACTTTCTTCCAAGAAAGTCCAAACAAGCAAAGAAATACAACTATTAAAAATTGAAATAGGAATCAATAATAAAAACCTACAAGACTCGGAGGAACTCTTGTAATCAATTGAAAATGTCTTTTTTTTTCTTACTTATTACTTCAACAATTGTTACAATAACTTGTGTAGAGAATTAGATGCTTTTTGTACCGACAACTTGATAAAAAATTAACTACTGCCGGTGTCTGTAATAGTAGCACTTCCTTAAAATTAAGCAGAGGAAACTGATTTTATTAAAGTGCAAGTCAGAGTTAGTTCCATCATACTCTTACTGGTGCTATTTGACGGTGTAACTAAGTGGAAAACATATTTATTTTACTAGAGATTGAAGCAGTAGCTCTTGATGCCAGCAGCAACAATATTCAAACAGGTCTTTCACAGCATCCGGCTGCTTTAACTTTTTTTACTAATCCTGTTCGGCCTTGTTTGTCGCAACAAGTCTAGGTAAAAATACTAAATATTACAAGCTTTACAGGAAGCAAAAATGTGTTTTTTTTATTTTACAAGTTAAAAATAGAAATTTCTCGAATACATATTCATGATGCCAAGAGGAGTACTAATTGAAACATGTTAGTTACTTATTTACATTATTAATGTGCCTGCTGAGTCGTGGTGATTTCTAACAGCGGGCAAAAAATTTTCCCATCAACTGCTGTTTGGCAAGTGTTAACTGACTATTAATTTAAAAACTGGCATTTTCACCAACTTGTCTCTGGCACCTTTGCTGCAAGAAAAAGCAAACAGGAGGAATAAACTAATGTAAAAATTACCAAATAATTTGGTAACAGTTTATGTTTTTTTGTGCTTTATTGTGCTTTTTTCTCCAGACACTTGCACATGTATAAGCAATTTGCGGTAATCGTCTATCAAAATTCTTTTCGTATATAGAAAATCTGTAATCAATAATCCTCATTAATGAATAATTCTTGATCCATAATTGTTTCATTAAAGTGTCACTAACAACTAATAGTAAGAAATTAGATTTCAAGTTTGTAAAAATTAAAATTTATATTTTCTCCACACCTATAAGAAACACTCAACGAAACAGAATTGCTACTGAAACTATTTTTTAAGAGCAATTAATGATCTCAGTAAGAATATTAGTCGAGAAACACTTTAGTCCGTGTATAAAATCTTTTTTTTTAAGAAAATAAGTAGGTATTAGACTGTTTTGCATCAAATTAGACTGATGTCAAAACATATTCTTACGTATTTAAAAGTTATAGCTCTTGAGAAAAAAGAATAAATTTTATTCAATATTTCCCTTTTATAATAGTACCACATGCACATTTATTAATTATAATTGCATAAACATAAGTAGTTATAAGAATTTCTGAATGAAAGCAAGTGAGTGAGATCCAAACTGCACGTCATTCATAATTTAACAAGACTATGCTGGATATACACGCAAAGAACAAATTAGGTTGAGAATATGATTTTAAAATAAAAAGGAAAATTATAACAAAGGAAGTAGATAAGAAAAAATAAGCTTTAATGTTATGTTAAACGCTGAATTAAAATAAGAAATGGTTGTTTATAAATAATTAATAAAATACCGTTTTATGTTTATCTTTTTCTTAGCGTAAAGAATTAATATTGATTAGAGCTCCATTTCTATTGCATATGAATGAGCGTAAGTATACCTACAATTTGTGATAAAAGTAAAAGAAGATACAACCAGCTTCAACTGCTGATTGCTGTAATAAATAACAATCTATCTGACCGTTCAAACACATTATTAAAGTTTTTTCTTAACTGTCATTAAAGAATTTAAAAAATATGTTTATAAGCACAAAAGATATACATGCATGAAAAAGGAACAAATAGACAAATACTTTCATATTATTCGGTCAAAACCATTATAAACTGTCCACAGTAAAAAACATGGTTTATAACCGGCAAAAAATGTGCGCTCCACTGTGAGAGGCGACTGATCTTCCAATTTACTGTGTGATGTTTGTCTCAGTTTTTGTTTTTGATTCGAATTTGAATTTGAATTTTACTGGTGATGAGAGAAATGACATTAATTAAACTTTATATTTCCTTAATCGCAAAATACATTTCAAATATGACAAATAAGCTTCATTGGAACAACAAATTCAGTAGTTGTTGTGTGCTCCAGTTACTGTTGCGGTAATGACAATATTTTAGAACACAAAACACAGAATTGTAACTAGCAGCCTGAACCACTTGTAAACAGGCTATAGCATTAATTGAACTTGAAGATTTCCCACCGTCTCATTATTTTTTTCACCAGTACAATAATTACGGAAACTATGTTTTCAACAGTTATTTACTTTCCACTTACATTGTAACTAAGACATTTCAGCGAACCGTAGAACCGCTTGCAGTTTGTTTCCAGGTCCAGATTTTCAATGTGTTAGATTAAAAAAAAAACTAATCAAAAAATATCGACGAGAGCATTTACATATTTCACTGGATGTTTGTAGCACATCATCTTTTTTGTTTGCAAAAAATCTGTCATCACTCTGGATCAAGGCAAACCGCAAAACCAAACAACCGCTTCGATTCGAATGTGCTGCTTGTCCACATTGGTAATTTTTGTTCTTTTGTCGTGTTTCACACGCAAATCTGGATCAGGTTTATTTATGTCTCGTTAAACTGGAACGTGATCGGACAATTCATTTTTGTGTCATGAATTAATTAAACTAAATTTTTCCCACTGTTTTTTTTTAAATACTGTAATATTTTTTTAGTAAATTGGTACCGTTTATTTTTATATTGCAAAAGAACAAGGTACAAGTTGATGTAATAAGAGGCACCACTGATTGTTGCTGTGAAAGCAGTCACTTGAGTAAAAATGTCTTAGATCTTGAAGAGCTTTCAATGTGACAAGCACATCGCAAGCCTCGGAAACTATTCAATTTTCATCTCTTATTCGGCGGCAAAAACATCATGAAGCTTTATCTTGCGTGTACTAGTTTTGTACATATAACGCTTTCTTATAAATTTAACATAAAAATTATAACATTTATAACATCTTAGTTATTAATATTTTATGAAGAAGCAACACTAGAAAAAACAGAAATATATTTCTGAAATAATGACTGTATCTTTGCTCGTCATTGAGTAAATTCTGGCGGAATCCTCGTGATGTAAATTTGATTTTTTCGTTTGAGATACAATTTGGTATTCAAATACGAAAAGTAAAAGATAGTCTAGAATGAGATATCACTGCACATCCCCGTGTGGGCATTTGAATAAATGGGAGTTTGGATTAGTGGTAGAGCGTCCATAAGGATTAGACCAAACTCTGTGGTCATTATTTTGATATGAGATAGGTAGTCTCCCAACTCCAGGATAATTGAAAAAGAAACACACTGGTTGCGGTAGTGCAGTGTCATTTAACAGTCTAGGGCACACCTTTATACAGTTTAATGTCGTGGAAGACTTCTGTAATTTTCGGTGGTTCCGCTTTATCAATCGTGACGTCCCACTGAACACCTCTGCATTGTCTATTTAAGAGCCGGAGAGAAACTATTAAACTATTACAGTGTCGTTTCTCTAAACGTGCAATAACCTAAGAGCTAATTGATAATGTGATTTATGACAAGTCGGCAGTTGCTCTTGACTTCATCAAAACACCCCTACAGTGATCTGGTTCTGTAGCGTCAATGAAAACTTATCTAGAAAAATGATCACAATTTGACGATAAATCTCCGACTTAAATTTCCTCGAGGAAAAGTTATAGCATTTTCATTCGAGCGTATTTTTCGTATTGGTTAAATATCGGGCGATGACACAGCTAATTCACCAGGAGCTCTCCTCCTGCCACCGGTCGTATTGTATTTAGCAGGGCCTGTAGCCGGTTGTTATCTCAATCAAGTGTAACGAACGCCATTCGTTGGAGAATCGCAGGATAAATGCTTAATTACGTGACTCAGACACCATTCTTGGATACTTCCCTCTTTCCGTCTATTTATTTCGTTTATTGCCTTGTAAAATAGCCCCTACATCACCGGTGCATATAAAATACAACATCAAAAGCTGAAAGCAATATCGGAAACTTCTTCAAAAAAGCAACTCATTGTGGAAAGCAAAATTATATTGGCATTAAGTACGCTATGCCAAATATTATTTAGATAAATTGTATTTCAACAACCTGGAGAAAATGTATCTCAAACGTTCGCAGGAAAACATGTTGTGATCCTTCAAAACAGAATTCAATACTTTTGATACGCTTGTGGTAAGTGAGTAGATAGTTTGTATTTTTCCAATTTAAGGCAGGTCAACGAAAAAGATGAGTCACGATATAACTTAAACTTGAATAGGAGGATGTCATTTCCTTTTGTATCTTGTCTGTTGTTGTCGGTCTAGTGAAGTGCACCGATCCATTACTTGATTCCCAAACTAAAGCAGATTATTCAAAAGTCTAGCTTTTATAAATCTCAGATCTAAGTGTGTCCTGTTATCTATTTTCTAATCGAATTAAACTGTTTAAAAATTTAGTGAATAAATATGTACGAAATCATAAACTTATAATTGAATTCGATGAGTTCAGCGTCCGTCTTGAAAGTTGTGGGAAATAAATGAAAGGCCTTCTCTCTGTATTGAAAAAGATTGTTCGAAAACCTAATTTTTTACCCTATTGTAGTCGATAATCGGGTGCAGAATAAACTGTCTATCTAAGAGTAGCCTCAGCAAAAGCTTGTTAAAATCCTGTAATCAAATTAACCTACTTCGAGTCGTTGAGGAGCGGATAAAAAGAGAAAAAGTATTAAATGGTTACAGTTGAGATGAGCGCGAATCAATAAGTACTAAAAGGCAATTTTTGAAGTCTATTGTTCTTTTGTATGGTTAAATGCAAAGTCTTAAAGAGTTAATTATGTATTCTTGTGACCACGTGAAAACTGCCGTCAAAGACAACTTCTGAAAAGCTCTGGAAATGAGAAAGCAGGACGCGACTTTGTGTTCGACAAATGTTAATTTTAGAACGGTTTTCGCGTATACAACGTCATTTTTTCCCCCGTATCTGATTTGAACTATTACCCATGTCAGCGTATAACACTTTTATTTTCGTCGAGAAGAAAATATGAATCGGTTCATCTTTCTTAATGAGTCATATGCGAACAAGCTTTAATTCTTATTGTAATTTCTTAACAATCGTGGGATTGTGGGTTTTTCACACTCGGAGCACGGGACTGTAACGAGATCCTCCCCGCGCGTAACCTCTGCCCTCACTAGCTAGAGAAGTGAGGGGTTACCTGTGAACGGAAGCTCTGACACAATGGTCTAAGAAGACAGGTGAACGATTATGGATTGCCTGATTTCGGTTTTAAACTATGTTAGACCTTAACTTCTATTCTATATGGTTGGCAGTTCCATCAACGAGGCGATCTCTTTCGAAAGGGAAAAGGTTAATAAGGGATTCGTTTACAGTTAACTCAGGAAACAAGATGAGACTATTAATTAAATTTAGAATTGTCTCGGAATAATGACTCATATTTAAAGCGAAGGATTATTCCAAAGGATAATTCTCCTTAGATCAGTGCTTCTAGTTAATTACAGCCGATATATTTTAATAAGTCACGGTATAATTCGATTACACGATTAGCGTTAATTAATACTCGTACTCAACTCACTGTTTCGTAAAAAATTGATTCTGATTACGATAACTTTATCGCCGTTTTATACGTTTTACCAGACAAGTTTTAGCATCACACGTGTTAAGTTGTGCTTTGTGCAACATTTTTTCATTTTGAATAATGAATTTGTCTGTCAGTAAAAACGAGGCACTCATATATGTTGGTCTAAAAAATCGTTCTGTATGACTTATGTTATATCGGGCGAGTAAAGTAACCTCTTTGTATTTAAAGTCAAATGAATGCTATATTTATATTTTTTATTAGATTCCTTTAAATGTATGAGATTGCGGTATTTTCGTAAATATCTTGTGCGCTTTCGCATATAACAATTCTATTTGCTTTATATTACGTAGCTTTGGCGCTGCTAAATGAAAAATTCTGTATGCGAACGACGAAAAGCGGGAAAGAGAAATTAATGGAGCTTTGAAAGGCAAGCGAACTCACATGTGCTTCCTTGCTCTTGGATGTTTGTGCTGGTTTCCGAATCCTTGCATGGGAAAAATTAATTATTCCTACTAGCACATTCGGCGATTTATATTTTATTGAAGCACCCTGTATCTGTCAAATTAAAGTTAAATGTGTTCAGGGGCGTTTTTTCTACTTCGATTCTATGATGGAATTTTTTATAGGAATAAATTTTCAAGTGTATCTATTGTACAAGGGTAATATTAAAAAACTTCGATAACACAAACTTTGTTATGGAAATAAAAAAGTCTTCTTCAATAAATCACAGCTATTCCTAAGCTTGTTACTTAACTTAAAGAGATGCCAGAAACAGTTTTTGCACCACTTTTTACAAAAATTTTAACAAATAATATGCAAAATATCAAGTTTGTTTTAGAGTATCGATGTTGAGTAGTTTTCACTTAGAAACCAACCATTGAGAGTGATAACAAAATGTGTTTGCCAGGCAGCTCCATTTAGCTATATTAAGTGTATAAATAAATCTTTCTATGAAATATTTCTCAATTTCTTTCTAAACTATTTATTTTGTTATTATTTTTTTAAATGTTTTGGTGTTTTTGAAACACAAAACTGTTGACACGATATAATGTTAAGAAACAAAGTTATTCCCTCTTCTATATAAACAAACCACTTTCATGGCACCATTCTCTGAGATTACTAAAAAGACCGCACCATTTAAAGTTATCTTTATTCATATATACAGCGCCCCACATTACAATGAAATTACACACCAAAAATTTTCCCACATATTACGAGTTAATTTAAGATGAATAGTGTACTGTTTCTGAAAATTACTAATTGCTTCTGGTGTTTTTAAGTGGGTTCCAATTGGAACATAGCTTTTTGAATGTTATGATTATGAAGATATCTACCAAATGTTCGACATTATCGAGATTTTTTTAATAAAAGAAAACAAGGTTATTTATGGTTCCGAAAGGATTTCTCTCCTTTGCTTTTGGAATATTTTTCTTTTGTATTTCTACAACGTCTCCATTTCTCTGATTGCCTCCCGATATCTATTCAATTTCCTGAATATTATTTTTCCTTTGTGACATACGACACATATATCAAAATTCTTTCAAACACATTATATTTATCACATAAAAAAGAAACTCACCGGTTCGAAAATCTCCTAAGTTCATCTTTATTCCTTGCGTGTTTTATTGAGCTTCCGAAATTTTTCTTTTAACAGGCCTCCATCAGCATCCTGCAAAGTAAACAAATATTGTCACAAACACGAACATATAGCACTGGAAAATTTCTCGTTACAAGATTTCCAACTTCGGATCGAACATTTACAAAAATGATGAGTTTGTTGGTGGCACACCGGAGGCATATCGTACTGCATATTAAAAAGGAACAATAATTAGCTAACTAAGTTCACGAGATAAAGTTGGCATTACCGCTTGAACTTTCCTTGAGAACAAGATTTCAGGCGAGATACATGAGATTAGTGTTATTAACATTACGTATTCTATGAGAATTGTCTGCGTTGCTTTATAAACCTTTTTACCCAGGGAAAACTTTAATTATTATTCCATTTAACCGCAGATGTTTAACACCAACTTGTATTCATAAAAACACCAAAAATTCATTAAACTTCTAGGTATCTAGGTGCACTAAGGCACCTTGCATTCACGCTGTGTAAAGCAGTTTGTAATAATTTAATCACCGAGTTTACAAAAAATAATATCGAAGTTTATTTTTATTGATTGATATTTGGTATTTACAAAATTTATTTTTTAAAAAAATATTAGTTAACAATTAACTCTAATATAATTTATTTTCACTATAAACATTTAACAAAATAAACAGTATTCGGTACGAACACATGACTTAAAACATCCTATCATTTGGTTTATAGTCAATAAAATTAAAACTAAATAAATATAAACATAAAGTAAAACTAAGAATTTCCATAGGCATTAGTTTACCATGTAATGTACTGAAAACATCATTACGAGTCGACGCAGATGTGGCTTAAGGATTAAGTCATTTTGCTTAATTCAGTTTCAACTAATTATTACTATTTTAACCAGTAAAATGTGTTTTAGATGACATCATTTACTTTAAATTCTGCATCACCTGGACTGTATGGAATTTTTAATAGCCTTCTAGTTTCAACTAGTTCCTGAATTACATCCTGTTGCGTTCTCTTAAGATTCGAAATGTAAAAAATGTCTTTTAAATAAGAATTAATTAGTTTTAGATTTTACCACTCCGTATAGAAAATCCTTGGACTAAATTAGTTGCAAATATGCAACTGACTTAATTGGAACACTATAGATGACTAACTTACATTTTTCTCGTACTTATTCTGAAAACAGAAGCATTAACCGTGTTTTTAAAACTTTAGTGGTATTTATTTCATCTTAAATTTTTGTTTATTTGCATTTTGAAAACAAATTAAAACACTTTATGTTATTCTCAACAACTGTCTATGGAGATAGCATCTTGCGAATATAGCAACTATTGAACGCTTAGCAGATGTTCTTAATGTATAATAGTGAATAACTTAGGCTTTTAGATTGTTGTGTGTATAGAAATGATACAATAGTAAATCGATTATTAAAATGCTATTATTTATTTAAAATGCTCTACGTAATTGTGTTTTTATGGGAAATTAACTGTGAGAAAAGTACACATGCAAGTTTAATTCATTTTTTCTATAAAATTGTCTTCGTCGTGGCAACAAGAGACGACGGTGTAATTTGTGTACCCAGCTGCTTTATTTATTACAAATGAGACACAATGCGTCAAATCTTTAAAGATTTATTTTACAATTTGAGTTTTTTCATTTCAGTTTACTTTCTACGTGTCTCACGAGCTGATGAAAGAGATAATTAAGCGTCTTTTAAGCTTGAAACATCTTTATATTTTTTACAAGACGGTCGCTTCAGACTGAGTTGTTTTGTACATTTTTTTATCTACGTTGATTCGCATTTTTGGCTGGCTTTTGAATTTTTAATTACCGTGAAGAATATCTAACGTGGAGAGATAAGAAACACTTGGATGTTATTAAAGAAAAAATATTACCATTTTAAAAGACTTTGTTCTTATGAAATTTTCTCCTTTTGTGTGGGTTTCCTGCCGAATAACAATGTCCTGGTTTTTATTATTTGAAAAAGTCTCGATAAAATCTACTGGCAATTAAACGAGACAAATTACTTGCTCCATCGGGAAAATAGAGGGACACTTGATATTTTCTGAACACTTAGTTAAGAAGAAAGCAGAATAAATTACGTTTGAAACGATTGAAGGGTCAATTCAATTTCTATCCTGTCCGTTTGGAATGGAAAACAAAGTCCTTTGAACACTGAACTTAACCAACTAAAGAACGCGTGAGATGTTTAAGAGTGCGTTCAAGAAAGAGAAAAGTCCGAAGTTGATGGAAACCTCTTCAAACAAAAAAGTCCTCGAGATATCCATCCAGCTATGGAATACAAATTCCTCTGAAAAATGAAGAATCCGCAGAATCCATTTATTCAGATAGACGGCAGCCATTGCAGATCGAAACAGTTTTATGATTACATCTCTGTAATTATATTTTTATTTATGTTCGCTATTTCAGTCGCTGGAAGAAGCGGAGGCCACAGATTGTGACCCTTTTTTCGGTTCGACAAAGCTAGCTTTACGAGCAAAAAATTACTGCAATTTTTATAATTCCGCTAAATTGGTTAATTGGAATTTTTATAAACCGATGTATCGTCTTACGATGGTATTTTTGCTAAAACTCGAAAATTTGACGCAAAGAGAAAAGCACGTCTGGAATTGTCTTTGTTCTAATAAAATTTACCTTATCGACGAGCAGAGCAAAGGCAGACATACCACAGGTTTTGTTATTCGGTTGCTGATGTAACCAGCAAGTAATTTCAGACGCTACCAATTTAAATTTTAACATCCGGATAATTCACGAAGGTAACATTCAGTTAGGTTCTTTGAATTTATTTTAGGTAAACAAATTACACTCCTTTGTTAAAGTTGTTTGTTTTGATTTAATTAACTCACCCGTAAATTCAGCATAATTTAATTAGAAGTTAATCATATCAAAGAGCCTAGAACTAATATTGATATAAATGCCGCGTTTTCTGAATATTTGCCTCGGTTCAATGTGTTTATTAATAAAACTGGAAGTGGATCTTTACAAGCATCATTTTCTTTCAAAATTGGGCCTTCAGAATTGTGTTCACTTAAACTCAAAAAACGACTTAAAAGGTCAATCTTTCTGCTCTTATAGAAACTTATTGACGATGTTGTAAGTGTGTTGGTTTTTCTTTTTATTTTGATTGAAGGAGGCAAGGGGTGTAAAAATTGCCTCTAGTGAGCAGCATACATATACAAAAGCAGTTAGTAAATAAATAAAAGCGAATGAAAGTCGTAATTAGGACGGCGTCTAAGGAAGAGGGATATAAAAATTCTAGCTAATCTGTTTTTTATGTGAGAATCCCCAGACGACTGTATATTTCACCGTTGAATGATAGCGTACTTTTATATTCGTTAGTTCCAAAGTCTCGGTCATTAAGGCTAGGCAAACCATGTCTGAAAATGAAGATATATGCGACTGTAAGCCTTAAGTGCGGCTGCTCCACTCTCGTCCTTCCCTCAAAAACAAAGAAAGTTTTTATTACATTGTCCGCAAGTTGTATCGTTGAATACTTTTATTCAGTTCCGCGCTTGTGTTTCGTGTTGCTGTATTTATAATAGTCAATTACATGGGTCACAACATTGCAGTTTACCTCCGGAACGTTTCCTAATAGCGTCGACTAAGGTTGTGTGCGTGTCATTTTGTTTCATTGTAGATTTAGGGAAATTACAACAATGAGCTAAGTATATGGTGCTACGACCGCCTATTGCACAATATCAAATTCGCAAACAAACACGCAAAGTTTGCATAGAGAAACGAATGAATCATTTTGTGGGATCCAGCGTCCCATTGAGACGGCTAATACACTACAACTAAAGATAAAATTGTCAAATTTACTAGTCACTTTAAAGTTACTTCAGACGACGATTTTTTCAGTAAAATAAACCGGATTCAGCTCTGTAAACAGTCCGAGATAGCTATCAAGAGTTGCAACGGGAATAAGAAATAGATAAGGCCGTTTGGAGAATAAACAAGACATTTATCACTAGATTTCCTTCGCTTTGCCAAACGCCAAACGTTCCTCTCTTGCAGTTCGACAATCTGCTTCGTCATTTTTTTCTAAATCGCTTCGGGACTACCACTCAAATTTATACTTTCTTCACTGAAGAGTAAAAATCCATAATTGGCTCATTTTCATTAATTGAATATTTGATGATGTTTTCCAAACACTCCAATGAGGTTGTCAAAGACGTCCAATATGGTTTACCTTGTTGTCCAACTCATAAAACCATAAATTACATCGTCGGTCGTCAAATTTTTATAGTCTCCAAAATATACAAAAATGAGAAAAAAATAGGTACAGCATTATAACGTTAGTTTCCTGCGCAACAAATTAAAAATAAACCTACCTACGCGTTGCGTCGATTCAGTTGTCCTGCTGAGACAGAGTTGAAAGCTTTTATCTAGCGTTTACGTGTTTAGTAACTCAGGAAAGTGGCTTTGAATTAACGCAGCTGTATTTTTAGTACTTTGGTGGTTTATCTAAGTCCTGGTTGGACTTTAATGGCAGCATAAACAGATTTTATGCCTTTTTATATGAAATGCTCATATATTTGTAGCTAGCCAATTTCACATTTATATGTTTTAGCTAAATTTACACCGTCGTAATATCGTACTTTATGCTCATCATGACATTTAACGCTCAAAAAATTACACAACTCTGGGAGGTTTATTTGCCAGATTAAATTCAGGTCGATCAATACCTACCAATGTATATACAAGTATGTAGATACATAATTTCACCAGTTATAAACCTAATAATTTTTAAGCTAATATTAGTTTTTCATTCACATTATCTAGACAGCAAATGTTCCGGTTCAATATTATTTCACATGTTTTAATTTTAAAATTCTTGTGATAATATTTTTTAAGTTCCCCTATCTAGTACTTAACACTGTCTTTTTTTAAAATTTTGGTACCAAACTCTCAAAATATAAATCATCTTCAGCTTTATAATTCGATGTTTATTAGGTACCTTACAAAATGCAAAAAATAGTACTACTTAAAAGTATGGTTAGTTTTTGTAAATAAAAATTTCTGTGAAAAATCAACTTTATTTTGGGGTCCCAATTTTGTCAAATCGAAATCGATAATGTAATTCAATTAGAGTAAGTAAATTGGGAAAAGTATTTCAAACTCTAAAGTATTACAGATCCCTAATGAAGCCCTTTAGGGCCTAAGTGTATAGGGATTTTTCAACTCAGTTGGGCTTTGAATCCTTGGAGATGCATTACTTATTTACGAAACACCTGTAGGCCCCATTTTACAGAACGTACATGCGTCCTTCCAAATAAATCAGATGTATTTTTTATTTCTTTTTAAATGACTTAGGGTAAATGTTTAATCAGAATGTATTCTTCCATAAATGCCGAGCAATTTATGTACAGTTTGTAAAAATGTGTAAGCTGGTTTTTATTGGGCCAACAAATTTTTATTGAAGCTGAAATAAAAAAGATGAAGAATATGATCCTGCGCTCTTTGTTTTATAGGATTGTGTATTATGAAAGTGTGTATCTGCAGCAAGTTTTCCGGTTGTAAGAGTGGATTTTATATGAATTCCCGAGACACCCCACAAATACACTGATCTAGATTTTATGATAGCGTTGAGACGTGTTTACAGTCTCTTTGAAAGTTGTATGTTGACGTTTTTGGGTTTTTGTATTCGTCTCATTTTAATCCTATTGTTGCATTTGTATTTGCGAGCGGATATAAAATTACTTCAGAAATGTTTAGAGAGGCGATGGAAATGTCCACACAAGTTCAACTAACTGCACGAATGAAATAGCCACAGGATACTCCCAGTGCAATCCCTGAAAATGAAGTGTCGGATTGGGGTTTTGTGCTTTGCGAGTTGATGATAGCTCCAACTAAGTAGTGCTAGAGGTGACGAATTGAAAGAAAAATGAAAACATCAATTTCTTGTTTACGGAGTTTCCACTCGGACGATTTAAGTTGCTTTTAATTCATACTGAAATATGTTGTCCTTTGAAAAATCTTGACAAACAACTGCTAATGAAAGGAAACAAAATTATCCGCTATTCTATGGCGCATGATGATGAAACGTCGGGAGCCGAGTAGCCTGAAAAGAGTCGCTGTTCTGTGTCAGTGGTGGTGTTTAAATATTAATTGAAGTTAATTACAATGTTGGCGATTAATCATCAATTCAACTTAATTACCATACGAAGCAATTGACACGAAAATAAAAACAAAAATTGCCTGCAAAAATTAACAATTTAATTAAAATGAAAAGGAGTCTTCGTTAAGTTTATTAATGAGTAACTGAAACTAACTGTGTCATCATTAACGAACAAAATTACAAATGATTGAGACTCGACGTCACTTGCCTGCCAAGGGACGAACAAATTAAACCTTCGTTTAAAGCGACTACGCCCACATAATTAATTATAACTATAGAAACACAATTTAAAACCAACTTTTCTTTGCGGTGACATCCACAGAAATAAACTCCATTGTGACGGGATGCGTTAAAAATTGCCCCAATACAACTAAAACAAATGATAGGGTTAGCGAATAAATTAGTGCTATTTTACGATTTAGAGGCCGTTAACTGACCCATAGCGGTAATAAAAGTAATAAAAGCGCAACCAAAAGCTCCTCTGATTCATTGACAATTTAATAAATTAGAATGGTCACGAAAGGTCAGAGAACGAAATTATTTTTGTAAATGGCTCCAATTACCCTTCAATTGGCAACTTTATTGATTCTTCAGCTCTTTGCTCATGAAATTTCAATTAAACCAAGTAAATAAATATTACTCGTCATACGACAATTGTGCAATTAACAAAAACAACAGGAATACGAATTGCAGGTAGGTAAACAAAACAAATTGTTTTGAGACAAAAATTCAAAAAATGAATGTGCTTTTTTGTTAGTTATTAGCAGTTCTTAACTTTTAGATTACCACTTAAGGGTATTTATCTATAAGAAAAAAGAAATATTTATTTATACTATAGCAGTGACTAATGCGTAAAGCAGTCTTACACTTAATATTTGTAAAGCAGATAATTAAAACCAAATAGCTTCTCGAATAAACCTTGCTAACGCAGGAGAGTGATATTTCTTACCAAAATCAGGTGAAGCAAAATCACAGTTCCGTTGTCAGGCAGGGTAGAACATTTAAAAGAGCAATAATTCAAGAGGTTTAAAGAGCGGTTGTTATTCACGTAGAGTAACTAGGTAAAAAGTGATCTTGAAAAATTGCTAGTGAGCTCTCGAGGGAACGGTTTCTCTTTCGACCGTGCAATGTTCCTGAACTTATGCGTTAATCCGGAGGCGCACTTTATAGCTATTGTTGGCCGTTGGTTTATCTTGTCACCCTGCGTTTAGGAACATTACCCTGAAAGATACTCATGTGCTGCTATCAATTATGGTAAAAAGAGGGTAGGAGCTGGCTCACCTCCTTTTCCGGCCTTGATGTAGTACCATCCAGTGAAAGATTAAGCGTTCGAATATGGTCGGGTTTTTGGTTCTAAAGGTGCGCTATGTTAGGTTAACTGGCCTAGCTGTACGTTATTTATGCTGATTTGTTCTTAAGTAACGACTTGAGCCAACCTCTTCATTAGTGAGATTTAGTGCAGCCTTTTTAGAAATTTAAAAAGAACAGCGTTGGCTAATTTATACACAGACGTTATCCAAACATATCCTCGGAATTGGATAATTTAAAATGTTTCATTCTAGCGGATGCCAGGAGACAAATTGCAACATTTGTAAACTCGAAACCGAAGACAGACAAGAGATTTGAATATCTTTTACCCCTTTTTTCAATTTTTTGTTTTAGAAAGTCAGACGATTTCTTAAAACAGCGCCTGGTTGAGAGATATATTTTCAATTTTAATATTTCTGAGGAGTGTTTCTATTGAAACTCGCTGCATGGGTAAATAAAGACGCTGTCTTGCTGGTATTCCCCTGAGTGAGTATTTAAGATGAAGTAGAAGCCTGGAGCACTCTTTTAACTGGAGTTTTCTTGCGGGATTAGTTGGTTCAGAAAAGACACTAAAGTAAGTTGGAATTAAAGGGTGGCAAGCTTCATCCATTAGTTATGAAGTCGTGCTACCGCCATCTTTGGCCACAGCATGAAGCGTTTACGCGATTCTCTAACATAAAAACCTCACCCAATCAAAGTGCCCTTCAACACAAGATTGAAAATTAAAATTGAATAAGCTCACTGTTGAGCCCCTTTTCTGTTCACAACTAGATGGTGTATTCCGCGCTCTGCATAAATAGGAATCCGAATACAATAGTCCGAGTTAGTTCTCTTCCCAAATGATTAAAAAATTATAAAAATCTCCAGCAATTTTTCAGTAGTTTGAGACAGTTTAATTTTAATTAAATTAAAGAACGGGGCTTTGGGGTTTAAAGCTTTTCGCGATAAAATACGTTGGTTCCCGGAATTGAAATTGTTCATGCCGGATAATGTTGCTGGTGTCATTATTTACCAGAAAAAGTGTTCAAACGTCAATAAATCTTTACTCTTGGTCACAAACTTGAGATTTACTACTATTGAGATAGTTTCGATGTTTCTTTTTCGAATGTAATTTCGACTGACTTTTAATTTGCTTATTCAGCGATGCATTTGCTGAAAAGTTGTATAAAGAGTTTAAAGAATTATTTGAACAGATGTAGTTATTATTCTACGTCGACTAATCAAATTTAATTTAGTGACAGTTACATGGTTTGATCGCTGCAAAATAATTGTCGCTTTCATTTATGGCTTCTAATGAAACATAGTTGAGCAAATCAGTAGGTGTTGTTTACAGCAGGTGCTTATTAGAGTGATAAGTTTACCACTAACAAAAACATCAGGTATTAGTGAGAATGACTTCTCGGCAATTACGATAAACTTTAATAAACAATTTCTAAATTTCACACTTTGCCTCATGCATCGGAGATGCACCTGGCAACGTCGTACGATTACAACAACCCAGGAAGACAGTTGGTGCGGAGTGAGAACAGGTGCAAAGTCAGTTGGTGGAAACAGGTCTTCATAATGCATGTAGTGCACCTTCTGTTCCAGTCAAACATTCACCTTTTTAAATATTCCCATTCGGATGCCAGCTAGTTGAAGAAAACAAAAGAGATTTTTCTAAGGTTTTGTTGTTTTTTTTTTAAGTCACAAATCGAAAGCAAATTGTCAATAAAGCTCTAAAAATTTGTGTCACGATTGAAAACTTCACGCAGTAAATCTCTTGGTCGAAACACACGACACAAAAATGTTTCCCTATAATGGAAAACTGTTTAGTATGCAGTCTTGGAAATATGGATTCCAATATTCTTAATAATGACCATAAATCTTTTGAAAACTCTCGAAATGAAAGCGTCTAGCTTCAGTACTTTGGGGAAGTTTTATGAGGGATAAGTTAGTTGTCCAGTCATTGAACGCCGTATATCCGGCGTCTCCGAGGTTTTAAGGCAACGGTTATGAAAGAGGAAGTTGCGGTTACCATATGACATTGTTTCTCTACCTGTTCGTCGTTGTGCCTTTTAACGGTAATCAATTTTCTAATTATAGTATTTAACTCAAAAAACTTTTATTTGTTTTTGGCTTTAAATTTAATACTAGCAATTAAATAGCATATGTGCAATTAGTTATATGAAACATTATGCGAAATGTATGGGTAGTGGGAATAAAATTTTTCTAATTTGCGAAAAATTTTGTAGATAGAAAAGCTTAGAAACTAGCTAAACTCGTTTTCCTACTTATACAAAATATAATTTGCAATTTCAGTTCAAAAACAAAGAAAAAATATAAACTTCCTAAATACAATTTTATTCAATCTATACCAAAAAGAGGCGATGAGAATTAAGGTGATCTAAATCACATTAGGCAAAATCCTGATAAAAGTTTAAATTTTCACATTTAAAATTTTATTTTGTTTTAAATACCTACAATCACTTTACCGTTAATATGTTTTGTTTAAAACGTTAGACCTATGTTTTACTGAAAATTTGAACAATAAGCAGTTGGTTTGTGGGTTAGAACACTCTGATTCCAAACGCTTACAATATAAGCAGTTTAAATTTAGACTTACCTATATTTTTCTTAACAACATATTTTCTCGTTAACTAAAAATACAGTAATGCTTAATTCTGAACTGCGAGGTTTATAATAGAAATTCTAACAATACAACTTGTTTGGAATATTTTCTTCATTCCAATAAAAAAGGCTTTATAAAATTTTAATATGTTTCAAGACAAATGGCCACGGCATTCGCTTCTGTATAAAACTTGTAGAGTATGTACAAGAAGAAATTTTATCGTCTTTTAGAGACTCTTTGTAGTTATTTTTGCGCCGTAGTAATAATTTATTCATAAACATTGCCATGCTGCTACATTTTCCAATGTACAGATTCTCTATCGAATATAAAGGAAATGTCGTGTTTCATGTCTGACTCACTTTATGTCCCTCTTTATGTGATCCTTTGTCTAGGTGAATCGCAAAACACATAAAACAGAAACTTTGTGATTTATTAATCCAGAAAAATCAAGGGAATTTTATGTAAATTCACCGAAAGCAAGCAAGCTGCTCTTTAAACTGGTGTCATCTCATTGTTATTCATCAACGCGCTCCGCTGATAAATAATCTGCTATTATGGATTAGAGCCACTATCTAAATGTAGATCGAGACCTGAAGATCCTTTGGTCCCCTGTAAGTGCGAGAGCGTGTAAATTCACGCGAGTCGACAGACTCTACATGGTATTGCATTGAAGCTTCCATTACGTAATCAATATGAAATAAACCGGGACTCGGTTTATCTTCAGCTAATAGCAGCATTGATGGCAACCCCATCGGGCACAATACCTACCACAGCCGCACTATGTCAAACTACGCCGGAACCGGATCTTAGATATCTTAGGAAATAGCATCCCACCCCGCAGGACCCTCGACAGCGTCATTGCGTAATCTCACGTCTCTTTGTTTCACCTTAATTGATGTCTGGAATATCCGAGTTCGAATATTACCATTCTGCCGATATTCTATTTGTGCCCCGTGTTAAAACTGCTTCTCATCGAATTACCGGATCGAAGCTCAGTGGTCCCCTATCCTAATCTATCATGTGTTCCCGGACGCTAAACCGGCGAAAATCATGAATTATGCAACCATATTGTTAAGGAGGCAGATGTTTTATTTGATACACGCGCTAAGTGCCTCCCATTCGATTATGTCAACACCAACAATGAACACATCAACAACGTTACCCAGAATTTACAAATCCTCAAATACAAATAGACCAATAGATACTGGTTTCGTGATTGCTGATTACATCCTCAATTAGAACAAAACGAGATTTTATTTGCTACTATCGTGAACAATGAAGTTATTACTCAATTAAACCTGACCAAATAAAAAGGTTTCAACAGTCAATAATCAATTGATTTTGATTTACCTATAAAATTTGGTTAGTCGAATTTTTTGGTTGACTAAATTTGTAAGTAGTTTAGTAAAATTATTTGTCGTATACCAATTTTTTGTCCAAGTGGGTTAAAAACCATGAATAATTTGTTAAACAAGTAAAGATTTTCTTGATTCACAGAAACTAGAAACTACTTTATTATATTCTTTAATTTAAATTTTCCTTAAATACAAACTGACTACAGTCACATTTATCATCGGCTAATGGAATCATTCTCATTGACCAAACACATGTTGCTTGCAAAAAAGATGTTTTAATATTTCAAATTCGCAGCACGTTTTAAAACAGCAGCTAGTAGGAGTAGCTAAAAGAATGCAGTAAAATAAAACAAAACTTTTTGTATTAAAATTAAACGCTCAAGTTGAATTCAAAACAAATACAACAAAGATTACTTTGTATTAAAATTATGAGAAAAACGTTCAATATACCTAGAGAATTTTGTTTAATAACGTCGGAACAATTTTAAAGCTATCGTAGCGAGGATTTTCAAAAGAACTTTACTAAGAGCATGTAGCTATAATCTAGTTTAATAAATTAAGATAGCAGGATGTAATTATGGTATTATCCACGTTTTTCCTTATTACACGGAATCAGTGACAAAGATAAGGTTCAAGAATAACTTTAAATTGCTCGCTGATAACATGGAAGAGATTAACAACCCTCACTTCATATTTTGTCCGCTGTAAGTGGAGCATTATCCAAATAATTTTGATAAACAACTCTATGCTAACAAGCCATAACACTTGATTCGTATACCTGTTTTTTAATGCCCTCTTCACGTTTATGAGTACATGCATTGTGGCAGCCTATTTTTATCAAAATTTGAAGTGTGCCTTATCAAAGGGAAAAATTGACAAAAACAGATGTGAGTAAAAATGTTTAGTAGAGATAGTTTACAACGGGAAAGGTAACGAAGTTACTCAAAAACAAATTAAGTAGGGAATAAAGTTAAAGAAAGACAAAACTAACAAAACTCGGGTGCTTCTTTACGACTGAAATTTTACGGCTTTATTTCCATGGAGGAAAATTTATTGACGTAATCTAGTTTAAAATAAGTGATGTGCTTTTTACACATGGATAGACTTGTCTCCATTGTTTTGGGGCACATCAAATTGAACACACGTTTAATAAAGCAAAATTAAAAGTGGTAAATCACCTATGTTTCATCTTACCAGCATAAAACATAATTAAATTACTCTTCTAGCCTTCCTAATAGAACTCACTTGACCTGCAATAAAAGTATCTCAGTGAAAAGTAGATGTAGTTAAATGCAGGTTTGATGTCATTGACTGCACATTACATCCGGCGTTGGGCTTCTTCTTTTGCACACATTTTTCCAATTTAAAGACAAACACCATATTTGAAACATGCCACAGATCATGTCTCCAATAAAAAATTCTTTAAAGTCATATTTAGTGAAAGGAAATACAGAAAAATAAACAGCTGCCCACTTACTTGTACAGGTGTTTGTTAAAATAAAAGTATCTACTGCATCTTTTATTACTAATTAGATGAAAGTGTAGATGGCATGATTTACAATAATTAATTTCCTGTTATACACTCTGGGCAAGTTGAAAGACGAGTTATGCAAAACCAAGTAGATTATATTTTTTAGAGATACGAAAGAAGTAATTTTCAGAGAAACGAGTATCTGGTAAAAAGAAACAAACATTACACCTCGTTATAAATGTAAAATAACAATATTAAATATAAAATATTTATTTAAGGGCTCTGTAGCACCTAAATACCAACTACGAAAAAGATTTGTAAAAATAGCTAAAACACTGTCAGTATTGGGCAAAAATCAGGTCTTCAATGGTTTGTTTTGAGCTAATTGAATATTTTCGGAATAAAATTTATGTATTTATCAAATTCTAGTTAATAAACATTATTAATTAATTAATAAGCATTAGACAATAAAATAAAATGAAACTATGTTTATGTTTGTTATTAGTTTTGAATGCAAATTTTGATTCACTTGGCTAATAGTTAAAGTGTTTGTACCTTATTTATCTATCCTAATTACATTTAGGATCATGGGCCATATTTTCCTTATTTTTGCGTAGTCAATGCAAATTACGTGCAACCGCAAATCGTATTCGTAACAGCACTATTTTAATATTTACATGTACTCGTATATGAGCCCATTAACAATTAATTCGATCAGTATCGACGTCCCAATTTAAATAAATTAGTAATGAAGTAAATTACAAAAAAGGATCTCATAACATCCGCCTACAGATGTTCAGGACTTAATTAAGTGAAAGTTTTGGTACATTACACATAAAACCAGAATGCATAATTTCGGTGACCCGATTTGGTGAAATGTAAACCCTCAAAGGGTTACATTTTTTCGATTTGCAGTTTATATTTCCTTTTTATGCTTTATATTCTTCGGATACGTTCAAAATTTATGGATTTCTTAAAGTATTTACATTTTTCCTTATATTTGATTTATACAAAAATACGAATCACAAATATCAAACGCCTTGTTACTGACATTACACATCATTAGTGTTTCAAAATGTCAGTAGGAAGTAAACAAACACCTGAGTTCAACGACCATTCAAAGAACAAGCGGAATGAATCGCGTCAAATGAGAATCTTCTTCTGATCTTTCTTTTACATAGAGCATTGCAATTTTTTGTCGTTTATTATCTGAGAAAATACTTCCATACACCTACGACTTTGGCCATTACAACAACACATATAACGTTTTTTTTATTTAGCTCGAGATGCGTTTCAAACTTGATCAGCTGATATTAAATTCTCAATGAATATAAGTTGTCATCAATGACTGTCGACACAGTATTTCCGGGAAATAAAATATACCTACGGGCCCACATTAGCATCTTCTAACGGTATAGACAAATAAGATAGTCGTTCTTGCTTTTGGAGCCATTTAAATAAGGAGATTTTCATTCAAATCAATTTCTGACGTTTAATGTTTAAGTAAAAGCAGAGAGTTGTACTCATAAAAATTTACGAAGAAGCTTTCTGGAAAATCATTTTGCTTACATTTTTCCTCGTTTTCTAACAAGAATAAGTCAAGTCCAAGTGTGTGGATAAAAATACGTAAAAGAAAGGTTTTTGATAATTTAGTAAAAACTTGCTCAAAAATACATCTCTCACTAGAATACATTATGCAAATTTCACAGGAGAGCTTTTTGTAACAAATAATATAAATGCAACATTTGCAGCTTGTTTAAATGAACACAGATTCTATCAACCATTTTAGATGAAAACTGAACATACTCGTACACAAGTTCTGCTCTAAAAGGAGGATATATAAACGAATTCTCTAATTTACCACGAGTACAAATTTTGAAAGATGCTACGAGTATATGAACAATGAGAAAATACTAAAAAAATCTAGAAAAAGCAAATGCAAATCACTCCTAAATATTTTTCAGTATTTTTCTTTAGTACCAAACTCCAAAGAAATGAAATTGATCCCATAGAAGAGTGATATATATGACTGTTATGGGGGTGCAAGCCCCGATGCCCTCACGGTCTATGTACGAGCATTTTTCTTCATTTCTTGTGGTAGACTACAAAAAAATTATCTTTTTTTTTTTAAGAAGAACCAACTAACAAATTGATAATCTCGACTATAGGTAGTATATGAACAACTTTTATGTGTATGATGTCAGTCATATTTCATCTTATAATAATTATTGTAGCTGTTGGTGGTGGCGCCACTCATTTCCGCTGAATTACAAATAAAAAAACAGTTATTTTTAGAGCTTGTACATACATTTTGCTCGATTTACCAGTAAAAAATAAAACCAATTGTCCAATAAATGCTCTTTTATAGATAATACTGAATGAATGTAAATATTCCTAGTTAACATATTTTGTTGCTTTTTTGCATAAAGCTGCATTAATTAGGGTGGTATTATACAATATTTAATACCATTTTATCAAGAATTTTAATTTTTTGGTGATCACAAATTTATTACTCTAGGTTCAAACAGACAGGCGAAAATTATTAAATACGAGCGATTTTACCAAATATGTAGGTATAATTGTATCTACTAGTTGGTGAAATACATAGGGAATAATAAAAGAAAATTACTTAATTTACTTTCGTTCTAGCCTACTAGCTGTTACTGATGACATAATAATTTGCTTACATCATTCTGACAAATAAATCTCATCATTAGTTATGATAAAATTATTAATGGTTACGGTAATGTTAGAAAATTTGCATTTGAAAGAAATAATTTATGTCTTTTACAAATATCTAATCAACAGAATATCGCTTATTATTTGTTTTTGTATTTCCGGAATTAAATAGTTATGATTTATGGTACAAGAGTTAAATCTGGCTGCTGTTTACACATATTTTAATGTATAAAATGTAATTTATGACATTGGGATAATTTAATAAAAGCTAATTTAAAATATACAAAATAGTATTTTCTCTCATGATTGTGAGCAGTTGCTTTTACTAATTATTCTGAAAAATTCTAAACAATTTAATTAGTACCGGAAACAATAGTTGTGTAAGGTTTGTTTAGTAAATACATTTTAATTGCGCTTTAAGAACTGTGTTGCAATATTTGCTTTGTGAAAGATACATTTCCCATTGAAATGATTTACTTTCGTTTAATTGCATTGTTCCGTTTTCTCATTTTTTTTTCATAGACTTAAATAAATTATTACTCGCGCTATTAAATTAAAGCTGTAATAAATTAAACTACTCATGCATTAATTTAATTTAATTTTTATTCGTACAAAAGAAACACGTACATTTAGTTGTACTTCAACGCACTCTTCCTCACATCAAATTTTGATATCTTTCATAAAATCGCTGTCTTAATATAAACGAAGTCGACGTTAGTTTTTTTTGCAAATATGAGCTTTTTAGTTTAATTTATAATTTCTGAGTTCGCAGTCTCGCCATCGAGACTCGCAAATTTTACTTGCAGGTGTTGGTTTTTGTTGTAGTGTTTTCTGTATAAAACAAAGTAATAACCACGAGTGACAATTTACGCCAGCAATATCCATAAAAAGTTATAAAATCTACATATAAAATACACCAACGGAAGCATAAAGCATTTACGGAGTAGAATAAGCAAACACTGTACCTGGCAAAACTTACGTTTTTGGTCTTAGCATTGCTATATAGCAGATGTAAATTTGAGAAACGTTGTGGAGTTTTAATGTAACGTCCTTGCTTTAGTTTCAAAACTTACACAACAACTAAAACATCAAATTATTACTATGATATCTTTTTTAGTTACTTGGAGTATATTACTGTTTTATTACTCCTATTACAGACAGCTACCTGTTCCAAGCAATAAAAGTTTTGATTAATCGCCTCTCTCTGTGTGTAGGGAATTATCGGTTATTTTTATTTCAAGTAAGATTAAATCGCAAGAATAAAAAGAAAAATCTTCTCAAGAAAATAACCAACCTACGACAATGCTTGAAAAATAATATAATATTCGGCAAAATATTTCAATAAAGCAAAATTCAAACGCATATGAGATGAAAAGAATATTTCATTTTAGGAACATCGAATTTTCCAGAGACGAGCTTTTTCATTATCTACGTTTAAAATCACTTTATTTATGTTATTTGTAATAGGTATATGCCGAGGTTTCTCGTAAGAAAATTGCGGTCGACATCTACAAAACGATTTAAATTTCAAATGGAAATGAATAATAAGATTTATGATTTTATACATTTATCATTTGAATGAGTCGACGGCGACGGGGTAATTTTGTTACATTTCCTATTATTTCCAGGCTGTTCTAAATTTTTTGTTTTTGTTTATTAATACTTCACTACGTCAAAAAACTTGATTCCTGGTGGAATAAAAATTACAAAAATAAACTGTTTATGTTTGTGTATATAGTAGGTATGTAAATAAGTTTGTTCAAATGAGTCCAATTCAGTAAAATTTTTACTAATACCACCATTATGAAGTGGTTAGCATTACACATTTGTATTGACCATATTTATTAGAAACATGGCAAGTGAAAAAGAATAAAAAATCTTAATCGCTACGAAAAATTTAATAAACAGTACAATTTAGAAAACAGTGATAAAAGTAAATTTATTGGTCATAATTATATTCTTGTTTTTATTTGCAGACCCAAAAAAAATTTTTGCCTCTGTGCAATCTACTATATTAATTCCTAAGAGTCTATAAATTACGTTTCATTTCTAAATCAAGTGTTTCGTGACATAAAGAGGATCTTTGCTGAAAATTTTCCGCTTTTATAAATGTTTTGTTATAACCCTTTTCATAGCGTGAAGCTTGTACGAGTAGCATATTTTTCAGCAATTCTGTTTTACCATTTTTTTTTAAAAGAGAAATAAGACAAATGATTTTTGTCAAACCCTCTTCACATAAGTTGCTGCAATTGCAAAGCTTCTCTTTCATTTAATTGACTGCTTGTGGTGACTTTTAATAGTTGGCGTATTTTTTTCGTGAAAGTTTTTTAACGTAACCTCGAAAGATGTGAAAGTCCCTTCTCGACTTGTTTCCTGTATCAAAAAAAGTTTGTTAAAGAGCACAATAAGTCGAAACGCCACTTCAGGGTTGCTACAAAAACATGCTCCACTTTCCCTGGGAAACCTTTTATACAACACACATAATCTATTTTCTTTTTAGAAATGTTTGCGAGTTATGCATGAATTTCATTTAATTTTCCCAATATCATGGCTTGTAAATTGACCGCTTTTTAAGTTATTACCGACAGCAAGACTCGAGTGTCAATTTGTACAATAAACTCGAGTTCATTTTTCAGAGTGAACCAACTAATAAACTCAAACCGCGTGGGTCTGTATTTAGCCACTTTAGCACGTAATTCAGAAAGTAAAGACAACGCACCCACTCCGATTTCCATTCCTGTAAAGTGATTTTACCTTATTGAAGTGATGCCAACCTACCTGCATCAGCAAAATATAAACTGTTTTATAATCTTCCTCTGACAACTATTCTGCTTTCGCTGCCAACAGACCGTTCTCACAATGAAAGACATTTCTTCAAAATCGTTAAAATATAAATTGTTTGTGATAAAGCTAAAATAGCGGACCATAAACTTCAAACCTTATTCTCCATCAACTGAAAGCATCTCTACGTTAACTGACGTAAAAGAGGTACGCAAATAAAGTTAATAAAATTATTCATAACTTACAATTTGATACAAAGTAGATCTGACAGACCTAAATTGGAGCTGCAGCTTGAGTGCTTTTCCTCAAAGGGCCAAATGTCTAGTCCTTTATGCAGCAATATTTACAGCTCCCAACAATTTCCTACTTCTCTTTTTCATTTTATTCCATCCTAAATTAAATATTTGGAATTCTTTTATAGTGTTATCACTTTTAAACATTAGAATTGATGACAATTTAGCAATTTTATTTAAAAATATTTAAACGAACTTCCTTTACAACAAGATAAAACACCGCCGAAATAAATATCGGGTTCGGAATGACATTGAACATCGAGCTTTTGTGCTTTTTGAAAGCTGTCTCCATATAAGCTGAAAAGCTCCCCTAATGCTAAATGTATGTTTTGAAATCCACAACAGAAGCAGTACAGTGTTATTTAGTTGACCTGAGCGACAGTATTTACATTTTAATCGTACAAATATCGGCATAATATCAAATTGATGAAACATTCTCTTTTTTTAAATTACAATTACTGGGAAAAATAATACTGCAAAGAGTACAATATAATGTAATACAGAAAAATCACTTTCCAATAAAGTTTCTCTTATGGACGCTGAAAACTCTGTCATTTTTATTTCTTGTCAATAGAAAACAGTAAACTTGCTTACTCAGTTGTCTCCATTAGCCCTGATTAGAGTAAACACAAGAGAAAAATACGTTTTCAGAATCTTAAAAGTATTTCTGACTTACAAATTACAAAAATACATTGACTGTTTCAGTTTTCAGACATGCTTTACCAGTTTTCATAAGTAATAATTTGTTATCACTGTTTTAATAAATTATGTTGGGATTTTTTTAGTAGTTAGTTTAGTAGTTAGTTCGCAATAATTGTCTTTCACTTTAAAGCAATTTAAAACATTACACAAATAATTTGCGTGCTAAGTATTTCAGTTGCATTTTATCAAATAGATATTTATTGTTTCTTAATATTCATAAATATTTCCGTCTGAAAGCACCAATTACTTTTTTGTACCTTGCAAACCGAGTTAATCTATACAGTAATGGAAAGATAATATCCACTAATGTTTATACGAAGTTGTATACGAAACCCTTTGCTGCCGTTCCCTCAAGTTGTGGTGCAAAAAATAAGATTAATTTAATGTGTGTTTGTCATCAATTATATCTGACTTATAAGTTCTTGTTTTGGTAGAAATAAGGCAGCAAAATAATGGGGCAAAAAGTCTGGACAATCCGGTTTTTTCCTAGGATGTCCTAAACGACTGTTACTCGTTTGCTGCAGATCTTGTGATGTGTTGTTGTACATTAAAATGTAAAATTTTAATCTGAATATAAATCGAAGTAAAAGCAACCAGAGTTGTGTTCATCAATATTTGAAGTTGTCATAATAAAACAAATTAATAATTGATAGGTCCTTAATAGAAGTCCCGAAGCAATAAAACGAAGGCAGGTACAGGAGAAGTAGCGGGGTGAGTGGATAAAGTTGGGACTCATCAATATTTAAAGGTTGGAAATTCGTCTCTCTGTTTTCACTCGGTCCAAGTTTATGGGCTCATAACTTAGGAAATCTCGGTTCAAACTCTGATTCCCTGGACAATGCGCCTCCTCTTCGCCCTGTCACTGATAGATCGGTTCTTATAATTACAATGGACTGATATTTTATCACGCTAGCGTGCATCTCGAGTCTCGCTCATCCCGATGCAAACCGTATGCTTCCTTCTTTTTCTCGCAAAATGTCGGAGAGGGAAATTCAACGCGAAGTTCTGAGGAATTTAAAATAAGCTGCACAAGTTTGCTGCGTTAATATATTTCAACGGCAACTTGGATTTGTAGCGGATTAGATTGTTTGGAGTTGCTTGATTTATTTATTATACTTACTTGATTTGTGTACCCCTTTTGGTAACGCCTCATTTCGGCTAACGAACAATCCCCTTGATTATTCTATTTAGCTCAAAGATGCCCCGAGAAAATTTAATTATTGAGATCGGGGTAATTTTTGCATAATTTATCGCTATCCTATTTCTACGGCTGAACCGTTGTTCTCTTCAGAATCTGGAAGCGACTTGGACTCCACAAACAATTACTCTACGATTCTTGGAATGCTTTTTGGATCCAAACACACAAACAGTATATCACCAACAGAAACAAACGAGAATTTTCAATATATACTTTCTATTATTAATAGAAATTTTGCTTTACTTTTAAAACAAAATAAAGAACAAAGCAGTGACGTAAATAAAATTGAAGAAATTTTTTTTTCATTAACACTTTAATAAGCGTAAATCTTAAATTCCATAGCTGCTATCTAGATCCATAAATTTCGCTACTAAATCTATTTAATCGGTTGTAATCGAAGTAGTTAGCCACATTCCGGTTTAATTCGTAACTGCAATTTTTTTATTGTCCAATTATAAACATTGCAAAACAAGACATTGGTACGCTACAACAACGCTATTGTCATAAAAATTGCAAAAAACAGTAAACGCTAACTGAAATTCCAGTTTTTTTTTAAATATACTCCAATAATTTAAAAAATAACAGTATGAAATATTAATTTATCGAACAATTCTAAATATTTATTATGTTGATAATGAAATAAACTATTGCTACCATTTTGAAAACAAAAACAGAATAAAACATAAACCATTATAAAGTCCTTATAAAATTTATTTGATAGCACATCTCCTTCTTTACGAACATAGTTATTATTCCGAACATATTTATTCATTTAGTTTAATTAAAATGTGTTACCTATAAAGTTAAATCCATGTACGAGTATGTATCTGAAAACACAAACATATGTTAATCTGATATAAGAAATAATTTCTGGGATTGATTTTCATAATGAGAAGATTTTAGTTGGTGACAAAGAAGGTTATAACATGTGTTTTTTTTTTTTTTTAATTTAGCATCAAAGCAATCCATGAAAGTTCGATTGTGAACGAACCATCGTATTGAAAGTTACTAATCTGACACCTCGCCGGGCGTATTAAAAATTGTGGTCCGTTTACAACATAATCATATCACCGCCAACTATAGCGCCAAATTTAAACACTTTTCCTTAAAAAGTTTAGTGAACCAAAAATACAAAAATTAAATAAATTTAACTAAAACAATACATATTATACAACAGTTGAAATAATTTAGAAGTTTAAATTTACAAGTTTGTCATAAACGAAGTGTACATTTGTCAGCTTTACAACTGCAACCTATAAAAATATTGTATTGAAAAATAGTCATCTGTTATAACACAACTAGATCGGGACAGAAGATATAAATAAGTTAGTTTTTGCAACTTAACGCCAAATTAAAAGAATGGTACATAAAAATTTTAAATTTCGCCCCTCTATCGAATTAAAACAAAAATATACATGAAACGTTGTAATTACATCTGACCTACATCGACCGATGTTGCGTACATTTTTGAAACAATTCGTGGTGTTAAAAAGCCTGTGAAACACAATACTTTACACAGTACCACTTATTATTACGGTCATTACAGGACAGGTTCTTTTAGTCGAGAGAAACACATTGTGTTAAATGTTTATAGATAACACAGAAACCTATTTCACGTAATACTTACTACATACCTGCGGTTGTCACTCATTCTTTCATGACAAAACATTTGATACTAAGTCAATCCAAATTCCATCTTGACTGGAACAAATAGTTAATACGTCACCAAACAATTCAAGAATTAATTTCGCCACAACGTCCAGCTATACAAAATTCTAGCTGCCATATTTCAAACCAAAACATATTATAATTAATGTGTGTTTTGGATTATTCAAGTCAATAACATGATTGAATTGTTTTCCAATCAATAGTTGGCTCATACCAAATATTTATTACAGTACCTGGGCATAAAAGCGTTTTTAAACCTATTGTTCCTGTGATGATTCTCGATGCGTAAATGTTGATTTTAGGTACCACAAACGGAATTTAGCGTAATTTACCCGAAGGATTAATTAATTTCCGAGACCAATATTGTTTACACAGCATTTTTTATGTTCTGTGATATTTATCCAATTGAAATGACAATTTAGTCCTACGGATTAATTGCTTTCTGGTTGTACATCAACACAAATTTGACCATTTGGTATTAATTTAATTTGTTAAAATATGCTGTAAGCTTTGATGTTTCGAAGAGGTCTTCATCAGCGCGAAAATCAAATCACAATAATTAATTTGTGTTTGTTTTGATATCAGCAAAATACATACTTTTAAAATTATTATAGTACTAAGTAATAACTATTGTTATTTCAACATATAAACAAGTTAATAATGAGAACAAATTATTTTTCGATTTTTCGCATGAAAGTGACTTTTGTATTGCAATTTATTTTTACATTCAACTTCAAATACTTTGCGATTTTGTTGAACAATATTGTAATTTTTTATAAAGTGAATTTTACCCATACAAGATATGAACTGAGTATTATCAGATTTTCTAGGAATTTTAAATTAAATTAATTAATTAATTATATTTTTTAAATATAAAAAAATGTGGTTTAGTCAAAAAAACTTCTCATATACATAAGTACTTGTATGTATCAAAAAAAATAAAAACTCACAAGTACACAAAGTGGAAAAAAGACGTAAAATGGAGCATATTAGCATGTTCATTAATAAATCTGACTAGGGACTATGCAAATGCAATGATCTGTGTTTATCATTTCAAGCAGATTGAGAAAAGCAGCTTATAAAAGCCCCCAGAACATCGAAGCATATTTAAATTTATTGAGTTGAAAAGAAGTAGGACAAAACATGAAATGTGCGTTTCCATTATGAAATTTTAAAAAGCTGAGTTATACGAATTTGGATCTCCCTAGCGATAAGAATCATAGTTACGTCAGTTAAATTAAGCACGTATTTCAATTTTCCACCTAACGAGCATAAGTTGCCATCTAAAGATGGGGAGTAATTGCGTCCGGTCTCTGTGCAACTATATAACGTTTAATAAATTAATGCAAAATGACCTCGGCTGCTTTTATCTCTGCCCAAATCGACGTAATAGTCCAAAGATACAGCGAACCATCCACAATCTCCCTTAATTCTAGCTTTCTTGCTATGAAAAAAAGCGGTATGTAAGGAAACTTACGTTGTTGTGTGGGAGGGAAGAAATCAGCAGATAGGAGCTTAATGAGAATTTTCCAATTATCTTTCTATTTATGACGCCATTGTTCTATTTCGCAGTTTCCAATAAAGCCGAGTAATGCTGATAGGAGATACTTTTGCCACCATCGTTTAATGTAGACTTTAAAATGTGAAATTATTTATAAAAATTTATGAAATTATTTAACGTCCACAGAAAGTGAATTGTTTTCTTTCCTTCTTGTGAAGTTTGTTGAGGGAGCTTGCGGAACGTAGTCAAGCATTATAGAGTTATCCTCGTTGTCGACTCTAGAGACCGTGATAAATATTCGAGACCTACTTCGTAACTCATTACCCTAAGAAACTAATTACCCACCCTTTACTCTTTCCCACCTTCCCGAGTACTTTTACTCTGGCGTCGCTCGTGTTTGTTCAGATGAAATATAGCGTAAATTGATTTGTTTTTGTGGGATTTTGTATCCTTCTCTTGATTTCCCAAAAGGACTATTAGTTTCAAAATTGTCTTAACCCTTTAAAATATCAAAGGATACGCATCTTTAATATTTCTTATTCTTTTATCAATCATTTTATTACTTTTATGTCTTCTAAACACAGTGAAGTTATGTGAGCATTGAATAATTTATTTATTTGAATCTATTAGTAAAATACAAAAACCAAACATAAATTATTAATTAATTTCTGCTTTTGTGAGTTTTTATTAAACAAAGTATTTTTTATCTCTTAATAAATTGCTGGTGTTTGATTATAAAATTGCCAGTACCTCAAAACTTATGAAAATTACTATTAACTATCATTGTAGAATACAGGGGGATTTTAATAGTTGTGCAGAAATGAGGTATAAGAGGAGATAGCAGAGGGCAAAAGTTGCAAAAATAACTCGTCTTATACAAATGTTTATTTTATAGTTTTTGAGGTTTTAGTAGCTGAACAAATTTAAATTTGGCGCGTAGCCTTAAACTTTATCTTATCTCCTTTGAAATAATTTAGTTCTCCTTTGTTCTATTTATCCAGGTTAAGTATAACATAAAAAGACAATTTTCTGTTGCAACTATTAAAAACTTTGAAGCTTCACCTTTATTCAATAAAGTAAAGTTTTGCTTTATGTAGTTTGAGCGAAATAAATTGCCTGGGAATTTCTTATTTTTCCATGCACTTTACTTACACAAATTCTTTTGCAAAAAGTGTTAAACACTTTCTGTTTTATTTTAGGTACCTACTTTGATAAACTCTGAAATAAAATAATAATTATACATCCATTGGTAGGTACTTGTTAATTTACTAAACTTTGCAACACTTCAAATGTTTGATGATAAGAGATTCTTAATTAACTTTTGGTATGTTTTGTATAACCGTCTAATAAGATTTTCCAAGACGGTAATTGAATATTTGTGAGCATCATTTCGCGTTAAGTTTCTATAATTAATATCGTTAGAGTACAGCTTCTACAACATAATTATTGCAAGTTTGTCGATTACATTTTATTAGAACGTTTTTGTATTAATCAACTTTTCAAAGCGCTTCGTCAAGCATTTAAATGTATAAACTGCTAATTGGCAACAAATGAGGTAGTAATATACTAGTTAATATTTTCAAATTGTGGTGTAGCATTCTGTCACAGCAGTTAATCTTAGGAAGACCAGCAAATGATTAACTAACTATTCCATCATATGTACACACGACAAGCAATTACAACTAACACACAAGTGCTAACACATTTTTTACTGTCCACAAACACTCACTGGATGAAAGTGTTTATATAAAGCGTAGGAAGAAGCAACTCTTGTACTCGTTTACCCAATAATTTAACAAAATTTGACAGGAAGAAATAATTAACATCTTTGTCGATTTTCCTGCAAAACTTCAGTTTAACTCCCATTAGAGAAGCATGTGAACAGTGGGAAAGTCTAGACCTCTATCGAAAAAACTTTGATTAAAACTTTTAGTATCGTTAGTGAGCTTTAAGTATCGGCGAGTCCTCGCTCAATAGCTTAAACATTTCAACATCTCCAGTGTGTCGAGTGCTTGAACCCTAATCTAATTAGGCAAGATGGTGAACGGGTACGCGGCCAACGTGAGGTCATCCTCTGCCGCATACAGACCTCATTAATCAGGGATGGTGGCGCAAGCACGTACAGTTTAGGCATTAGACCATGGGGATGGAGTCGACCGAGGTCTACGTGTTGGCTCACTCAATTCTAACACCGTCGACGACAACCGATTCAACTCCTGGACATTGGGAAAAATACTCAAAGAGGAAATAAGTTTCTCGAGGTGTAATACAAGTTTTATTGGCCATAATCTACATCTAATTAACTAACATTACGTAAATGTTATTGAAAAGCTCACCTGAATGGCAATAACTTGTAATTTAAACACGAGAATCGAGTTGTAATTACCAATTACGGATGCAGAATACCTTGCACATACCTGAAACAGAGAAAGTCTTTTTACTTTCTGTTTTATTTAAGACAAGACGGTCGTTAGATAAGGCAAATTAAAACACAAACATACCAAACGTCTATTACTGTGTTTCGCTAACTAAGAATTTTCCGGATATCATTTTTTAATGTCGACAATTTTTCAAGCTTTGAAAACATCGGAAATATCTCTAAATGTGCAAATTTAATTGAAACTAGCTGTACAATTGAAAAACGTAATATGATTTCAAACAATAATCCGCATCAAACCTGTATGACAAACTAAAAATTGCCGACTTTGTCATCACATTATTTAGTTGTTTGAACGACAATGTAGTGGGAAATAATAAAACCTGAACAACAGCCTATTTTAAACCATTATTCATTTCAGCATACAGAAAATAATTTTTTAGTTGAATCACCAGAGAAAGGCGTGAACATCTCATTAGAAATTTTAATATTTCTGTACACATAAATCGTGTCTACGGTATAAAATTTAGAAGAAAATTATCATAATTATTACATCTTTCGTTCATTTTTACCAAGTCGAGTCGGTGTGAATAAAAACTGCACATGCATGACTTGTTAGAACTTCGTTATCTCACCGTTTTAATAAAATAATTTACATCAGAAGCATTACTACCTAAGTTTGTGGAAACGTGCACATAACCTTTCATTATTTCTGCATAACTAAGTAAGATTAGCAGACAACACAAACAAGCAAGACTTATGAAACATGCAAGTGCATTAGACGTATGGTGCAGTCTAATAAATTTTAGAAATCTGAAAAAGAAAAATGTGCGAAGCATCTACATACATAAGTTTTCATTTACTAAAATGGTACGTTCTTTCTGGTTATCCTCACGTGGTTTTTTTTAAATTTATATCAACTATATTAAAATATATCACTCTCAATCAGGACGTATTTAATTTTTGTACTTTGATAGGAAATATGTTTTTAGTTTACTCTTAAATAAAATAATAAAGACAGCACAGCCCCCGGTTCTCACGGGTAATTTGTATACCGTTTGGTACAGCATATGTTAATTACAGCGTTCAATTAGTTGCAGCATTTATTCCTGAATTAAATATATGTTATTAGCTCTGCAACCATTATTCGACATCGTTTTGAAGAACGTTGCAGTTCAATTCTTAACTCACCGTTTAATTTTTATACCGTGTACATGTTTTAATTATTTTCTTGCTAGAAATCATTTTCGACTACGGTAAAAGCATTAGGAAATTATTACTTTCCATTATCGAGAAACTCTTTAAATCAAATTGAAAAGCAAATTGTTATTACAGGAATGTTTACTAAAAAGACACATTTTTAATCAATAGCGTTGGTTGTTCCGGCAACCATTTTTAAACTGTTACGAAAAACAGAAAACAAATTAATAAACCTAACGATTCTACAACTATTTGGAAACACAAAAAGTTTTTTGTTCATCCGCCTGAAACTGGCATAAATGGACACAGGAAGAAATGATTTCCTGCTGTTTTCTACGGATATGTCATTTACTGGCTAACATTTAGCGTAGATGTAAATATACTTTAAAGCTTATTTGCACTATTTTTCTACATTGATTTACATTCACCCAAATGTAAATTCACCCATTCAAGGTTGGGTGAAAAACACTTTATGCTTTTATAGACTTAAAAATATTATTTTTATTTACGTTAGAAACCATCGTGGTATGACCATTCGTTCCATTTTCCAGTCTTATCTGGTGCTAAACAGCAGCGTTCACCGCTCACCCAAGGATTCTAGGACTCTTACGTCACATCCAGGAAGTATGGGATAAAATGCTTTAGCACGACCTGATTTTCAGTAGCTATGCCAAGATGTGTTGCTAAATATAAAAAGCGTGATTTTTTGCTCATTCCTGTTTTCTTACGTCTTATTTGCTGCTTCTCTTTACTCTGAGAAATTACGGAGGTAGTCAAGAATCATTTCGAAATAGTTGGATACTCACTTAAGTAATCTATTGAGGTTAAACGTTACTTTACGTTCAAGTGGGAAAAGAATCACGTTTGTAGGGTTTATATGAACGAAATAAAAGCATTGTATTGTTTGGCGGTTGGAAAGACTTTCAGAGCCACTTAACTTTTGTAAATCTTCCAGAGAACGTAGTAAAATTTCTATAGGCACACAAATCAAGTTTTTTCGAGACTCACTTTTTGCATTGAATGCACTATAAAGTACGTGATTTATTTGAGGTTATATATCTTCACGCGCTTTAAATAAGAAAGAATGAATTTTCTACCCTAATTCAGTATTCACTTCCGCTCTCTTCGATTTCATAAGGGTGAATCTGTTTTTCAAGAATTTTGTGAAATCACTTACACTTAAGATTTTTCGGTGGGAGGGAGTAAATGACAAGTGGTATTTTAAGAAATTTAAATTTGATAGATTGAAGGAATTGGGGTGTTTTTAGAACGTTAAATGAGCGTTAAATCCATGGGGATGTTCATAAGTCTGTGGAAGTTTTTACTGGTGAGAAGTTGAAGAAGTTCTCAAGATCATCAATGATACGTAAAGAGCAAAAAATTTTTGCTACTCATCTTATTAGAAGGCGATACATTTCCCACTCTTCCACAGTGGTGAATAAATAACTTCACGTATATCGAATTTCTCACATTATCTGTGATTCTGGAAACTCAACCGAGCCTCACTATTATCATATCATAACCGAGTGATCCTATTACTTCCGTTTCAGTGTGTTATAGAACGTGGCAGTGCGCTAGTAAAAATGACAACACGATTTGTGTTCCACTCAATTCGACCTCAGAGTCGTCCGGAACAAATTTGTAACAAAAATTTATATGCTCTGCTTTTCAACTCGGAAAAATAATATTGCTGACGTAGCGCTTCTCTTCTATGATACCAAGCGCATATAATGTGTAATATGGCGAACCTAAGATCCTACTTGAAATATCAGCTTCTCGTCCAACAATAGCATCTGCAATGCATCTATCTATTTCTTTCCAATCGAATTTTACGCTCCGACAATGTTCAGACGAAGCGAACAATTTTAAAACGGTTATTTCTAGTCGAAATTTTAGGGTCACATTTGGTTCTAATTCTGAAAAATACCTTGTCTTGTTCTAAGCTTTTGCAAATAATCGTCGTAACGTAACGTAATGGCTTCGCACGTCACAACTTATCGACTCATAATTCAAGGGATTATTCTCAGGTAATTTCACCTGTCTTGCATCTGTGCGCACTGTTATCTCTTTCCGAAATGAACTGTGCCCTTTGCTCAACTTAGTATCAAACCACTTGTTTTGCATAACGTCATTAGTAAACCGATAGAGCGCCAATAAATTCAGGAAACTTACAGCGATGGCTTTCGCTGTTTGTCTTCTTACTTTATGCATTCATAACTTATCCGCTTTAAAATATGGCGCGCTCTTTGCTAAGTTCATCCACTTTCCATAAATTTTACCAAATCGTATCAAATATTAACCACTTAACCCCAAGGTGCCACTACTTCAGACTCAGAGGTCAATCCACCCAAGTTACTTGCAGTTATGGAGCATTTTCCAAATTTCCGCGGCCAATAAGGAAACAGTTAAAGTAAATGTTTGAAGGCACCCGTTATCTTTTAATTAAAGCTAATATTACAAAATGTACTTCAATAATCAAAAATACCAAAAAATTCAGGAAGACAACCACCTGGTAGTTTCTCCGCGAATGGTGTAACTTTGCCTACATGTTTTTTAGAGAAAAAACTTAAACAGATGTTGACTATGTGGAATATTCTTAGAGCTATGCTGAAAAAAAGGCCCTAAGCCTCAACAGCGCCTTCCTTTCTAAAGTTAGAAATAAGAACGTTAATGAAAAAACCACACTGAATAAACGGGTGTTAAATTGGCACAATAACTCTTAAAGCGGTTGTTTTAGAAAAAAAATTTCTAGATTCTTAAAAAAGCTACATAATAAGCTTAAACACCCAGCAAGTTGTTGTGAGCATTACAACAAATCTTATGTAAAAGAAGTTTGGCAAAACTCGAGGTCATAGATTAGTCGGTAGTTCATAGATATTAATAAGAAAACATAAAAATTTGTTTGTTGTAAATTATTTACGGAAACATAAAAACATGAAAAAACAAAAAATTAAGAAATGTTTTTTTTTTCTTTCCGGTTCTATTTTTAACCAACTTTTAGTTTCATTGTACAAATGTAGAAATCTCTGCATTGAGAGAAATTGTTTCTTGAAAATATTTAGTTTAAAGATTGTAGTGCTTCATACGTATGTTATCTGTTCATCTTCATTAATCGCATCTGCAACCGGTCTTGAACTGGTTATTCTTATTTTTCAACGAAGTATTATTTCACTTAATTTTGTTTTAATCTTAGTTCTGCTTCACTTATAAAAGTTGTTGAGGTCAACATAAATCACTATATTAGTATTCTACAAGTCCATATTAAGTCCTGATTCGTTTTGTTTTAATAATTTCATTCAACATATTGAACGAAGTAATTGGTAACCACGTATGATTACTGTGTTTAATTTAAAATGAGTAATAATACTGAACTACACTTGTGAAATTTTTACGAAGCTGTTGGATTTGACTCTAATGATACGAAACCAAATTACATGTAAATAATTATTAATTACTTCTGTCAAACTAAATTAATTAAATGGATTAGCCTTATGTTACGAGCAACTTATTGAAAATTAATTATTTAATTATAAGCAAAGTGATTTGAACGAAGAGCAACATCTTAAAGACTTCGAAATTAGTTCTTAATAGAATTATAGCTAGATGTTGACGTTGAGTGTGGGTGGATAAAAGCACAACAAGAGGTGTTTGCATTGTTTTCGCTTTTACAAAACATTACAAAATCGATAAAAATCCGAGTTGCGAGTTGGAACATTTTAAAAATGTTTTTTTTTGAAAAATAAAACTTGTTAATAATAATTGTCTATTAAAGTATAATGTTACACCTGGTGTATGCACAGACACAGCCTGTTGAACTTGTGCTAATAATTACTTTGGCTATGGATGCCGCAGTATAGGTTGCTGACATAAGTTGGTTTTTGTTTGTTCTGTTGCGATACCGCAGCCACGGCTCCCCAGGGCTTGCCTCTGCAACGACTGTCATTGTCAAAACGCCTTCCTATCTCAAATAACCAGATTATCATCACCACATATGTAGAACTATTTATTTCGCGATATATCGCACCTTGACTGCGTCGTTTTTTATTTCAACGTTATTCTTTTTAATATGTATATCTACTTTTATTTATTAGGTTACTTATTATAGGTATAAAAGAAGGTATCTCCTCATAAAACCTCATGTGGGTTGTGTACAAATTCTCAACAAATTTACGATAACACGTTAAAAATTAAAATTAACGTTAAATATTGTGTTCAAGTAAAAACTTCATCAAAAACACTTTGACACCAAAAAAGATCTAGAAAGCAGCCACTTGTTATACCATAAATAAATAAATATAATAAATATTTTCAAATATTTTTATTTGAAAATAATTTTTTTTAATAAAAAGAATACAATGGTAAAATTACCTACTGCAAAATTTTATCTATCATTATCATGTAATTATCATATTAGTTTAACTAGTCTATTTTTTTTAACTAGCTTGTATAAGCAAAGTTTTTAATGGGATTTTTTTTTAATTTTAGATGAATCCTATTTTTAACTAAAAGTAAACTCATCAAACTAGCTATATCATTAATAATATATTTACAATATTTTACAATTACGTTAATTTACTGTAGACTGAACAATTTCAAGAGAAATTTTTTTCTCTAATTCATCACTGCAAATATTTAGGCTTAAAAGTTTAATATTGATTTCCTATCTGACGTTTTAATTACTCCAGTTTTTCATTAAAAGTTACATAGTTTTAGTTTTAAAATAATTGAACATTTAAAAGTTAACTCTGCACCATAAATCACAAATTATTTATTTAATGAATAACAGTGCTACATAAAATATAACTTATTTACCGCTTTTAATGTTTGATACATTGAAGCATCCATATACTGAGTGAGATAATCCTTATTTAATCCTTAAAACAACAACATAAATCTTCTGACCTATAGAAAGTTTAAAATACTCAACAAAAATTTATGACTTTAAGCATTTTAATTTGAGCCTTTTGCCGTAAATTTTAGGGCTTGTCCAAATAACCGCATTTAGGCCAATTTTAATTTTGCTTTAAATTCCACATTCCCATTACCTCCAATGCAATGATCAACTGCAGGTTTCATTACCGTTTTGAGGCTGTCTCTGGCACGTCTGCTTTTATGCTCTGCGGTGAGCAAATTATTTGCGGGGTTAGTTGCATTAATTTATTTAGCCTGACATATCATATACAAAGCTTACTCTATTAAAAACAGATAGGATCAGTAACAAAGTTAAAAACTTAATTTAAAAAAGAATATTCTCAAAATTAATATTTCCCAGCAAAGTTATAGGAAAATTTGTTGCTCATTTATCATCAGTAAGGGTGAGTTTTCCACGGAAACGTTATTAGCATTTTATGTTTTCCTTTCTAACCGTGCAATGACATAAAACAGAGGAGAATGCTACATCGATAAACATAAAAAACTTCCGTGTACCGCAGTTATTACCCTTTTAATATCTTCGAAGATAAAAAAACATTTAGTTTGTAACTGATGAGGAATAATTCAAAGAATTTTCTACTTTATTTATTGTGTCCACTTAAAAAACTACTTGGTTTTTGTACTAATCTAATGGATAAATGCATTAGCAGCTGAATATGTGCAGACCCAAGCATTCATATCCGAGGCTAAAAAAGAACGATCATTTGTTACTTGTTCGTACACCAGTCTTACGAAGTTTGAAACAAGTTTTTGTTTTTATGTATCCGCATTTTAAGTAACTCTTTGACAGCACATACTTTGTAAGTTACAAACATTTAGTAGTTCAAAGCTTGAAAATTTAGATCGACAAGTTCGATCCTTTATAGTCCGATTTTAATGCAAAGGGTTTTGCAACTAAGTCATTAATTAGTTTGCTGTGAATCGATTTTGGCTTACATTTTGTATGTGTTATGTGCATCCAAAAGTAGAACATTTGTACAAGAAAAGTGTCACAAAGCCACATGTAAAGCGGTACAAAATAGAAAAAAGTTTCTATTCAAAAACTTTGCAACTTAGTTTTTATTGTACTAATATATACTGAAAAGAAATCTTTTGTGAATAACACAGTGAGATATACATAAATATTTACTACTTCATAACTACATATGAACACTGTTTTGATAAAGTTCTTGAACAGTAATTGGGAAATGATTTGGCCGCAAGAGGACACGAAACTGTTGTGGTTAATTTAACAACCCCGAAATTATAATCGTCTAAAAATGACAGGTGACAGGAATTAGTAAACTAAAATACAATAAGATAATAACATAACTACGAAAAACCATAATTTTTAGCCATACGGTGGACGCTACTTCAAACCACAATTTTTTTCAAATTTTAAAGTTCTGAGATCTGATATAAAAGAAAAAAATTGTTGACAACGTTTATTTACCACTCATTTAATGATAATTACTGTAGTTATATATAACATTATTTTATTTTAGTTACGGAGAACTACAACAGGTTTCCGTAATTTTAGTATAGTAGGCGATATTGATAGAAAGCTACATGAAAACGATGAAAAATTTTGTTGAACGGAGTAAAATTTCTTAGCATGTTACAGTTTTTCTATGAAAAGAATACCAACAACCGTTTTGCTGTCAAGTGAGACAAAAACTTTTAAAGAATCATTTATAAAATTATGGCGAAAGATATGTGGGGCAAAACCAGGATAATTGGTGTTGCTGGAGAGTTAGCGCATTTAAAAGTTTTTACAGTTTTTTCAAATAGCAGTGCGATGATTTAATTTTAATCAAGAGGTAAGCTAAAAAATATATAAATTGTATTACTTACGTTGCAACTGGCTTTACACGTAAATCACTAATAATATGAATGCAAAAGGGAAAAAACAAATTTTTTGTTTATTATATATAACAATTATTACAATCATATGTTTATAATTTGCCCGTGCTGCTGTTGTCAGATATTCCTATTAAACACTTGATTTTTCTTATTTGCATTAATGGTAATATCAAAAACCTTCGAAATTAAAGTCGTAAAATTTTCATGGAATAAATGTCAACTTTATAGAGCTTATATGTGAATAAGGCTCCAGATATAATCCTGTCGGAAAACAGGTACATATAGCTGGATATAGCTGTTAAGTGTGCCGATAGAGCTTAAACACAATGAGTGATCGAGTTCGCAAACTGCGTCTAAATCAAATTTCGAGTAGGATTACGGAGTTATGGGTGAATATTTTCACCGCACACCTGCGTCCACGATCGCTTTTCCATTTACCTAATATATGTGTGTGAATGTGTCTTCATGAATAATACATGCCATCGCTACTCTTTGGAAAAGTCCGATCATCAATTCATTCCGTAAATGTACTGCACTTTTCAATCGATCAAACAGTACACTTATCCATTGAGCAGCTTCTTATCACCGCTTAGACCTAAGCAAAGCTCTGCAAGATCAAAGCTCAAATCATAAGTAAAACTGTTTAATTTTTAGCTATTTTTAGCTAGGTTTGTTGAAGATACAGACCTCGTATCTAAGTCTATCTAAATTAAGGTAATTGAAATTAATAATTAATTTTCTTCAATATATAGTATAGTCAGAATTACTCAGAATACATTTCTAATTTTATAGATTGTGACTTTAAAATACCTGTTATGGAGCTTTTACCTTAGTTGCTACATCAAGTTTAACAGGTAGTTCGTTGTGATGAAATTTATGTTGTGCTTTCAATAACACATTTGCAACTAATCATTTATATCTCAATTACGCGAATTAGTTGAAATTCCAACTTGCTGGTGGAAAGCTTGCGGTGTAATAAAGATCATGGAGCATTTCAGAACTTGAAGTGCGGTTTGCAATTGTACCTCCGTATTTAAACAGCTTCGATAAGGTGTTACGTATAGCACAAGCTGCCGCAGAATTATCAAAATATTGACGCAAACTTGTTAATTGTGTTCAGCTGCAGCTTCGTGGCGCACGTTAAACATTTAACTCGGTAGAACAAACATAGGCCTGCCATTTTTCAGGATATTAAGGCACCGTAATCGGTCGTTTGTGCTATCGGTTTTTGGTAGCTCCCATGCTTAATTGGTTGGTAAACAGTTCAATTCGTAAAGGATTAAGTAAAAGATTAGAGTGAGGTATGAAGACACAGGGACTGGTAGTTCGCTGAATGCCGGACACAGCTGACCATTATCGCCAAATTTATGTTTGTGGATGAGAGACGGTGTCTCTCTCGCCTATGCCCCATTAGGTCGTGTTGTCGGCAATGATCCGTGGATCGTAATGGCTCTTCACACGTGATGTGAACCCATTGTCTGCATGCCATCCGCTGATCATCGAATCTGATGACCTCATCACATCAAAATCACACCTGATCAGCTCTCGTGCGGTGTTAACAATGTCTTATTACCGGATTTGAGCGCAAATACAACGATAAATCTGTCGGATTATGATAGAGATGGAATGCATCCAACCATGTTCAGTAATTAAATTATAGAAACAACAGTCGGAATAACAACGTAATTATAGTTTTTAGCTCCTGCCTACGCACATAACCGTTAATCTACTCGATTTAATACCCGCATTGTACTATTTTACCGCGATGACAGAAAGAAGAAGAAGATTTAAGATATTTTCAAAAGAAGTTCTTTGAGTGGAACAACCTGATTGATTTGAATCGTTAAAAGAACATCTTCTTTTAATGTATAGATTAGAAATATTCAGATTTTACAAAATACTTTAGTTTATTTGACACAAATTGGCTGTAGTAATTGAAAAAAAGTTTTATTTTTACAATTTAAAAACAATGTTTTTGTACTTTCAAATTAAGCGATTCTACTCATAAAACTCTTAAACTTACAAAAATCCAAACAATTTAAATTTAAACGAAATGACATTTTTGCACTTCTAATGGTTCTAAAAACTTAGAAATTAAAATAAATTGATTTTCAAAGATTAGTAGTCACTAGAAACTATTTGTAGTACATTTTTTGTTCTTGTATTTGTCATTTAATAATTCATAAACCTTACAAAAATAGAGGAAACAACATCAGTAAAACAAATCTCTAGGAGGAGATGGTTTGCTACACAGTACTCGTAATCTAATTTTTCGATTTGTTTTGAGATAATTGAGTATGACGCCGTATACCTAAAGCTAAAGCTAAAGAGAACTCTCATTTGTAGCTTAAAATAACATGTACTAGTTAATTTTAGAACTTTTAACAATTAATTTTACTAAAGGAAAATAATTAAACACATTTCTTACACTGCAAAAACGCCCTTTCTTGGTCCACCTTCCAGTCTTTAATAAAATAAATTCAAAATACGAGTATAAAGTGAAAAAAAAATTGGTAACACTGATCTAAATTAGTATAAAAAAGAAAAGAATTAAAAACCTTTTTGAGTCAAAAGGATTGAAAGTGTAAGGGTACGAGTATTTCTTATTCCTATAAAAATAGTATTATACTTTTATCATTTGTACTCAGTCCTAAAGCAAACAAAAATTTTAAAATATTAATTTATATTAGTACATATACAGGGTGTTTCACACAACTTTACGAGGCTTACGCCTAATGTACGCACCCAAATATACAAAAGTCACAAAACACTAAATACAAAAAATACACATCTAACTATTTAATTTTTGGAAACCCATGACAGTAGTTGTCAAACTAATCACTATTAGTCATAAACTGCAGTTTATCAGAAACAATTATCATTTGTTCTATCAAGAGACGGCATGATTATGAGTCTAGTTTATCTATCTTAATCACCTACTAATTAAAAACTTTGTAATTTTTTAAAGAGTGAACAAACTAAAGAAGATTATTCAATTTTTCAAAATTTATAATCGAGGTCGTATCGGAAGATGTATTATTGATGACATCTTACAGGCGCAGGCCTCGTAAAATTACGTGAAACACCCTGTATTTGATTTTTAATTTTGGTTGACACAAAATAAATACTTGTATTTTAAATGTACAGTTTTTATAAATTCCGAATCTTCTTATTCTTATAATTTTTTAAGTGTAAAATGTAATATGAACTTAAGGTCACTTAAAAACTTCTGCGTAACATATGTTACAAAGACACGTTGGCAGTTTGGTATATTTTTATAAACTTATTTGAACTAAAGAGGCAGATGTTATAGAATCTCACTTTGATGTTTCGTTTTTTTCTTGATATAACTTTTATTTCAACTCTATGTATAATATCCTGTTGTTTGATTAAAATTAATGTCAAAACCTTTCTGTTTGACTTTCAAATCGTTTTATAAAAAATTAATTATAAAAATTAGTTACTCATACACACACATTTGCTTTACTTTACTTTACATTTGCTTTACTTCAATAAATTTAATAATAGAAACCTTGTAAAAAATTGGTATGATGTGGAGACGGTGAAGTTGTGATCAGAAGATTCTAAATCACTCATTGAACAATTAAAAAGTAAATCAAGATATAATAAAATAAGTTAGTGATGAATACTAGGCACCAGTGGTTAAATATAAAAATGCAAAAAAATTGTTTACCCTAGTTAAGAGTGTTAAGATATTTATAAGCTTCAGCAGATAAATGAAACAATAAAAATATTATAATTAGTAACTTCAAAATACTAGCGTTCTTTTTCCTGCATATATTAATTAAAAATAACAATGATCAACGATTTTAAAATTAAGTTGTTTACTCACTGTGTAGTTGAAAACAATTATCTGCTGGCGATTTAATCAGTCTTGATGAATTTAATTAATTATGTCTTTTTCCGCATCCTCCATCAAAATTAGCAATTCAGATCAAAATTAGCAAGCTTCAACTGTACACGAAAAATTGTAGCAAAACATATTGATGCTCATGTCCAGCTACAAAATAACGTAAGCCAGGTGCTTGTAAAAAGTGAATTAGAAGACAAAATCAACTTGTTGACTTGGAGAAGCACGAGAGGAAATTGTAAATGACCATCGGTGTTAGCACGTAACGTCCATCTGCGTGCTTTATGCTTTTAGCAAGAGGGCTAATTAGAGATTAGATGGTCACGCTTAACGAACCAAATAAATTCTCCAGTGTTAAACACATTAAAAACTGCAATTACCAGAGGGCGATTAATTTGATTGTTATGATTTATAGAATGGTGTTAAAACATGTGTGAAAATTCATATCCTCGACGGGAGGATCATAAAAATGGACCCGGCATAGCATAAATTTACGTGACATTGTTTTAAAATGCCAACAATTAGACATTAACGAGCGCTATTTGATAGGATTTGGAAATCAATAATAGATTCAGCTCGTGACCAACTCGTTAAATTTTGAATTATTTTTGCTTTAGCAATTAAAATGGTCCGGCTCTCGATGGTTATAAGTATAACAGAACAGCATCTTTCTTTATTATAAATTGATTCAAATTAAAAATCGGTTAAATAGTAATCAAATAAAAAAAAATGATATCATTAACCGAGTCACTTTTTACTGTTACCGGAAAATTTTTCTTGGAATCGGCGTGAAGCAGGAAGTGAGACCGCTTCATTTCTTAGGTTAATTGCGTAAAATTATACGCACTTCTAGTGTCGCAAGAATGCAAGACATTCTTGGCAAGACCCAGCATCCAACTCGGCACTCGTCGAAATTCACAACATAATTACACTGATTTGCATTCTATCACAGTCGGTTACAAATCTACAGTAAAAATTCTTTACGAGAATTACGAACTTTCCCTGAATGTCTGTCTGCCACTGAAAGAAAATTTGATTGTCCAAGCGCGTGCTTCAGAATTTGTAAGTGAGGCCCTATTAGCCCCAATGGTCAATTTAATGCAATTTGGATCAAATTGAGTGAAAGGTACTTTTTAAATTGGCCGCTTCGAAAGGGTAAATGAGGCAACGATTCAAGAAAAAAAAAGACAAAATGCATAGGTTTCGACTCGACTAAGCAGAGAATTACACCAAACAAATTGATGTAGGGTGGAAACTAAAAAATAATTCGCTGGATATAAAAATAAATTAAATAGTACAATACGTCACTATCACAAAAAAATCGTTTCTTTAAGAAATTGACAACGAGAACTCTTGAAATGATTGTAATGATCGCAATACTGTTCTTTAGCTATTTCTTTGATAATAGATTTAGTTTTTTTTTGTAAATATTAGTCCTGACAAATGTATTACAATGAAGAAATGGTTTGGTAATATTATCTAAGTTTAGTGTACATTTGGAAAGTGATTTTATAATAGATAAGCTAATGACAATCATCAAGGGCAACCCTATAAATGACTAAAATACCCAAATAAAATTGTAGCTTTTCGAGCCTTCTTACTACAAACACGCTTAACGACTAAATGATAGCAGTCATTATCTAAACGTGTTTAATACGCGAATAATTATAATCCTAGTATGTAAATATTATCTAATCATAGTTTTAGTAAAACTTGGTATGCAAATATAAAAGACATCTTTGTCACAAACTAATCAAATAAATTATTCTTTTTGTGTAATCAACTTCTATCTATTACTTTGTATGTAATTACAAGTTTCTTATCGTTCACTTGTCAAATTTTATCTTTCACAACATGGTGCGAGTTCGTACAGCTGCTTCGAGATAATGGGACATAGGTGTTAAAGCGTGAATTCATTTGGTGTTATTTAGTGGTATCTGTATAGTTGTTCTAACAAAATTTTATCACAAAATTATCACAGTCAACTAAAATTATGAAGATAGACATATTAAAAACACTACATGTCTGGATAGAAAATTAATTTGTCTTCAAACTAGCCGATTTTAGCTTACAACATATGTATGTTTTTTTCTCAAAAATTTAACTTTTAGAATTATAAGTAAGCCCAAAATAATCGTTGGTTTGAAAATTCTGAAAAAATTTTAATTAAGTCATCAATGCAAAATTAACACTTTTAATTTAGGAAGCTCAGAAGCATAATCGAAAAGTACTTCTTAGTACTAATAAGAACCGACTTGAAAGAACATTTAAATGACAGTTGGTCTGAAAGTGTGTGAGATTTTTGTCGGAAAACCATAGCAATTCTTAACATTATGCTACTTAAAAAAATCGGCTCATACTTTCAAGGTGAATAAAAAGTATATAAACAGAACCAAGCGTTTGGCTGTTTTTAATCATTTTTGATCAGAAAATAATAATAATTACAGTTTAAACCTTTATTTAATTCCACACTTTTTATTGACCTTGCATATTAAATAATTAGCTCTGTAGGTTGTACATACGAATATAAGAAGAGAAATAAGTGGGAACTCAAGATAGTAGTAGACTGCACTTTTGTACTTAGAAGTGTTTTTTTCTCTTTTATCTCATTTTGTGTTTAGTTGGCAACCTATGCTGACTGAGATTATTCATTTATCATAGAAATACGAGTACTAAACGAAAAAGCTTTAAGTGACATAGGCTCTGTAGTACAAAACGAACATCTCAAACAAAAATTTTAATAAATTATTCAATTATAGAAACTGATCAATTATAGTAATTGATACCTAACTAATTACTTTGGTATTTTTTGTACCTAATTTAATTAATAAAAAACGCCAATTAAACATTTTTTTCCATTTTTTCTCTCTTAGAGTTATTAAAAGAACAAACTTTGATGCGTAATGAGAGCAGGACATAGGTAGTATCCTAAAGCATTATACACTAAATGAGCATGTAATTGAAACTAGTGACCATGTAAACATGCATCACAATCTGGCATCTCATCAACAGCCACATCGGTGCGATTTAGTGAACTGTTTTACCCGTAAGTGCGCCAATTCCCATCTAACACGACATCCAATATGGATTTGCCCCTACAAATTTATTACTTGATCCCTTAGAAAAAAACTTTTTTACTTATATAGCACGTCGTGTTCCAACTTGAAGTAAAAGTATTTCAATACACGACTCACAAAATACTTTTCTTTCTTCTTTGTTGTGTCACGGCTTTGCTGGATAAGAAGTATGAGTTTTTGTATCGTAATTATGTGTATTCGGAAGTAGGAGTATAGCAAATATTTTTAACTGATATATTTGTGATCACGTATCTGAAAAATGATGCTCTTACCTAAAAACTTACTTCATATGCGCGATGATAAATTATGTAGTAAGTCATCAATCAACAATTTTCATACCAAACTATTTAAACTTTAAATAGACTTTTTTAAAGTTATTAAACTCCCACGTCACTTACTAACATCGAAGAATACTGAATACATCCATCTTAATGTTAGAGAAGCTTTTGAAGTAAACGTATCTCTCTATTAGCAATTTCTCTATTTAAAAAAATTACACAATGACAGTCAATCTTCAGATGACTCAAAGATTTTTTAAATTCTCTATTTCAGCAAAAAAAAATACAAATTCAATTGTAACAATGTCAATAACAAAAATAATGTTACTTTTATTGACAAAATATAGAGAATAAAATTTGTTTAGAGCAAAAAAAGTAGTTAGTTTTTTCTTAGTTCATGCATAGAATATTAAATACAATGCATGTCGTCAATTAATTTTCTTACTTTTATATATTAATTATAAAACTTTCTTTAAAATGTTTTAATATACCTCTTGTTTAAATTATAGAAATTATAAAAAATATTTAGTTAAATTTCCATAAGTTTAAAAAAATCGTCTTGTTATTTTAAAATAAAAATGCAAAGCCTTTAACAAAATAGAAATTATTAAACGAAACGCCAAACAATGACCTCTTTTTACAACATAGTCGTTTCATTCGCGTTCCTACTTTTGAGCTCAGGGTTCAAGTTTATTACACTAATATTACATAAAAGTTAACAGCATATCATATCATGTATTTTAAATATTTTGAGATACCTACTAACAGTAAATCCATCAAAATTTGTAAAATATTGACGTTACTCAAATTTCTACACAAAGCTTCATTTCATAATTGCAATAAAAAGAGAAAGTTGATTATTTATTTAATTAATTATTATTAATTATTTAACTAAAGTGTACAAAGTTGCTGAGTTGCTGATTTTGTTTGTGAGAACCGCGGCTTCCGACACTTGCGATGTGGAAACAGTAGTAAAGGCATCGATTTTTAACGCAGAGTGACATTAACCAATTTAATAATCTGACAAAAAGTGAGTTTAAAGCGCTCCCCGTATCAAGGAGCTGTCGGAAGTAATACCGTGTAATAACATTTCAATCTGTTATTAAATCACAATCCACAGGTGCTTTGCCATGAAATTACCACACGTTTGGCTCATTTTTTTCACCTTATGCGCTAATACACTAATTTGTTACAATGCTTTATAAATGAACAATCCATCCTGCTTAGAGGGTGAATACATTAACGATTTAATATATGCAGACAACGTAAAACCAAGTTTTTGTACATTTGTGGATTGTATTAAAACGTTTTTGTTACTTTTTCCGGAACAGTAATTGCCCCTCTTAAATGGCCTTATTCTGATTCTTTTATACTAATTTATTTCAGTGATTATAGCAGTAAATTGTCTTTTCATTCTTGTTTTTTTATATAAAGCTGCTAGTTAATATTTAAAACTATATTAAAAACTAAACTAGAATAATATTTACAGGTGATAAAATTATTTTTAGTCCATAGAAAAACACTGAGAAATTTTATCTAGTTTGCAAATCAATAAAATTATAATTTATAGTTTTCGTTATGAGAAAGTTGGTTAAATTAGTATGCTGTTTTTATGGATAGTTGCTTTCCAACTACAGAAGAGTCTTATTTTGTCCAATGTTTTAACTCAAAGCTTTTTAAAAAAAAGTTGGCTTACTATTTATACCATCTCTCTTCCACAACCATTCCCACGCTTTATCTAGAGGTGACAAAGCAGGAAGTAATTGAATTTCTTTTTGCAACTATTATTTGAGTTTCAAAAGCTCAAAATAATCCACAGATAAAACTACAAATAATTGGACAAACACTATTATAACAATTAAGTTAATCAAAGTTTGTGAAATTTAATCATTGCCTTAGATTCTTCGTCTTCCAAGGCTTGTATTGCATTATATTACAGTGTATGGCCCAAACAGAAGGATCAACGTTGATGATCCATACATAATAAGAAGTTATGTAATCCAAGAAACAGATGGAGCGTATGTACCGCATAGACAGTATGCATTTCCAGCAATACTCTGAATCTAGGATCAGACATCATAAAACGTAAAGCTTTTCTCTTGATAAAGTTTATAAAGCATGTAAATTAATCAATATCTGGTCCGTTGTGTGCATATAACAAAGGCACAACACTAGCCGGAGGCGAAAGAAATGAGCATGAAAACAAAAGATAAATATAGGTGGGAACTGTAGGAAAACTCCACAATTTCGTAATTTTTATTTTTTTATCTGTTTTGCCATTTACTCCTTCATTTCAATTTAAATAAACTTTCAAAAATAAAAACTCTCGAAAAATTTCATCACGCTTGATAATCCAAATTTAATTAAAAATTAATTCGAATTAATGTGTTGCGTCATACCGAGCGAAATCCCTTAAAACTAGTTTCTGTAGTTGTAAGTTATAATACAAGGCATTAGAATCTCGAAATTTGCCGCAGTGTTAATTAAACTGGAAAGAAAGAGACGGCCATTTATTTAGTTATAATATTTGCATTTTTTACTAAAAGTTAATTAAGTTTTGAAAAGTCATTTTCTAATTTAAAAAAGAAAAAATCAGTGTTCAAATTCATTTAAATTTTTATCATTAGTAGGTATACGTTCGTTATTCGTTAATAGATATCTATAAAATATTGAATAATAATTATATTAATAATTTTATTAAGTTTTTAATATTTTTTCCAATTCTAATTGTATAATCGCATAAATATTGTATAAATGTAAACTAATTAAATTTAAACGCTTTACTTGTATACGATAAAAAAAATGTATCTCTATTAAAACTTTTCAATTAATAAAATTTTCAACAAGCGTTTATGATGAGCATGCTCGTTTGTCCTCTTGATATTTAATGGACAAATATGGATTTCAATTCAAATTAAAATGCATTATCCAAATTCCTTTGATGTGCGCAATTATTCAGGGAAATCATCTGTCAGATACAATAATATTGCATTAAAACACTTTTGTAAAGCTTCAAGCGTACGTGTATGAATAAATTTTAAAATTTTTGAAGAAGATATCAAAATGAACTTCAGATACACTGTTATTTCTTCTACTTGTAAAGCCAAAGTCATGAATTAAATATTGCCAGAGATGAGTATTATTCAGTACTTCGCCAGTGCTACATCAAGTAATCGCAATTATTTTATCATAAAAACTTCCTACACAGTACAATAAAAGAATGTTGTATAAACCTTCGCATGTAGATAAAAGTTGAGCTGCATCTAATTAATTTAAACTTTAAATGAAAAAGTTCTTTAGTTCAGCTCTCTCAAATTTTTGTACGAAAAATAAGTTCATAAAGTGTAGATATTTATATAAAAGCTTGACCTTCTATAAATGTATATTTTTTGAATTTTTTGACATGTGTGGTTACAATAACAATCACAGATAGATAAATAAATAACTAAATAATTTTATCTTACTAAAACTTTATTTAAATTTTTTATTGTCTATACAGCAAAGTAACTTCAGTAAACCATCATCGCATGTGATGCTTTCTTACTTGTCAGTAAAATTTCGTTCTCGCAAGGTTAGCTTAATACACCTCAATAAAAAGCCTCAAACACTCACGTTTCGATAATTAAATACACTTGACTAAACTAGCTCCTTCTCAAGTTGATGAAACAAAAGGCCTAGAGTAAATATGTTTTTTTTTTCGAATCAATGCATTATTGTCGACAGAAAAATGAGTTAGCCATCTTTAAAAGCAATATTTGTGGCCCTTTTGGGAGAATCCTATTAGCAAATTGCAGAGTCGTTCGAGCTAAATAGGCCGAAAACCCTACTTACTCGCAGCTTTTTCAGTTGGAGCTTCCCGAGGGAGAATAATTGGCGAATGCAGGCAGTTAATTCTATAATTGAACTGATAGAAGGCAATTCTGGTGGGCGTTCGGAAAAGCGCAAAGCTTCGTCCGTGTCAATCTCACATGGTGGAAGTGCAGGAAATTCCTGTCAGCGAGGATGCGAGAAAATTCGCGTAGTCTCCGCTGACGATGCTGTGGCAGCACTGAGCCCGGCTCTGGACCGATCAATATAGTACACTCCCCAAAATCAGTTGAAACAATGCGAACTGCCGTAGTACACTACAAGGCCCGATTATTGTCGCTCTTCTGCACGAATTTCAGATTTAGGCCTGAGTCGTTATTTATGCCAAAAGTTTCACGAAAGTGGGCCTTTCAATTTTACAGTTGTTTCACCAAAGTTTGGCTAAAAATTTAATAGGTTAGCAAATTCGTATAAATATTTATGGTAGCAAAGTTTCGCCAGTTGCAGCTCAGAATGCCAATATTATTATTAATTTTTCTTTATAGGTTTTGTTGGTTTGTCGGAGCTGTATGACGGTCCGAATAAACGAAACACAAATTCGAATCTGGCCCAAAATGTGGCTGAAAATTCAATAAGCGAATTTGCATCAAAGTAAAGATTTTACACCGACTAATTAAAAAATCTAACGGATTATTTATCTGTCGAATGCTGGCAAATGTAACGTTTTCATTTCCTCGTAACCAAGTTATGAATTATTTCTTTGCACATCCGTTTCCGAGTTTTCATATACGCCGTTCTCTATATTTCATGATAGCCTCAATGATTGATTGCTTCACGCTGGAAATCATTGGTTCAAATAAATTACTGTTTCTTGTGAATAAAATAATTTTTCTATAAACAACAAATTAAGATTTATGCTTGCCGTAAATACTTTCTTGTCCAAATCTTTTTTCTATAAATAACGTAAGGGCTGATTTACAGAATGCAAATTAAATTTTTAATTTAAACTAAGTAATTCAAATTAATTGCATTGCCAAACGTCAAGTTAATCATTACAATCGCGAATTAAAAATTAATTGTAATTAAGTATTTGTAAACCGGCCCTAAGAGTACTTAATTTTACAAAACATAATGTTTGTATAGCTTTTGCTGTCCCTCAAAAGTTTAATTTAGGTTCTGCATTTAGTTTTAATCTCTATTAATGGACTCGATGAATCTTTTAGCGTTGTTAGTTAATCCTTGTAGATGGTAGGTTCACTTGTTGGTAGCAAGCAAATGACAATTCACAAGAGTCTTTTTTTATCATTAAGTTCTCTGTTATCAGTTTTCTGCTAATGATAATTATATTATAAATAAATTATACATACACTTCAATAGAGAAAAGGTTTAGTCATCTTATTAAAGAGTGTTAATAATAGAAGATTTTACGCCATATTGTAAATTATTTATTTGATTCAAATAAGTGCTTTGTTTAAACTTCTGCAATGGTAATTTAAATTTACTAGTATATGTTTAAAATATTTAAATATTTTATCTGCAAATGACTAACACCTAATAATATTCTCAATATATACAGGGCGATTCAGATAAGATAATGAGCCTGACGATCTGGCGATGCAACCCAAAAAACAAATTTCATTTACGTTTTGATCTAATTTTAATTACGATTTGCGTTTGCAATCCAAGTTATCTTATGTTGCTCTGACAGGGCTTTCACAAGCAATTTATAATTTATATAAAAAAAAAAACTGTTTACCTACCTTTAATGTTTCATTCGTTTATACATTTTGTATTGGGTTTACACCGAAAGAACTTCTGTAATTTCCCTATCATTCCGCAAGAACTGAATGGCACTAATAATCATTCTCTGCACTGATGTCAGAGTGACACAAGATGATAACTTGGATTCAACTTGCAAATTCTAATTCAAATTGGATCAAAGACGTAAATGAAATTTGTTTTTTGGGTTGCATCGCTAGATCGTCAGGCTCTTTATCTTATCTGAATCGCCCTGTATTTCCAATTCAAATATTCATAAAAATAATAAATTTAAGTTAAATAGCTCAAAAAAAATAAATTCGAACAAATCAGACATGAAGTTTTAAATGTATAATGACTGCTTGATCAAAGTGATTAATTTTATAAGTTAATTAACATAATATTGGATTTTTCAAAGTCAAAGATTTATAAGGAGGAATAATTAAATAACAAGATTGCTAATTAAATTATTTAAAAACGAAAATTTGTGTGACCAACATTCTATCCTATTAAATTCATTAAAGCGAACTTCTGTCTCAAGAGATATTAAAAAAATATATCCAAGAGTTGAAAATTGATAAATTTATTGCTGAAAGTTTTCCCGTAATCTCAAATTGCTCAAAACTTTCCCAAAAAAAACTTTACCTGTGGGGAAAGGCAACAAAACTTGTGAGTTATATCAGTTGTAAGCAACTACGACAATAAAGTGAAATCGGAATGAACAATACTTGTAATTTTCAAACGATCGATAAAATTAAATGAAACCGCTAAATAACAAAAAGATATTCGCTACAATTTTGATGAAAATTTGAATAAAGCAAACATGAATTTGCTTGCGTTCGCATCATCCAAAGGAAACGTTTTCGCAGTTTGTGTTTTCCCTTGTCATTTGTAATTGAAGTTGTTTTATCTAACCTTTGAATATGAAACAAATTTATATGTTACATATTTAGCCAATTTTAACTGTAAATTCAGCTTCAGATTAGGTGGTACTTACAATTTAATACCGCTTGTTTTGAACATGTGTATTAATTATACAACCCAACTAGGAAAACATTGAACTAAATAAATGCAGTAATAATTAAAAGTCGAAAATGAAAAACTCTAGAGCACACAAAATGAAAAATTTGAAAATACGTTTATATTGATATAATGAAATGTTTGTATAGGCAAAAGTAGGAAATACATAATAAATTTTTGCACTTGTATTTACAGAAATTTATTGCTTTTACGTGTATATGTGGGCGTAGGCAAAATATGAAAAATTATTAACTACTTTCAAAGCCAATCCCTGATGCCACACTTTATGCAAATTGTGATGAGATTTACAGTTTTATTGTTATGCTTACAGCAATCTCAGTAAAGCTTGTGGCTAAAGTTCCTATAATTTTAATTTTTTTAGAGATTCACATTTTTAAATTTTGGTTTAATCCTTTCAAAGGTACGTGCTTTAAGAGTTTTTTCTTCAGTTTGACTACTTTCTTAAATAAAACTGTATTGATTAAAGTTTCAGATTTGAAAGCTAGATCGTGAAGTTTTTTGAAAATTGTATTATTGTTTTCGTTATGAGTATTCCTGAGACAAAATTATCGAAAAATAACAAAGACATCTCCAATGTTTCATGCGTAATAAATACGAGTAGATAAAAAGTTTGTTTCCAACTTTTCACTTAATATGCTCAGTTTGTAGAGAAATTTATAAAGTAACTATAAAGTGTTCAATCTGAAGACATATCATCATTATAAACAGCTTTCAGCGGACTTGATTTAGGTCCTATCCAATTTCGGTAGTAAACTTGCTCTTCCATATTAAACTTTGCTGAAAGCATTCTCACCACAATAACGTTCAATAGATGCAAATTTATCGAGCTCACCTTGTTACCAAAACATGATGGTTTCATTCATGACATCTCTTCAGTCCTCAGTAAATTTCTCGCCTCTCCTAAGAAATTCAGATTAATCTATATACTAATTTTAATTAAATGATTAGCGTATGAAAAGAATACAGCTTGAAACGAAATTAAATTCGGACGGAAAAGTTCCGTAAAGTTGTAACTGGGATTCTTGCCTCAAAGATTAATTTTATCTGCGGTCGGAGGAATTTTTAATATAATTGCAGTGGAAGTTTAGAAATGTGTTCATCGGATTCTGTAATATGATATGTCCGATTACGGAAACCGTCAAAGTTGCGAGCAATTTGTTATGATAGATTTCTGATTCCCTACGAGTTATGAAATAACGTTTTCGCACAGCTTACATTTGGCAAAATCTCGACCTGATTGTTTTCCGAGTGGAATGACAGTTCAAAATATAATCTGCAATTGTATTTATTTAGGCAAGGCAAAACAAGAACGGATCCCCAAAAAACAAAGTAAATCGCATTAGCAAATGGGCATGCAGGTCCCTCTCTCCGAATTCAATAAGTTAAATTAGAAAAAGGTCGGAGCAAGGCTTATCTCATTCGCAAATAAGCGCACTAGTAAATCCTTTACCATTTTGTGTCTTGTAATAGGTGCAATCTGTCCTAATCCTGGATTATCTTAGCTGCACAACCTCCACTCTAACATCATTAAAATCGATTAGATTTAGATGTTGAATGTTGGTATAAAAAGCTTATTCCGCATCTTTACGAGCGTGCAGCTATCGTCGCTGCTCGTTCGCCTTTCACCAGACTTATCTTTATGATTGAACATGTTGGAAGAATTCAAATTCGCATATCAATGTGTTTTTTATAGGCCCTCAAACTGGAAGTATTAAGTAATCAAAAGCACCCCAATCAAACGGTTCTTTGTTAGAAAATTCATAAATTACTTCAAGCGAAAAGAAATTTGTCATATAATCCTTAGCAGAAATCCGACAAGTGTTTAAATGCACTCGACTTGCTTGCAAATTAATTAGCCCACTACAACTGAAGCTCAATTCCAATAAACCTCATTTAACAATGAACAGGTCACTGACAGTCAACTATTATTCCTATCTGAAAGTTCGGCTAACATCCCGATTTTACATACATACGAGTATGAAGAACAAAAGGTTTGTATGTATTATCGTTCATTCCATGTCAATGCATGACACGGTCGATATAGGCCACGTATAGGCAGATTTTTTCAGTTGCTTCAAATGGCAGAACAAATTTGTAATCACTATAACTTACCCACAATGGCAAAACGATTTAGACGAGTATTTTCATTTTTTAATTTTTAATAAAAGGATTTCAGTGTGACACCAAGTCCAAGTTTATGTGGGTCAAGAGAGGTACGGGAAATAACGTCTTAAAAATATTTCATTAAACGAAACATGTTTCGGGAATCATCTAGTCCTATCCTCAGTCTAGATTGTCAATAGCGATATAAAAATTTGACAAGATTAACATAACATTAAAAAAAAATGTTAAATAGTAAAAGTGATCAAGGAAGTGAAGCTTTAAACAAATGACAGAATTGTCATTTCGCATTCTGTCGCTTAAAAATGTTATGTTGATCTTGTCAAATATTTTTTTTAATTCTTGTGCAAGAAGACGTTATTCCCCGTACCTCCCTTAAATTTTCAATTTTTTTTTACATTTCTCAAATTACTTACTTTTGTACCCTTGTACTTGATAAAACATAAAAATACATACATTTTGATTGTTGAACTCATATTACATTTAAATGAATCTAATTTTTAAGTCTTATTAAAGTTATCTAAAAGAGTTTTCCTTCAAATCTAATTAAAAACTGATAATGTTTTGTATAAACAACAAATAACTTTTATTTTATATTGTCATTTTCTCGGCACCATTTTAAGTCCAAATAGTGAGCTATTACGATATAAGAGCCACACAATATTTTCTGGTTTTTAAAACGCATTAAAGTCATTGATTTCTTTAATATTTTTTTTCAACTATGATTTATTTCAGACAAAGTAATGGTAATTATAATATGAGTTACCACATATGTATTGTGCATTGGAACTAGCATCTATTTGTATCTAGCCTTTCATATTATGACATTTGTTGTAATTATAGAATGAATTATACAGAATATTAAATAACAGTAAACAATAAATTACATAAATTATTCCTACAATGACAAATTTAATGCTCTCAGACCCGGTTTCTGATACGATTAAACTTCAGTTAAATTGCTGAGGTAATACTGATCTGATTGGTGTTGTTACTTTAACTCAGGTTTAAATTTAACTTCTCCGTAAAATTATGTTACTAGAAAATCGAGTCTCAGGCGAATTAAACCAGTTAAACACAGTGGTTAGTTTTTTGTCTGTTTTCAGCTGCTCATTCTGCATGAGTCGTATCGCCTGAAGAATATTTAAATTGCCACAGAATCTAATTTAAAACAACCAGTAACTCAAAAACCTTAGAAAAATTGCTGTACAAAAGTTTCAGTGATATGGTAAATACATATATTAAAAGAGAGATGAAATGAAAAATTTGTTATTATTCACAATTCTCTAAGCTGTGGTGACTCCAAAACAATTTGTAAAGAACGCTTTTTTAAATATTTCGTTTGTAATTTTATTAATGTCCAAAAATCAATAACAAGATTACTTATCAATTTTGTAAATTAATTTTGTGACTATGTTTTATTTGCAAATTACTAGGTATATGCAAATGCTGAAAGTTTTACTCTATGCATATGTGCTTTTACGGGTTTACATGCTTTTAAATCAACTCATAATTATTTATGAATGGAGAGTATGGTGTGAATAATTTTGTAGGATGTTAAATTAATTGAACAAATATCTTGTTCGTTTCATGTTATATAATTTATAGACATGATTATTTTTTGTATGTGATTTAAACTTATTCATTGAATAAAATAAAATCGTTGATCTATCGTCGTTTGTGTTCAAAGCACGTAGAATTTCGAATTGACAGAAAGTGGATTGAAATTTAATGCGTTTTCCTCGCTATGCGCAAATAAAAGATCTCGTACTCATATGTTGGTTTGTTTTGCAAGTGGTCTTGACCTATCGGTACAAAACAGATAAATCCATTAAACGTGATCGTATTTTTCGATAGGTACAATTTATGTAAATGCTGGTGGCATTTCGATTTAAGCAACATACCTATATTTCTAAAAGTAAAAAAATTTTGAACATTTTCAGTTGGGGAAAAGTTGTTATTTCGTGAGGACAAGATTAGAGAAAAATCAATCTGGCCAAAGCAACTCTAAAATATATCTCTTTTGATTTACGACTATGACTTAAGGAATTATTAATAAAACTCATATTGTCGATAGGTAAATATTCTTTGGAACAAGAATCTCGACAACAAATTAGTATCATATTACTCATATAAAAGAATCATTCAATTTGCTTTATCTGTCAAGGCCATAAAAGTATTTTCACCGGAGGTAATTTTTCCATTGGCAAATAAACCTGGATTTTTGACGTTAAGTTATAATTTACGATCTGCGGAAAATCATCTTGTAGAAGAAATTTCATTACAAGGATTTTTCAGTATTAGTTTCCTACAACAAATTGATTCACGTCTCCGGCCATTTCCTCAACTGAAAAATTGGAAATAAAAAACTTCGACGACTCCTTCACATTCCACAATATTATTGCAAATATTTTACAGCCTTGAACCGAATTAAAATTCAGGATAAAATCTCTTGGTGACCGGATACGACCGCTTACAATCGTGAGTTATAGATCACATGCTCTGCAATACATTAACATTCCTCGAGATCAATATGGTTCTTACTGTCTCCTTAATTGAAAATTAAAGAAACTTCTCCGTTTTAAGTGCTACTTTAGAGTTTATCATGAAGGTTGTAAAAGTATACAACGGCTCGAGATAGAAAATGTAAATCGATTAGCAATGTTTCAGAACATCATTTTATACACATTATGCTGATATCGCGGAATTAGTTTAAAAGCTTCTTGGCACGTGTTTCTCGAATTAACTACAATACTTTTAAAAATCGTTGAAATCCTACTCACATGATGCTGTATCTCCTACATTATGTTATCTCCAAGCTCACCTGAAACAAGAAAAACCAATAAATCAAGCAACTATCTGGAAATTGTCAAAACGTCATATTAAAATGGAACGAAAGCCATTCTGCTTAACAACTAGCCAATAAGCTTTCTCCTTATCCTGAAAATATATGCTGGAGGCCGTATAAAGGTTTTAGTACATTCGATATGATCATCAAACTGTCACTATCAACTAAAACGGTACCTAACCTAAATACACAAATTTTATTGGCTTTGAAAGCCCATCAATCGGCCCTTTAAAACCCGAAACCACACACTGCTGAGGATACGGCCGAAATACAAACAGCTAAGGTCGTGTCAACACTTCGACCAAATATAGTAGTATGATTGATGTTCTTGCATTTGATTAAATAACGAGCATTGTGTTTTAACTCAATCTCTTTCAAATTTTACCAAAAAATCATTTCAAAAAATAGAGTGGGAGGATCAGTAACAAAAAGAACAAATTTGCTTTTGTCATCTATCGTTTGAGATAAATGCTAAATGAATGCTGTTTTCTGTTTCACCGGAATTGACATCAACTTTATTGAAATATACAGGAGATATACAGGGGGAAACACCCTGTATATTTTACTACTTTTGGATTCTTTGTTTAATTGTCTTTTAACAAGTTTTAGTACCATATGCCTAAAACCAACCGTTCGTGAGATATGCGTCAATTAAAAATTTATTAAAGTAGGTAGTGGAAAACAATAATATTAAGTAATGTTGACAAATATTGTTACTTTGCATTTTCTCTCACTGTTTTTATACTTTTGGTGTTAATCATGACTGCTAATGTGTTAGCAGACATGATTCAAGAATATTTATTTCCAATAAAAATAGTTAGAGACCACAATGCCTTTACACTGGACGGTTTCCAATAAGAGAAGTTCCAATTCGTCGACTTGGAGAAAATTTGAGGCTGTGTGAGGTTTTTGAAAACCCAAATTAGAACAGTTGCGTGTTGCGTGTGATAAGCCAACGTTACTTGCAATTTCTTGAGTTCAGCATTTTCTTCAACACCTATCTACTTCTGTATCTCTTTGAAATTGGCGATGTTCTAATTTGGGTTTTCTAAAAGCCCCAAACATCCTCAAATTTTCTTTAAGTCGCTTAGATTTTCCACGATTTGGAACGTCTCTCATCAGAAATCACCCAGTGTAAAAGAGTAGTGCTCTTCCAGACTCTAAAAGTGGTAAAATATACAGGGTGTTCCATTAAAAAAAATAAAGTTGATGTCATTTCTGGTGAAACAGAAAACAGCATTAATTTGGCATCTATCCCAAACGATAGATGACAAAAAATGTTTTTTCTTAGAAGTATTGTCATAACTTTGAAAATAATGGAGTTATGGCTTTGGGCGTTTTTCATAATACAGCCTGTATAATGTTTTTTGAGATTTGAAGCAATTAAATTTGCTTTTGATAAGTCGATAAGCGTGCAATTAGTATTTTTAATAACATTTTTCTTATCGGTTGTTAAAGCTTGAAAGCACATTTTCAATCACAGAATAAACCCACGCATTAATAGAAATGATTCTACTGCAAATAAACCAGAGAACACTTAGATAAAACATGTTTTTCTGGTTATGATATCTGGTTGCAAGTCGAATGCTCACCATTATTTCCTACATTACTCTTGAATCTGCAAATTGATCATTGCCATCAGACTTGTCACAAGATACAAAACGAGATTGTCCGTCGTTCTCTCCTCATGAAAATCACAAAGAGGGTTTCTACCCCTGCACGACTACTTTTAAATTAAAATGTTCAAGTTAATGTATTATTTATGGATGCTCATAAGACTTTTATTTTTCTCCACACAAGCGAAGCTCGAGACTCGCGATTTCATTATTTTCAAAAATACCTGTATTAGATTCACTTCGCATCAAGATACTTTGAAACTTGTTAAAGAGATAATAAAGAGACTATTTTCTATGTAAATGTGTTGTTTTGTTCAGATGTACTCGTTTATTTGCAAATCTTGAATGGATTTTCAGTTTATTCAAAATCGATTCTCTTTAGATTTAGCTCCTCGAAAAGGAATTAAAAACAACGAGTCTTTTATGCAAAATTTTCAGCTGCCAAAAACGCTTTTCACAACAAGCAATCAGGAATGAAATAAATTTATACATAAAAAGGCAAATAAACTGTCTGAAATGCCAACATTCAGTGCACATAAAATTCATATAAAGCTTCTGTCTCATTGCCAAATCGATATCCAAAAAGAGATCAATAATTTGTGGAAAGTTTTAGAAGAGAATTATCAATGTCATGAACACTGAATTAATGACCGGTTAAGAGTGATTTAAACTGTCAGGATATAAGTGGCAACAAAAAACGCGAATTTGAGCTCATGTGCGGGTTTGTCCGAGCGGATTAAATATCTTAATTATCCTGCTGTTTGTAACTTTATGACATCTGTAATAAGCGAGGTGTTAAATTCATTTGTAGTGTCGACATATCGCCTTACTAAAAGCCGAAACCAACGATTGACCTGGAAGGTTTATAATATTAGGTGGTAAGTCTTCCACAGTTTGTACGCAATGCCATTCCCTTTGATACGGAATTGGAATTGGAATATTACGGTTAAGTTATGACGCCGCTTGCCTTTACAGTTTACCTATAAAGAGGCACCGGAGCTCCGGAATGCTCTCATCTATGTTGCCACTAACCAATAAGCTGTTGGATTACATTAACAAAAAGTGCATTTTTAAGCCGTAAACCCTGATGCAATATTTCTGCATTAAAAACATACATGAGTTACTATAAATCAGCAAGAAAGAGTAAATTACGAATGAAGAATATGATACATACGTGGTTTGATCAAATAACGAATGAACAAATTAAACAAAATTTATTAAGAAAAATACTTCCTTTACTTGCCAACACTTCTTAAGAATCATTTTGAAGATTTGATAAATCAGACAAATATGTCAAGGGTGAACACAACTGTCGTAGTGCATTGCAGGACTACAAACCAAAACTATTTGTCCACTTCTTTGTTTTTTTGAAACACATCTTTTCGCAAAAATCACCACTAAGTTCTCAAGTGTCAACCGAACATAAAAAAAAATAAAGAAAAAACAGAATTGTCGGTAGAGTCACCATATTTATTGAAAATACCTCGTATATTTATACACAGTGACACTATTGGCCTATGTAAACTCAATATTTCAATTAGCTTTATGAAATATTAATGCCGTTGTTTTAGGGGAAAAAGCACGAAAAGTTTTTCGTTTATTTTGTCAGAATAGTGGATTAATAACGGGAGAATATTTTGTACTCGTGCAATCCTGAAGTAAGCCCGGATTACAAGTTGAAAAAAACACATTTCACTCAAGTCGCTAGATTTTTCCTGTCAAAAAATAACTCTTTCAAGAAAACCATTTCCAGGACGAATCGAATATAGATAGAAAAACGTGGACTGTGAATCGTGACCTACGTTGAAGTAATTCTATCTCGGAAAGAGTTTCACCAAATGTAATGAAATAATGACACGTGGTGGGTTATTGAAGGGTTACGAAAACATTTTTCCTTGTTGCAGATTAAAAAAACAAATAAAAAAATCCTATTCAAGTGTTTTCTACTTCACAATTCACAAACCCCTCATTTTGGACACATGCTACAAAATGCTTCGTTACATATAATATTGCATATCATTTGCGTCTAAATATTAATCAAGCTACGTTCTTTAATAATTACAATATTTTAGATATGATTGTAATTAATTAATATTAATTATTTTCGTATCGACTCATACTCGTATAAATAAATTAAATATGAATTATTTCATACACATATATCAATCATTTCAATAATTTATTTTCATAATTATTTAAACAGTTACACTGCAAGGCAATCATTTTATTTCTAATCGACTCAAATAATTAAAAAAACGGGTCTTTCAATAATAAAATTCTGGAAAAATGTTACTTTGTACTGTACGAAATAATGTAGAAGCTATTTTATGTATTCATACGTCAAAAATAAAAACAAAAACCTACTCTCATTTCCCATTATTTTCATGAAAAGAGTAAACGAGCAAGTCGGCGTTAACATCAACGTTATTTATATTATAAAATTAAGAAAATTTATGTGTGCGTTGTGAAGCAGCTATAAAAACGGAAGATGTAATAGATTATGACCTCTTCCAGTGTCAGAGTTAACTGCTTCTATAAAACAAAAGTTTTAAGTCATATCCGGAGCGCAGAAACCGAACTGTTGTTGAACAAAAGATAGCAATTCTGGAAGCGGAAATAGCGTTGCATTAGTACCAGTTCCGTTCTCACCGGTAAACCAACATGAGATAGCAACATTGCTTTCAGATACATCTTGCAAAAACCGAGCGAGGGTCCTCGGAATGGTGCCACACGCTAAAATTGCATTTACAATAGTAAAAAAATTTAGTTGTCATTGTTTCTATCAATGCGTAAAATGCCGTCAGTGTGTGAAATGAGCACTTCACGCACTGCTGTGAGTTCGCGCTCTTTACAAAAAATGACTAACTTCGCGTATTGATTTTGATGTGAGAAATTTAACTTTACACAAGCTTGAAGAAAAAAATGTTTTTAATAAATAATTAAAAAAAAATGAAATTTTTGAAATAAAGAAAAGCTAAAATTTAAATACAATGCGAGGAGAGAAACCAGACCCAAATTTTTTTAGGAACCTTTGTACTGAAATGAATAATACTCTAATTAAAGGTTGAGGCAGTGGATAATATTCTGATCTAGACCCGTGTGGTGAAGCTTTTATTGCAAGTTTGAAAAGCATATTTACCCAGCAGGAGTGTAAGCGGACATTAGGCCTCTTTCAGCAGTATACTTAGAATTAATTAATGCTGGAATAAATGTATTGTTTATATCTATAAAAGCACTACGGACAAATAGCTGAGTAATGCTCAGATTTATGATTGCACGAATTTACAACTTTCAGTTTTTGTCGAAAGTCTTGATAGGGTGGAAAAATCAATCGGAAGAGAAAAAATAAAATGAAAAATGACTGAACTGTTTGCTATTGCCTTCAATGAACCATTGTCGATTTAAGCGACGACAGAGCTTTGTCAAACTTCCGATTAATCACTGGTCTACCGATTGCGCCAACTGACGTTATATTATTGTTTTAACCAACTGAAGATGCTCTCTTATTATTTCTCACTCTCATGAGTGACTGACGCACCGTATTGTAATTGATTAACGTAATGTCGTTGTTTACTTACTTTGTATACCTATCTGAAATCAGCAACTACGAGTTTGCAACAGGAGATAATCCACCTTTTGCGTTACTTCAAAGTTTTCCTTCCGACTAATAGGAATTTTCAACTTTTAAAACAATGATATTTTGGGTGGCTGTTATTATATGCCGTCAAGTTTGAAAATAAGGTTTGGAAAAGTTCCAAGCTTCCTGAAGAATAAACATAAAAAATTTAAGAGCTTCTGCAACACCTGTGGGATAGATAATATTATTGATACTGTTGTTGAAACAGAAAAAAATCTTAATGTAATAATTAATTCATAATTTCCGTGGGTTAAAGGTGAATAAAAAAAGTTTGTTTGGTAGTTTCCTAGCTATAATTAAGGAAAGTTAAAGCAGAACTATTAAACAATAAACAAGACTTTGTAAACTAGAAATACTCAAACAATCGAAAATGAAGCAAATAAACTTAACGTAATACGACCTCTGCTTCAGCACCCTCACTCTCTTTAGATTGAATCACGACGATAAACAATGGACCTAAAAACTGACATAATTAGCAAGGAACAAGGAATAGGTGGAGTAATTATTTAATTATTACATTAGACAGGCACTGCCGCAGAACCGAGATTTCCGAGCTGCAGCATTATCTGCCTTTGTAGGAAAGCATTCATACCCGTCTTTTGTCAGCAAGTTGATCGGATTCACCTTTTGTAAAAAAGAAGGAAAGCTTAAGACTACTGCCAAAGCGATGAATTGACACGCATCATATTATAGTATATCATTGAGGAAATTTAAATTGGTCGCGTGTGTTCGTCAACCTTCCTTCTTGGAATCCCTTAGAGGAACGAGTACAATGCACCGGACGCTTGTATGCAATCACCTGCTACACCCTTTCGTCCCCAGGGAGTGGCTTCACATTAACAATAGCCACTAGTGTTAGCGGGAGATGAGAGTTCATAGGAAGAGCTCTTTGCAGTCACTGTCTGAAGGAAGAGATTATGTGGCGTTCTATTCTATGTGTTCTCTTCCTAAGTAAAGTAAAGCTGATGCACTATTAATTTGTTATGAAGCACTCTCGGAGAAAATATTAATGAAAGACATAAACTAATAAAACTAAACTATTATTAATTGTTGGACAACCATGAATTTTAACACCAAATAATGGTAATTTTAAAATACAATAACATTTTTGAAATAAAGGAGGTTACTATTCTTGCAGCTTTACACATACATGCCACATTTACTAACACAAATTAAATTAATTAATTTAATTTAACCAACAGTTGGATTGGCTGTAATCTATCAGTTCGTCAGTGGTTGAAGAATTTGTTTTTATTTTTGACTAACAAAATATTATTTCTATTTTGTAAAATTAAAAAAAAGCAATGGCACGTGTTGTGAGTTTTTGTCAAATAAATGTACCATACAATAGAAATTAATACTGCGGTGGTTGTGTAATTTATTGAAGCGGGAAGATTCTAGACAAATAAATTATCAACCTCTGAGTAGAATTCATTGAAGAAGAACCCCCACTGTTTTTAATCAGAATGTTTTGACCTTTATTGTGTATGCGAAACAACAAATGAGACAACGAGAGCGTTTTATGTCATTTAGGTGAAAATTGTGCCTTTTAACTTCCGCTAAATATAACATATGTAACAATATTATATGTATTTTAAAATACCTCAGAAACTGTAAAATTAAACATAAATAACGACTTTGGAATAATAATAATAACAGGATTTCCTATAATTCCTGTAATAATGACAATTTGCAAACCACTGAATCGTTTATCAAGTATTAATAACTAAAATACTGCTAATAAACGCAAGCAAATATTTGTTAGAGCAAGAATTAATTTAATTGTTTTAAAGGTTCAAATATTTGTAAAATATCTGAAGCATTTACTATTCAACTAAACACTAAAGTGTCCTTTGATATCGCGATTTTATCTCTTGTAGCTCTATCAGACTAATAGTTTTCAATTTAGTATGACATCCTGAAAAAATAAATTTTTGCTTGTTTTGGCGTTTGTGGAAGTGCTTAGCATGAGTGATGAGTGTGTGAAAAGTGTGGGTTAGGAGAATGCCTGCTACTATATCATCCGGTAGTTCCGCTGACATGTTGAACTATTGATATATACAGCAGTAGATGAACAGGGGATTGTTGTTGTTTCGAGTTAAGTTACAGTATCGAAACCCCTCCCTTGCGATCATCAAACCAAAAGGGGGATTCTGAACAATTTATTCCCTAGGGAGGTCGTCCTTGTTTCCACTTTCGATGCCATTATAGAGGAATGCGGCCGTAATATATTCCGCTTAAGCGAGGATCTTATCAACATATGCAATATCGTTCAGAGTACATGAATCACTCTTATATTGATGATTTCGCTCTCTGCCATACAAAAAAGAAATATTGTTTCCATCAAGCGCATTTTCATTGCGTGACATATGTCGAAAGTCTTCCAATAAAAAAAATAAAATTTTTAAAAACAGCATTTTCGCATTAGCCTTCTATAGAATGGAAGAATGATGCTGCACCGCATCGAATCGAAGTCCAATCTAATTTGTATTTTGCTTTTTCTCGACTTTAATTTTGTTGTAAACATTTTCCATTTGAAAATGTTTATAAGCTTGGATTAAACCACGGTCCGTGAAAGCTCCTGTGTGGCTATACTTCTTTTCAACGTTTAATTGAATTGCCGAACCGCTCTGAAAAGCTCGCTAGTTTGGTAAAGATCTTTTCGTGCGTCTTTTATTTGGAATACCTATATGTATACTTGAAAAACTCAAAAACTCTCATGGACATCGGCTATTCAGCATCGGTTTTTAAAACCTGAGAGAAAGTCATCATATCAAAAAATAAATTACTTTTTCCCCTCCCTTAAGTTAGGTACTCAATAAACAACAAAAAAATTCGAAACAAATTGGGACATCTGATAAAACAAACATTTGTTTACCACGTCAGAGAAAACATAAACATGAAGATGTATGTCGCGTCACCATAAGGGCGAAATTGTGTTAGCGAGCTCCCTGTGGTGAGAAACATGAAAAAATTTACTCAAACAAAATTGCAAAAACCCGAATGCTCGTATTCGACAGTATGAAATACATCGTCCAAACAATAGATGTTCTGATTACGCTGCGGACATTCCACTCTTGTCATCTATTAATTCTACTAGACCTATTCAAGTTAACAGGAAGAACTCGAAAAAGAGGAAGCCCAAAATATTCTCTCTAAAATATATGACTTCTTTCAATGCCAGTCATTTCCGAAATAGATTCAGATAACTTGGATGAATGGATATTGTACAATTTTTTTTTTAATATGTTAACAAGACTCTCCATTGCATCCAAATATTTGAAAACATAAAAAAAGAATAACTTTTAGTTAAAAGCGGTTATAAATGAAACAGACGTTTAGATACAATAATTAGCATAAATTTATGATTATGTGAGATAAAAACTTAATGACACAAATGCATTTATATCTCTAATTTGAAGCAATAAAAATATTATAGCCTGAATGCACTCCCAAATTAAAATAAATAATTTTCAAAACGATAAAATTTATATTAATACAAAAATTATCAAATTATTTTTACTATCATACATTTTGTCCTATTTAGCATTCAAATTCACAAAAATTCTCTAAACATTAAAATGAAACTTATTAATTTAAAATCAAAATTTAAATTTTGTGCTCTTGGTTGTTTGATAGTAATTAAATCATCATGTTCAGTTCAAAATTTGTTAATCAATAATCAATATTAAGAGAAATTAATTTGAAATCTAAAATTGACATGTATCATGCATTTGCATATAAAACTAAGACTCCACGTTCGAAAAGAACCAGAAATATTGTGGATTGTCCAATTCTCAAATTTATGTAAAAAGTACTCTGCTTTTAAATAATGTTATTAGCTTTTAGTAGAACCACGAAGAGAATTTCCAGTTTTATAATAGCAATTAAAGTGCCAGCGGAAGATGTATAATTCTCATACAAAATAATTAGTCCTTTGTATTTTCCTCATTTATTTACCTGATCAATTTAAAGGCCCGAAATATTTGTAAATGAAAGTAAAGTAGAAAGGTATTAAATGTTATACATTACTCGTTTTACATCCGAAACTCTTCAAAGAATTCACTTTAATTTTCTGGTAACTTTTATAATGAAACAGATAACGATAAAAAGCGTTATTGTTCGCTTTGGCCACCCACTGACTGCTATTTAATTTTTCGAATGAAATTGTTCACGTATAAAATTTGCAAATGCTTTCTTTTTTACCATAAATTAAAAAACTTCTTTTATTAAAATTTTTATCAAAGTGAAACGGCAGGTAAAGAGATTTCAAGTTTTGATATGGTACTCAAAAAAGTAATTAAATGAATATACAAGAATCAATCTTCTTTTTAATTTTGTGTTGAAACTTTACTCGCAAGCGCTATCATCACTATTCATAAATAAAAGCAACACATTTAAGGGGTGTATAAAGTCAAGGGATAGTTTAGATTAGATGCATAAATTCCCGTAATTAAAACGTCCGTCTGAAGAGGTTTTGTTCATTATCAAGTAAATGCGAGTACTGTGCAAAAGAAAAAACCGATGCAAAAGCAGTAATACCGTTTACCCCCGCAACACAGTGCCATCTGAAAATCTTATCGAGAGTAAGGAGAGGTAAGGTTGGTTTACTCAGCATTGACACCTGCATATCTAAAGCCTACTCATCGCGTTTGCTATTATACACAAATTGTAAACTCTACGCTCTGGTAGAACTTCAAACGGTGTTTCATGAAACATCTCCATCTCTGCGCTCTTCAAATCAACTCCCTTAGCGTCACTATGTTTTAATAGCATTTCTCTTTGTCAGCTTCCATACAAACACAAAACATTGGAATCTTTTGTGAATTATTGGGAAAACAAAAGTCAAAGAATAACAATAACAGCAAGGTATTAAAAATGATATCAATGCGATTTTGCAATTTAGATAGAATAAACGATCGATCATAACAAACATTCCCCTTGAATTCATTTGGAAAATCTAGTGATGTCTACTCTATACAAGGTGATTCTTTTAGGGCCTACATTAGAAACTTTTTAACTTCTAATGCAGATAGGAATTTCAAATTTTGTACACAACCCAAATCAACCAGTCTGAGTTCAACTAAATTATTTTCAAAATGGCTGAACTTCCGGAACTACGAGAAATTGTCGCCAACTTTGAAATTTTAAATGGTACCCACTTATTTTTATTGCATTTTTGAATTCTCCTCTTTAAACTAAGTAAAATGTACCTAGTTGTTAGTACTTATCTATCATAGTTCTTGACATATGTCAATTTTTTGGTCAAAATTTTCACTTGCAGGGGTTCATTCAAAACATCACAGCTCTTGAACCCTTTGCGATAAGTGAATATTTTTTGTTGCATTCGAAAACCAAAGGTTCGAAAAACTTTCTAGAATTTTCAAAATTGTCGACTGTCAAATTGCAAGGCTAGTATGATTTTTTGAAAATGATCATTAACAAACAGCTTTAACAACTTTAACATGTCCTATACCTACCTCTTACAGTTTTTGAAATAATCACAAAAAACATGATAATGTTTTTATTTTTATAGTTAATCACGTAGGCTTTGGAAAAATCCAATAAGATATACCATAATTAATGCAAATGTTCGATATGTTTACCATTTTCAAACAGTCCAAAACTCGATGGTGAACTGATTTGAGTAGCTTCCATTAGTTTATTTGGTTGAAGATTATTAAATGCCGCCTCAATCCTTGCCTCAATTCTTCATAATTCCGGATGGGTGTTGTGTAGACTAATAAATCTTTAGTTCGTCTTGATCATTTTAAAAAGCCTACGTGATTTACTATAAACATAAAAAACAAAAACACGTTTTTCGTGATTATTTCAGAAACTGTAACAGGTGGGTATAGGACATGTTGATAAAAGTCCTTCTACAATTCGATGTATCTTCGATTGCCGTTGAGAAAATGGGGTCATTTTATTTGAAAAAACTGAGTTATAGCTGTTTGTTAAATATAATTTTCAAAAAATCATATAAGCTTTGCAATTTGACAGTTGACAATTTTGAAAATTTTAGGAAACTCTTCGAACCTTTGGTTATCAAATGCAAGAAAAATTATTTACTTATTGCAAACGGTTCAAGAGCTGTGATGTTTTTAATAAACCTCTGCAAATGAAAATTTTGAGCAAAAAATTGACATACGTCAAAAACTATGACAGATAAGTACTAATAAGTAGGTACATTTTACTCAGTTTGAAGAGGAGAATTCAAAAATGCAATAAAAATAATTGGTTACCATTTAAAATTTCAAAGTTGGCGCCAATTTCTAGTAGTTCCGGAAGTTCAGCCATTTTGAAAATAATTTAGTTGAACTCAGACTGGTTGATTTGGGTTGTGTACAAAATTTCAAATTTCTATCTGCATTAGAAGTTAAAAAGTTTCTAATATAGGTCCTAAAAGAATCACCTTGTATACTGTTTCTTTAGTAATTCAGCCTTGTTTATTTTCTATGGCTGAAAGGAACTACTCTCATGATTCAACAAATACCATTGAGTAGCTGCAAATCACACCTAGAATAAATGAAACAAATACAATGTAAAAACCATGCTGCTTTATTACATCTGAGGCCAACATACTTCAAAGTCAAACAATGTACCTAATTAAGACTACTATTATTTTTATAGATATGTAAAACTTAATTATTTCGTTATTTGATATTTGTTAAGTAGCATTGTACTACGTGAATGTGATTGAAGGTTTTATACCTAAGAATGGTTTTAATAACTAATTACGAAAGTTAATTACAACAGTTTCACAAACAACCCCAAAAGTTCGGATGATTATACTTACTAAGTAGTTCTGAAAAAAAAAGTAAAAGATGTATAAAAATTGACACAATTTTGTGCATCTTGGTTTATAGCAATTTGTTCAAGAAAACCTGTTTTGACAGCATGAAAAATCGTGGTTTATAGAACTTAAGATACCGTACACGAAGGGTCATACTCGTATGATTTATCAATAACAAAATGGCCTGTCAGAAAATAACTTTAAACTTGCGAACTTTGATTTTGTGTGTAGTTCTTGAACTTTTAGACGAAAACTTGGAGTAAAGACAAACCCACTACTGAAATATTAACGTAATTTTACGGTAAGGCTTAGAATTTGGTATAAAAATGTTGCCGAAAAAACCTAAACGAATCACGAAGAAAATAAGATCAAGTTTAACTTGAATCAGTCGACTTTGCATTGGAGCCATAAAGATGAATTCTTCGCGACACACAGACAGACGTCTGTAGATATCGAGTATATAACTCAATAGGCGACGGTGGGACCCTCTAATACCCATCAAGCGAGGCTCGTAATACGGTTTGCAATTATCTCAGGAAATTGAGAATCTTATCTGCTTCATTATGGCAGAGACATTATTCAAAATACGCGGCCGACCGTAGGAAAGGAGCTGCGCAACCGATAATGACGCTAAATTGCCGGGCCAGACAATATGCGAAATGCGACATTCACTTCAACATTCTCAACAATGCAATTAAAATACTCTAATGAAATATTGAAGATAATGGCAATGATCGTACGAGAAACCGATATTAGGACCGATTCCAGGTCAAATGAAAAATTTCCAAAGTCGTTGTCTACATCCATTATCAACCAACCCTACCAAATTAATTCCAAGCGAAAATCTTCAAAATGCGTTCACTAAATTGACGTCATTACTCTTATATGCACGACGAAACTTTTTATTAACTCTTACTAATATTCACAATCGACTTCCACAAGATTTCATTTTTTAAAAAAACCTACTCAGAAAATGAATGTAGCTGGAAAATTATACGCCTCCAGCATTATATTTTTCGAAAAAGTAAATATGTAATAAGAAGCAATTACTTTTTTAAAATTACATTATATTAACACATGGTTGCCTCCACAAAATATATTATCTTTTTACCTTAATTTTAAAGTCTTTGTTTTGTAAATATTAAAAGAAACAACAGATTTAAAAAATTAAAATGTAGCTCGGCTTCAACACCGAAAAAATAATATAATGTGGTCACGCAAATTGGAAATTTTAAATACCTCATGAAACATTATTAAATAAACGAATCCTATTGCTTGGACAAATTTTGACATATAATATTTTGCTTAATGGCTTAATGCCAATAACAGTGTAAATTTAACAGTTTTATGTATTTTTAAGGTGATTCTTAAAATATTTCCATATTTCAAATTACTCAGGCCTAGGCCTAACATAAAATATAACTCGACTAGTTCAACTTGTGTAACATAATGTTTTTGTGGTCGAAGTAAGAAATTTACTGTTCGAAATTCTTTGATTTTATCAACTTTTTGTTCCCAACAACAAACTCATCGCTTCGTACTGGACAATAGTGATCTAAATTGTTTCTTTTTGTGCGATTTAGTTTCTTTATTACAAACTATCAACGTTTATTGGCATTCTCTGTTTGTCGCACAAATAATTATTGTTGGACATTACGAAGAGAAAACTTTTCTTTTTAAGAAAATGAAAATATACATTTACATTCATATAGGTTTATTCAGTTAAAGGTTTGAAATAAGTCAAGACAAAAATCTCTTGTAATAGAAATAGAAAGGAAAAATCTAGGCGTTATAGGTTTCAGAAGCGCTTCTTGCAGCGAACGTATAAACAAGCGGGTGCTTGTCTTGCAGTGAGCCTTTGTTATTGGCATTCTTTTTTTTCAATCAGTGCTTTAGACGTTTGATAACCTGTGATGGCCGCTCGAGAAGCGATCCTTTCCCGCTGGGCGTTGTCGATATTGAAAGCCGACCAAAAGAATTGATACTAGGGATTTACAATTTTACAATGTTTTGCTTTAAGGTTTAAACTTCATATACGTGCATTCGTGGGTCTTTAGGTTTCGATAGCGCTTTATAAGCTTATAAATTTACGATCCCAGACGATAAGTGTTCACGAGAGTACTCAGAAAAAAATCTCCAAGAAATTAGATTTTTCACTGATGCTACAGAAACTTTTTTTATATCGATCGATTTTCCATAAAGCTCGCTGGAAGGGAATTGGTGAAAAGTGGTCAATGGCAAAAAATATCAAGTGTTTAACGAGCCATATTTCGAGCCAAAGCTGTAAAACTTCACGATTACTCCCTGTTATAGTTATTGGTAGTTTGCACTAGAAGTTGTTGATAACAAAAGTTTGGTCGAGTTGAATATACGCAGAAACTATTTTATCTCGAATTGGAGTGAGACGATTCTAAAACCTTGTTTCTGTAATTAATGCACAATATGTATGTTCAAATTATCTGCACCAAGGAAATAGGAAAACATAATTAAATAAATGGGATCGGTTATTCATGAATTCTCCGTACAATAGCAAGATTTTCCCCGTGCCATTAGTGATAGCAATCAGGCGCTTCTCTACTAGACTCCAGAATAGACAATAATTTAACACTGCAAACAAACGTAAGTTTGTCAATGTTTGCTAGGTTGACTTACTACAAGGAGCATAATTAATCTTAACTATGACTGACAAAGATTTAGGTCGTCTTATTGTGTGCACTTAGTGTCTTGCTGATTTACCGATGATATCAGTGAAAACAATGCACTCTCTAACTATAATGTCAATCATGATGCATTGCCATTGCTCTATATGTAACGATGTGTCCATCATTCAATTTTAAATCAGGCCATTAAAGCTCGTTACGCTTGCTTATTAACATAATATCGCAAAATCAAATATTCACCATAGAAGAAACAAGCCTTCAAACAGCGATAAATTACAAGATATAATTTATGGCAGAATTTAATTATTTCTGCTTGAAGATAAGTTTGAAGAACAAAGTTTATAAAGACAACTAAGCATTAGCACTTAGAGAAAGAAGACTTCATCATATTTTCGCACATGTAAACTTCAGTGAAAAGTTTAGAATGAATGTTTTTTTCTCGACTTTTAAGTAATTTTGCTGCAAACTGCCATTATGCAGACTTAAACTAAAAAGTTGCCACAAACTTGTACTCTGTCAGATTCAGGAAATAGCACATAAAAATATTTCTATTGAATCAGTGCACAGGTAACAAAGCAAAGTTTAAGGTGATTTTATCAATCGCATATATCGCAACAGTCTATTGGTTCTTAATACCTGGCAGAAGTGCATCAGTTTATCAGAATTCCCAATATCGCAGCAGAAGTTTTAGACTGAAAGTTGTTAAATTTAACAGAATAAAGCTGCATTAAGTCTATTAAAAAATTGTGATTATGAAGTTAACAAGTTTATAAACCTCTTATACTTAAACTTATTAAACTCTTATACTGTTGACTAGAAAGTGAAGAATAAACTCGTATTTTATTTAGCAGTGACTTCCGGCTTAAAACTTGAACACTCTTCAATCCTTTGTCTCGAACATTACTGCAAACCATTGCTTTGATTTAATAGGTCTTTTGACAAACCTCAGGATCAAAACACAAACTGCCGTTAAGTCGTATACATCAAATCATGTACTGCAACGCACTTAACTCCTTGTCAATAGTCAAATGTAATCGGGCAACGACTGAGAAGCAAGCTGGTGTTGGCACTCCACCACAAACATTATAGGTACGCAATAACTTAAATAAGCAATAAACTAAAAATAAGTTTAGAATATTTTGAAAAAAATGTCATATATATTTATGTGGCATAGACGTGACAAAATCTAAGTATTTTAAAGGAAATCCTGTGGTTATGATATCAAAGTGGAACAGAAGCAAAATTTAACGTTTCTAGAACTGCAGGGAATAAAAAATGTCAAGGGAAATATATTGGTGCTCTTGGTCTGTCTCACTGACTTCTGAAGAAGTCGACCTTTTACGACCATGTCAAATGGAAAACTGTTAAACAGACGTGCGATATTGCTTTGCCAATACCTGTCACAATTTAAATGAACAACCTCTTCACGAAGATTGAAACAAATCTTTGCTGCGGCGGTTCAGAGGGCGGAACATTATATATTACTGCTAGTTATAAACAGTATTTTTATTATTGTGTCTCTTCCTATAATAAAAATATGTTTTTTGATTAATCGACGACAAATAAAAATTATTTCGTTTTAGTTTTGAAAATCATTAAAATCATTTGTTTGTACATATTTAAATAGTGTGCCTCGGCTAAAACAAAATTACTCCTAAGTACTTTTATTCTACTCTATTTTATTCTATCTTGCAGTATCAAGAAAATTAATTACAAAATGTATCCTGATGTAAAGCATTTAATTTTATCTTTGTTTTATGTATGTTGGGGTAAAAGTTTTATTTGATCATTAATAAGGTAACCAAAACCATCTCCATATCGCTGAATTGATAAAATGACTCAATTTGTACGTCTTTAAGTCGAGCCAATAATTCATTACCCAGGTAATGCCAGTAAATAATCGTCTTGACAATAAGCATATGGGTGGTTGCTCATCAATCGCATTGGACTATTTGCCCTGGCCAGGTCAGCAGATTCTGGGGTCATCGGGCAATATATCAGTCATTAGCCAAATTGATTATTAAATGCAGTGGTCGAACACTGAATACGTAATTAGGTATATTAATATTATTCAGTCGATGCGTACATAACACGATTGATCATTGTCGATAATGATTTACTAGTTATAGACGCATTTAAATCCCAATAAATCTCCTAACTTAGTTAGGTATTAGAATCTTTATGTAGCCTGAGAATGGGGGAAGAAAGTGCGCTCAATAGAGTTATTGTTGACATAATTAATACTCAAAGTGCAAACAATAATATCTAGGTTTAAACATCTCTATTTTCTTTTGTGACAGTAAATAGTCAAGTTTGTGGCGGGTTATTATTCCAACTTTTAATTGAGTGCTCATAAAATTCTTTTTCAAGTTTTTCTTATGAAAGCTATATATTTTCTTTTTTTATCTTACAACTCTCCTGCACAGTTTTAATTTGTTTGCTCTGCCTTCTAGTTTACAAACTACCCCCGAGGAAAACCAACTTTTATTGTAAGTGTAAATAACTACTCTATCAATTTATTTTGCTGACACAATTTTCACTATTATATTATTAGCTGAAAGCTTCTCTCTTATTCTTAAAGATAACCAATCTTTTATCTCAAAGTTATAAAATTTGTCATTAAAACTTAAGTAATAATGTAAGAGTAAAACTAAAAATGTTTTAACTCGATAAAATTGCTTTTGTGAAAATGCAATTGTAGGACTCAGGAGAATGGAGGAAAAGTTTTACCACTTGCGACCCGCCAGTGAATCAGACAAAAAAGGTCGTCACATGACCATTCCCAAAATTGTAGAAAATGTGAAAAAAAGTCCTAAGTGCAAAAGCTTTGATAAGCAGTAACAATTAAAATTAAAAATTAAGATAAAAATGTAGTCGTGTGTGTTTTCCAACACAATTTTAGCCTCGATAATGGAAATAAAAGCAGATCTTGTAATTTTTTAAAGCATAAACAGCTGACAACTATTCACTTACAAATAATATTTACACATTTTTCTGATTTTTAGAACTTCTCCTTTTGAAATAAGATTTTTAAAGCGTATGTTCTGAAAAAACTTTTTTAATATTTATTTATAAGTACGGCTTACGTATTCCAAAGTGTATTGTCACGTCAGTCATACGCAATCTTGAATTTAAATTTCTGAGAGTTGAGGTATGGATATGTCAGCTCCAGTGCATTGAGTAGTTGATGTTGACTTTTCTAATAATGAAAATTCAAATTAACGTATTTGTAGAAAAATAGAGAGTTCAGAAAAATGGTGATCTAGAAAATATGTTCCCTAGTTTTTGATGCAAATTTTAATTTTTTTCTTACAAAAAAGTGTTTCTAATTTTTCAGGCAATTACAAATCTCTCAAAGTGATTAAGCACCTTTCATTCTGAACACAGACCACGAACATAATCCATCTATTCAAAATCTAAAATATGGAAATTTTCACGATTAAAATTCACCCACACCGTTGGTTAAAAAATAAAAAATTAGGGTCGACTGTAGGAGAATGAGGTTATTTAGGTCCATAGCTAGGGCCGTACTTCGTTTTCCACGGTTCCTCTAGCACGACACATCGATGTGGGACACTCAATGATGAACGATCTATATGGGGTGAAGTTAACGGCAAACACGGATTAGCCCAACCGAGGAAATTAGTCTGCTTCATTTCACGGAAAATGTATGTTATATCACTTTTAACGTACCTATTAGGACCTGTAAAGTATTGCCGATTGGTTGACTAACCTTGTGAAAACATTTATTGCACTCTTTTTGATTTATGGACCAAAACATAAAACATTTCAACTTGGAAGTTACCCGAAATTAAATATATTTTAATTTCAAATAAAATTTTTGTTACAGTTTGCTTTGCTCATCTGTACAAACAATTCATTAAGAAATATAGTCTTGAAAATTGTTTTATATTCAAATAAAACGCTGGAAGTATGTATTTATTTGTACCTAAATTAATCCCGAGGTGCGTATTTTAAAGCAACTGTTGTTTTTTTTTTTTTAATTTTCCAATGTGAGTTTAATTCGCATTTAATCCTCAGACCAGAGGAATAATTTTTACATTAAAAAACTTCTCCTGCTGAAAAATGTTTACATTATATATTAATGTGTTTGTTTGTTCCTCCAACTTTCTTACTGTAACGCATTTTTCTTATTTTATTAGAAAGAAACCCAAGTGGTTGCGTCAAGATAAAATCAAAATTAAAAGATAACCTACAAAAAAATATAAAATAAAAAACAGTAGATATTAGCAAAAAAGCTTTTTCAATTTTCAGAGAAAATTTCATTTCTTTAATAAAGATGTGCCCAAAAATTTGCTATTTTCTGCCAAAACACCTGGTTTAGAATATTTTTTCCTTTAACTTGAATAATTTCTAAGTGATTGAATGATGTATTTTTTACTTTAATTTAGTAAAATTATTCAATTTATCATTATAGTTATATAGTGTAAAATTTCTTCTCATTCCAAACAAAAATATTCTTTTAAATGATGAGAATAAGACTTATTTAAAGTATCTTGTTACAAAAGTTTTATGTACTAATAACTGCTATGCATGAATTTTTATAAGATCTAATTTCTGCTTTTAATTATATTGTACTCCTATCAAATTTCTTGGGCGGTGTCACACTTTCTGATATATGGTAGTAGAAAAATATGATTTGAAAATTTCCGCTAGTGTTGAAAAGTTGTGGGGTACGTAATGGTCAATAAATGTTTCACGGTTCATAATTCAAAATTTTCCTGTAGCATGTCATCCACGTTGGCTTCGTATAAACAAAATAACCCCAAAATTATGTAGTGTGGCATTAATATATTTTATATACAAAGTGTGAGGCGTTATAAAATTTACGACTGAAGGAGATTTTATTTATTGTTTTTCGAATTAGCCGTAAAATAAATAACATTGACAAAATTTTATAGTTTTCTGCACAAGTGATCCAAAATACACTCAATAAAGCACATATCGAAAAAATGTTAAATCATTCGCATTAAACCATAAATCATTTCATTCATCAAGCGGAAAAAATGGCATGTCCGTCGATAGAAGCCAACTTCACATCCTCTGTCATCCGTCTCTGTCGACGACGTTTTGTGTACGGACAAAGTTTTTGTTTTATAGTTTTCGAATCAACGCAAGTTTGTCGAGCGATCAAATTTCCCGTTTTATATATCGGAGACCAAAACGGCCAATAGATCGCCAAACTAAATTCCTAATAATGTATTGATAAACCTGCTGTTTTTTCAATAAAGTTCGTTTCATCCACTTTGAACAAAGAGTGTCCAGATCGGATAATAGGAGACAAATGGCATTTGCAGGGCTCGTTGTGTCCTCCCAAACATGACAGGTTGTCGTTCGACTGGGCCTTACAAACGATTTAACGATTACAATAACTGATTAAGCCCATTTTAAAACCACCAGACTAGATAGGATTTACGTTTGTTCATGCTCACACATTTGCATATCATTTGTGACGCGATGGAGACTTGTCATATTTAATCAACTTAATTACTGGATATTAGTGTTTCATTTGCGATCAGCTGTACACGTTTTGGACATTAATGGTTTGTATCAATTGTCCTACACACAAAACCTAACTGTGATAACGACGAATAGAAATCGTGATTGACGAGCAACAAGCTTTCAAATGTCCACACAATATTACGAATTTCTGAAACGCCTCCGCAGTTATTTTATCATTTACGAGCTAGTCAAACAAAAAGTTACTTTCTGTTATTTCCATGCAGAACGATAAATTTCCCTTCTGATTTTAATGGTTTAAAAGTCATACGTACAAAGATATTAAAAGTTAAAAATCCACACCATACTACTTGTAAAACATTTGTTTCCAATTTACACAAATTTATAAAATTCAAATCTGTTTTTGGTTGCTACTTGATATAAGCTTCTAAATTAGTCAATATAAATTAATCAATAAATAAAAGTTTGTAATAGTAATAATAAGTTGATTTCGTAGTGTTTTCCTTGATTCCACAAGGCCTATGACAATCAACTTTTATCTTAATTCAGTTATGCTAGTGATAATTTTAACATCTATCAATTACATACTGGTCCAAATGTTGTGTTTATTCAGGATGTTCGGTCCAAGTCGCCCCGGCCGATAACACCTAAACTTACTTTTTTTTTCAAAAACTAAATTTTCAAATAATACTATTCCTTATTTTCTTAGTAAATGCATCAAATTTTTTTGGCACATCCGGTGTAGCCGGAAATGCTACTAAATTTAGTTTTTCAAATGGAACACCAATGTTTTTTGCTCGAAACAATAATAATTGGCATGACAAATACGGTAAACCACTATTTATTACATTTTACTTTACATAATGCACTCAGAAAACAATTTAAATTTTTGTTGATTATTTTGTTGATTTTGTTGATCTAGAAAAGTATTTCCATAGAAAAAGTAGGTAAAAAATAAAATATAATAAAATAATTTCAAAAATACAGCTAACTTTTAAGAAACTTCGGAAGAAAATGTAATAGCTTTTTCAGTCTTATAACCACTTTCTTCTCAATATAACTATCATTCTTCATTCTAATAAGAAATAATACTTTTCCTGAGATTTTTATAAAATTAGATTTTCAGTCGTTATTGCATCTTTGCGAAGATATGTCAAAACTAAAGGAAATAAATGTAACACTCGAGTGGATTTTGGTCACAGACGTAGTTAAGATGGCGACGATAATTACGAATGCAATCAGAACGACGACAGTAATATACAAAGACGTCAGATCGCTACTTGCATATAATTGATATACTGCTTTATATCAGATTGGGTCACGTTTAATCGCACTGTGGAACCTACCTTAGACTGTAATTATTAATTTCAAATTCTAACTCCTTGAAAACTCCTGTTGGACAGGTTAAGCATATCAAATTTCCTTTGAAACAGAGTGATCACATCACATTCACAAGACCGGGTGTAATACTAATGTGTGGCATGATTAATTTACACTAGTGTAACACAAATGAAACAATCCCAGCTAACACCAAAACAGAAAAAAACCGTGAAAAATTGTTAAATTAAAAATATGGCCTTTTTCTTTTGAAAAATCATTCGTTTCCTACATCCACATAAAATTAAATTGCTCTTCCTTTTTGTGATTAATTTACTTTTTTACAATTGTAACTGGACTATAATAGATGTCATGTCGAATAAAGAAGGTACCCCTAACTTTAGTCGCGTGGCAGAAATAGATGATTTGCTACCGAAGTTCAATTGAGTGCGTTGAGAGCTTCTTTCAAACTAGCCTTTCGGCTGAAGTTAACAATAATACGTGACAGCATGCATTTAAAAAAAATAGTGTATAGGAGTAATTAAAAGTAGTATTAATTAGTTGTATATTTCGCCTAGCAACTTATTTGTTTACTTATTATTAACACACTTTCATCACGAAAGCATCAAGCTTATGACATTTTTTGCGCGAATGATTTTTGTTAATTTCTTTAAATAAAATATTTTACAAATTTACTTACCGTTTTAGAATGCCAAATAGTATATTAAAAAACAAGTTTCATAAGGCTCGTCTTGAGACACGAATTCAAATTTTAAAGAATGAGCGCTTCAAGGTTTTATGAAACGAGTTTATATACTATTTTTTGTAATTTGCCCTCAAATTTTAAATTATTCAATCGCCTTTTGACTATTAAGCCGTCGCGTTTATTAGAGAATCAAAATGAAGGCAAATTATAAAATACTTTGGCGATGACTTTAAATACTTACCGACCAGTTTGACGTTAGCAACAATAAACAAAATACTTAACAGGTTTGAATTAGCAACGAGTAAATACACCTGTCTTGGAATCAAATAAATAGAGCTTAATCGCACAAAAAAATAATAATACTTAATTTACAAATTTGCATCTAAAATAAGTAATGAGAATTTGGACTTAATTCTAAGTAGAATAGATGGATGGTTAGTGAAGGTCAGAAGTTAGTCCTCGCGTGTTGTATAAGACTGCTTTAATTATTTAAGTTGTGCGAATATGCGTAAATATTGTGTGTTCCTCATTAAAGCACTAAACTTAGCAGCTAAGGTTTGCTGTGCTTCTCTCGAGAGAACTTAAATTACTTCAAGAAGACTCCTTTTCTTAAGTTGAGATAGAGCACTTGTTATAATTCGTAATAGGTATGAACTCTTTGTTAAAATCATCTCAATATTCATTATTAGATTACCTAAAGCTGTAACGAACATTAATGTTTTTTACTAATTTTTAATAAACAAATTAAGTGGCTTATATTAATTACTAATTGTTTAATTTGTATCCTTAGTGCAAATAAATAGCTACTCGGTATAATAAATGATACAATTTAATTAGAATTTAATTTGAAAATTATCCCAGCAAGTAAGAATGTTTATCCCCGGAAAGTATACAAGTATCATTCTTGCTCGTTATCGACGGAAGCTTCAAAGTTTGAAAGTAATTAAAATTCTTAAATTAGGTACAAGAGCGAGATTTGATTTATTCAGTTTATTTAATTAAATTTTTATTAAGCTTATTTAAAAGAAACAACTGTGCGTAAAATGAATCGTTTTAGTCCTTACATTTATTTTAACAACATTTGCATTTACTCGTACGACTCGCCCCAACTCAAGTAAACAATGAACAAAGTTCACCTTTGCGAATGTTTACTATTAATTAAATATTAATACCTGTTCTCCGAGGTAATGTTTAATATGCAGGAGCAAAACGCCATAAATTCACCAGAAAAACATAAAAAAGCCATTATTGTGAAGAAGTAAAAGTTGCAAATTGGGCGTAGGATTTGGAGATGTAGGATGAGTTGCGTAAATATTCCTAAGGCGAATCTTTGAAATCAAGAGCTGCAAACTGGCGCCGATATAAATCATAACGTTGCGGCCAGTTATGCGTGTTGAAGGGTCTTGCGCATTTAATAAATAATAAATACTGCATGAATTGCGTGAGAATTTTCACCTGTTTTAATAATGGAAACAAAACCACCAGCGATCGTTGTAATTATAAGTATTATAATTGATAAAGCTGGTGCATAAATCTCTTAATTCTGCAGAATGATGCGGAAAACTTAAAAATATTAAAACAGAAATATCACAGACAACCGCTCTAAAGCATTCTCTAAATTCCTATTGAAGTATTTGGGATGAACAAATTAGCTCTAATAACGTTCTGCAGTGTTACCCAATTGTGGCAAGGGGAGTGTTTTAGACGATGAAATCTTACCTTGAAAATACATACGAGAAGTAAGAAAGTTTCATGTGACATTTTCTTGATCATTAAAACTTTCGTGCTCTTCTGATTGCATCGTATATTCTGGACTTGACTTCCCTTATATTGTCTCGTTCAGAGTGCAATCAGAATTCGAAAACTTTGGAGATTAATTATTTAACTGCGTTCCTCGGTGCTGCATACTTTAAAAAGTACTTTCGTATTAGGATTTTCTACGAATTATACCTTACTAAAACCTGATAGCTTGAGCGCCGTCACAGATGTTAATTTAACCATCTTTGTCGCGTAATAGTTGTTTTTTCCTAAGAATCGTTGGAAAATTTGTGACTTTACTGGAGTTGGGACCTACCTGCCGGAAAGCGGGACCTTATGCCGCTACACTGCCAACAGTTTTTTAGCTCAAATACAATACAGGGTGATTCAGATAAGATAATGAGCCTGACGATGCAACCCAAAAATCAAATTTCATTTACGTCTTGATCTAATTTTAATTACGATTTGCATTTGCAATCCAAGTTATCTGCTCTGCTCTGACAATGCTTTGACAAGCAATTTATGATTTATAAAAAAACTGTTTGCCTACCTTTAATGTTTCATACTCCTAAAAAGTTATTACAAAATATTCAGTTTTAGGATCATAGTGGTTTGTTTGTTTCTCAAAAAATTTTTTTAGAAGTCAATAGAATGAGCAGAAAAAGCACTTTTATACTTTTGCTGCACCTAGTAAATTTTACAGTAGAACTTTGCTACGTATAGCAAGTAAATCATTTGTGTAACCTTCTATGTATATGCAAGGAAAGAAACGTAGTTAGTTTGACATTTGTTTATAAATGAAATAGAAATAATTTATTTGAAGAGCAATTTTTAATTTCATGAAATGAAATTATATCATCAACACATAGTAACACCGGAGTGAATGGACATTTTTGGACACTTGTGGGTATTTTTTTATTTTCTCTAAGAAAAAAGTTTATTATGTAAAAAATCCAAAAAGTTAGAAATAAAACAAGCATAATTAATTTAACGAAAAGAACTGAGAAGACTGTCATGTCAGTTTTAGGTTTTTTTTTTTATAAAAAAAGATACTTAAAGCTAGAGCTTTTGCAAAAACTAGCAGTCAATTTATTTAATGGCAGAAATATATGAAATATTAAGACAACAAAGAGACTACTAAAATATAATGGAAAAATAGATATTTCCACCGAAAGAAGCTTTTAGCACAAAATGAATAATATATCACTAAATCTATGGTTCGTTTATTATAATTTAAGCGACTACGTTTTTCAATTTTTTATTTAGGTTGATTTTCAACACGTCCTAAAATGTACTTGAGTTGTGAAAAAATCAATTATAATTACGTGGTTTATAAATAGCTAGTAAAAGTTCTTTATTGTATTGAAAGTCCATTCACTTTTAGACAATAATTCATATTCAGCGAGTAATTGTTGAACAAGGATTGCAAGCCATAGTAATTATTAGAACGAATACGTTTCTTGCAGTGCTAATGTTTATTTCATCAGGTGAAGGTTAAAGTGTTCCTGTTTTATAAATCTTCAGTTCCGGCTGGCTATCTAAATCTGCATGCACAGCTCTGTTAATAAGGGTGATCAAAATATTTGATAAAATTAAAAGGTTTTTTCCGGTGTACTTTTCAACTAAGTACCTTTAGAAATATGCTCAAGTGCTTGCAGGTGTGCAAAACTGAAATAACATTTAATGTATGAGGGCAGAGCAATGTTTTATAAATTCATTGAAAGTATAATTAAATATTTCGTCGGTGACTCGGTCTTTAACCCTTTCGACGAGATTTCTAATATTCTGCGTTCTGAAGTAATTTCCTCAACTTTTAAATATTCTAATTTAATATGAAAAAGCGTTCCGGCGAAAAGCCCGGACTTGGGCACTGCCAGATCCGGCGCCTATGCCTACATAAAGTTGAATTTATACATTCGGAGTCTGAATCGATGCACGAATTAAAGTTGCCAACATTTGCAGCACAATGCTATTTCAATTTAGATATTTAAAAAAATATATGCGATTAAAAGGAAGTTGAGGAAATTACGTCCGCCACGACTGCAACAGCCGTTTGTGTTTGTGTTACAGCTAAACTTATTTTCAAGTCAGTCGTAGCATGAGTGCCGATAATTCCGACCGAACTCGAGTTTTACTGGCGAACTTGACGGTTCACATCCAATAACAACAAACAACGTTATTTACATTGTAGCGACATTTACATCACAAAGTGGAATTAAAAAAAGAAAAACAACGACTAGCTCTATAAAATCAAATGAACGAGAGTTAATTTAGGGATATTCTCCTCGCTTTATTAGAGGTTAACACCAACATGTTACTCAATTCGCGGCGAACGGAATCGATTTGGTTATAAACACCAGCTTACTGAATATTATCAAATGCAGATTTCCTCATAAAAAATCACATTAATGTTGTTTCCTTATGAAAAATTTATTATTCATAGAAAAGCTACTTAGTTCTATTTTTACGAACTCTAGAGCTGCGGATTATCAAGCAAACCTTCCTTTTTGCTTAAACGAATTACCTGAGTGCATGTGCTAACAAGATAATGCACACTCTAACAAGTCGAATTTACTTTCTGTATAACGTACACTATTATGTATATGCATGTGATACTGTAGATTGCTAATAAAATCTCAGATTTGTTGATTTTATGCTGAGCATAGCGATGAGGTCTTTTACAAAAAGAAACCAAACTGTTTTCAAAGCGTAATTGTAAGTAGAAACATTCGTACATTAACTTACTTTTTAACAGGTAACTAACAAATGAAGATCGATTTATACTCGTTTTCTCGTTTGTCCAGTGCAATATTCCCAAGAAAAAAATTATAATTGGAAAATGATTTTTGTTCTATCTTAGCCTTCTAAAACAATAAACATAAAGTATTACAGTATTACATAAACTGTTTTATTCAAAGTATACATTAATAGAAACTTCCTGTCATAATAGTGTTAAAATAAAGAAGGTCCTCCAAAAATTTTTCTTAAGATGATTGTGATTTTTACACATAACAAAATAATATATTTTACAAAATGAAAAATTTTTTCTTGCTTTGACAAATGCAAAGTGAAGGTCACATACAGCAAGTAAGAAAGTATAACAACGTACTATGTTTTTTCTAGCAGCCGAGTATTATTGTCCTGATCTGACTAGACTAGACCATCCACCTCAAAAGTGCAATATGTTTTTGTAATTGATGATTTCGGACATTATATAAAAAAAATGTAATTCCATTCCATCACAAAATTGCTTTATTTCAGTAAATCGTTTCAAAATATCACAAAATTGCTTTATTTATTCTTTTATACTTACTTTTGGTTTGCGACGGAAACTGGTCTGTGCAATAAGATGTAGTAAACAAATACAATAGGCAAAATGTATTGCTTCTGTTATGAGTTCGAGAGAATAGATATAAAAACAATAGAAAACAGTAAGATAGATTATTATATACGTAGGCTTAGTAACAAATTGTTTTGATTCGTCGATATATAGTTTGTCTTTCTCTTACTTCAGGAAACCCTATTGATTGCACTGTTTTAACTTATGGATTTTGCTATGTTGCGTAAAATTATTGTTTTACTGTATGTATAGGTAATACATTTTGTCAAATGTTTAAACTTTTTATCATTGTATAATATTAAATTGTGTTATGTTCAAACCATTAGGTGCACGTTTTCATTGTTCAATGTAGCATATTTTACGCAACTGCAGTTTGCAGTAATTACGGTATAAATGACAAGTTCATTATTGTTATCTATATAAATGTTTTAAAATATGGTGTAGAATTACTTTGAAACAAAGACTGGTTAAAAGCTCTTTGAGTAATATAATATTGCATAAACCGCCTACACGGTCAAAAGAACATAAAATATAACTACGTACTACGAGTAAAATTGAATGTGCATTAAAAATAGTTCAAAACATATCTACAGTAAATTTCAAAAATCTGGTAAATTAGTTTTTCTTAATCGCTTATTTATTAAGTAACTATTAATTTTCAATTTCTAACTGGCACCAAAAAAACAAAAATACATGTATTATTTTTAAAACTTTCCAATAATGTCATTAAATCAAATCTTTTTTTCTACCATGACATATCAGCCCACTCTTCTAGAAACTGAATCAAAAAGAATATAATTTAGCCAGCAGCTACCTGTAAAATTTACAAAAACTTAAATGCATTTAGAAACTGTAGATGCCCGTGTCACAATCGACAATTCCTTTTATTATAGTAGATAATAAAAAGTCTTGGATCTATCGTGGTGAAATTTTATATTTCTCATTTCATCTCAGCTGAAGACCCGAGATCATAGAACTGTAATGTCAAAGGCAGATATCTAACGAAAAGCGTTTTTACCACAAAGCTCAAATAACGCTCACGCTCATGAAAAAATGATAAGTTAAACCTTGCTTGATATTGACCATGTTGTTTGCAGTTCCCGTTTCCCCGGCCATAATAATTCTGAATTTATCTGATTTATAGTCGCTTTTAATGCTAACAAATTTAAAATACATATTTTTTAATTCAATCTCTAAAACGAATTGGTCCCTCACGCTTGTGTAAATAAAACATTATTTTTTAAATACTTGTTTAAACACGAATTTCTGTTGGATACTTGCTTTTGCCACAAGTCCACTGAAAGCATGTTTCATCGGTCCTATCATTTTTTACAAAATGATTTATATTTGTCATTACATCGTCGTTTACACATTTGCATTTTCATTTTGTTCAGCCTTTCCTTATAACATCAACATTACGCTGCAGTTTTTATCCTGTTAAAATGTAAATTTTATGTGTTAATAAGCGTTCTTTATTGTTGCTAGTACAAAGTCGTAGAACTTGATAAAAAACCCATTTAAAAGTTGCCACTCGTTAAATCGGTAAATGCCATCGATAATAGAGTAAAGACCATTAATAATGTACGCAAGCAACATTTTAAATTAATTTTGTAAAATTCAAACCCAGATTCATTAACCACACACGTTTTAATAGAAAGAATATGACCAATTTTAAACTGGTTCACAATAATAATAATAATAATAATATGCTCGTTTATCTTGCAAAATCACATGCATAAAATGGCATTAAAGTAGATGGAAAAATAATTTAAAATAATGCTCAAGACATAGATACCGCCTCTAAAACTAAAATTAAAATTTAAAATACATTTAAACTATTTCTCTCTTCCAAATTTTGTTAAAACATTTATAATTCAAGATTAAAAAAAGAAATACCACTACTAATACTATAACTACTTCCTCCAAGAATGTTCGCAAAGAAGTGAGCCTACAATTTATTGAAGCATTTAAATACAATTTTTTATGTACATTCAAACCATTCAGTAACTGATCCCTCGTAAACTCAGATACACTTTTTTTAAATATCGGAAAAAAATTATAATTGAAATAAATTTTGTGATCCGTAAAACTTTGCTCTCGAGAGAGTACTTTTTGAACTTATTACCCATAATGAATCTAACTGTTGCAAAGCTAATGTAAATTCGTTTTAATTCTACGACATACGTTACAAAAATTACCGCCTACCTGTTGACTTTACTAATTTAAGGGTCGAGTGACAATTTTTAAGCTCAGTGACCTTTAGATGTATAAAATATTACACTGGAAATTCTTTTCAGCTTTCTGTATAAAATGCTTCTGGAGAAAACGATTATAACGAAAAGAAATTACCTACTGTGTATTATCTATAGCTGTGTAATAACGTTTTCATGACTAACCAGATTTACAAAATTTGATTATTCATCAATCAATGTCATTTCTAAAGGAAAATATTTCAGAAAAATTATTAATAGGACAAACTTTTGTCAAGTCACGATTGCACATGAACTTGGGGACTTTCTGAAAACAGAAATTGATACAATCTAAGTTTCCATTTTCTCTGCAAATATTTGGTTTATACTCATCAAATAGATTTAACTTTTTTCATCATTCGTGCAGATGATTGCAAAAATAAAACAAATACATCAACCCTGAAAAGTAATCAGAAAATATATTTTGTAAATTTATGTACAGAATCATAAAACGTTACACAATAAAAATCTTTTTTTTTAGAAACGTAAAGTGTTTTGATGCGGTATAAAAAAATAAATACGAGTTGTCGGGATGCTATAATCCTATCTCTGTTAAAACGGAAGCGAGGATGAGAAAAAATTTGGCAAATAAAATAATAATGAAATCTTTTTGAAACTGAATTCGGTTCGAAACGAAATTTACTGAACGTAGAAAAGGGATTTAGATAAACAGAATCGAGTTTTATGTATCTGTTTATATCTGTAAGTATATCTAAATAAATAAAAATGAAGCGACATCTATCGCATTGTGAAACAATACATAATGCATCCGGAAAAGGACATTGAGGGGTGCTAGAAATGAAAAGAGACATACCTATGAGATGAAGTCAAAGTAATCCTGTAAGAAGGAAGAAAGCTCATACATTCACTAAAAAAGTCAAGTCGCTAGGAAGAACTTTAAACCTGTTTTCAGGTATAATTTACAGAGATCCAAACACTACAGTTAAGAGAGTTAAATCACTTTTACATAGAAGAATCTTCAACGAGTCTTTCTACAAAGCATATCACGTTGATGTGAAAGGGTAAATTGTCAATGTAGAACAGGTTTTAATCACGGTCTGACATGACCATCACTAGAAACACCTGCTAAATGTTAAAATTGGTGCGAGGGTGGCAAATTAAAAGTCCTGCATATCGTTCATATGGGGCGCGAATCGCTTTTTCTGTACTCTCTACGCTACCGATCCGCTCGTAAAATCTGGACTGGGGAGCAAAACAGAATTCGCGCAATGCTACTCGATTCTGCGACGGAGCAGCCAGGGTGGGAGCAGAAAACCCTTAGGTGGGGATATCATTATTTTGCAGCATCTGATCTTTCCTGGCCCTGAATCCTACTTTTACTGAAAAATAGGGCCAATTTCTGGACATTTTTTCTACATTATGAAGCGAACAAATGCAATGATGGTTTGAGCTTCCTGAGGGTTGGGTCTCCTTTTTCTCAACTTTTGCTTCAAATATTATACTCAATTGTAAAAATCGACAATAAAAGTCTTTAAACCCTTACTTAATGCATTAATATTTAATCATAAAGAGAGTACTTGATTAAATGTGTAGTGGCTCATTCTTTTTTATTCTAGAGTTGAAAAAGTCCCAGCGAGTTGAAAAAGTCCTTTGAATAGTATTTTAAGTAATTTTAAAAAAATTGTATAGAACCTTCATAGATACTAATCTAGTGCATCACCTAAAATTATTTTCAACCATACAGCATGTCCCAAAAATAAGTTACGATACAAACTTTTGTATTTTTAAATGAAACACCGTATGTTTCTTCGCATTTTTGGATGTAGCCTTTTAAAACAATGTTTTAAAGCTTTTATTAAGCTTTTATTAGCCGATTTTGCTTAGATTTAGAAATAAGACGTTTTTTTTTTGACAAAAACATGCACTTTCTAAGAATTTATTACACAAAAACGAAAACAGCTAGAACAATTTTTTTCTTACTTCTGGAAACAAGAAAGTACAGAATTTAAAGCTGCAGCAATTTTTTAGTGTTTTGCATTTGTAAAGATTAATAAATGCAAAAGTTTGTTAAAAGTTAAATAACTTAAAAAAATTAAATGTAAAACCTTATTAATTATTTTTGCGTCTAACAGATTGATAAATTGTCTACCTAAAAAAATAAACTTTTAATGTCTAGAATTGATAAATAAAAAGATATTTAACATTCAATATTAATTGTAGCAACAATGCCTATCAATATATGAACATTGTTGATACTATGGCAACCATAGTAATTCCACCATCTGTTGATTTATCCAGAGATTGTAAAAGTCGTTATAAATACTAAAATTCGAATTATTTTATTGTAAAAATAAAGAATAATGGATTCAGTTTAACATAAATGTGATTATTAAGTGATATTTTTCCATCTCTTGTGTAAGAGTGCACTTTTTGGATACTGAAACAACAGTAATTATTGTTTGAATGTTTAACATTAAATATCTTTTTAGTTTTAGATTATAGATTATAAGCACCTAAAAGTAAATAATTTTAGAAAAACAATTTAATATTTTTTTTAAATGCAAAAACAATAAATACGATGTTCCATTTAAATTTTTTTAAGTTATTGAACTTTTAATGAACGCCTTCGCTTTTTATCTTTGCAAATGCAACACACTAAAAAAAATGTTACAACCTTATAGCTTGTACCTTCTTCTTTATGGTAGTAAAAAATGTTTCTAGATGTCTTAGTTTTTGTATAATAAGTTTTTAAAAAATGCATGTTTTCGTCAAAAAAACCATCTTATTTTTAAAACTAAGCAAAATCGACCAATAAAAGTTTATCTTAAAAACATTGTCATATAAAACTACATCCAAAAACGCTAAGAAATATATGGCGTTTGTAAACACAAGTTTGTATTGTAACTTATTTTTGAGACACGCTGTATAGTTAAAAATAATTTTAGGCGATAGACTAGATTAGTCCATATGATTTTTTGTTAAATTTTGTAATTTAAAGGTTACTAATGAACTTCATAAAAGTACATAAACAAAGTATTATGTATTTAATTTGATCTTTTTAATCTTTTCAGTACATATTTAGTACTTACTGATTTTTTTTTGACTTGATTCATCTTATTTGTCGTGCGATCAAAAAAAAAAATAAGACGTCGATCAAATTCTACATTCGGCAACACATTGGCTGGGAATCTGGGCTGGAAATTTTCTACACAAACTGAAAGTGAAAGTGACCATCCACCATTTTCAAAATTACAGCAATAAAAATTTTCTGTTTTAAAGTGAACATTATTTCACTCAAAAGGAATAAAACGCAAACTTGTCAAAGTTTCCGCTAACATTTGATGTCAAAAATCAGGATTGCCATCTGAAGGACTTTAATCACCGCCTACTCTAATTTATTTTTTTTTTTGATCGCACGGTACATTGTTAACAGGTAAAGTTTTTTAATCAGTGGGTTGAAATACAAGTACTTGATATTAGCAGTAGTAGAAGCAAATCATGTAACATCACATTATAAATAAAAATTTACTATAAAAAAGATTTATATTTTAACAAATTGATTTATTTCCGAAATTCAAGGTAAAGCATTTTTATAAATAAAAATAAAATTTTGTTTTAAATTATGAAGGCTCATATGAAGTAAATTTTCGTTTCCATTCTAATACGTGTAGGTATACAAAGTGATTCACGAGGAATAATGAGCCTTGCGAAAGCAACTTGCGAAAAGTAATGGTGGTTGCATCGAGAATTTGGCCAGGCTCATTATTCCTCGTGAATCACCCTGTATTCTATTTAATATTATGGCCGGGCAAGATTTACCATACTGTAGATATATTCGTATCGATATCGACATCACCGGAGCTTGGTATTATACCTACTGGCAATAACTAACTCACCCACCGAGATGGGTAATAATTAGCGCATTGTTGATTATTTCGGAACTAATGCGGGTTATATTAATGATGAGCAACCACCAACTCCCATCATGTAAACCATTATTTATATAAGTGTTTGCTTTGCTGGTAGCTAATCGTCTAAGGACTCTAAGGACTGACTATGCGTCGCTGATGCACCGAACTAGTTTGAGTTCTGTTCATCCGGCTACTTGTTTACCCAACACCGCTTGACTTTGATCCGAAATTAACAATATTCTATTTCCTTTTAAGATTGAATACGCAACGTCAAGCTCACTTAAACGGTAATAACGTTCACGTTTATGTAAGTTCTAATTATTGCGGTGTCAGAAGCTGTAGCAGAAACAACTAGTTAAAAGTTTAATTAGTTACTGTTGTTTGAAATATCTTCTATTACTTACATATTACACGACACAATTTTTTGAACGTAAACAAAAAAAACTGCTGTAAACACAAATGTCTTTTCTCAAAGTTTAACATAGTGTAGTAAAAATTCTTTTACTACCGGTGGCTTTTCTTAATCATTATTTTATTAGCATTAACCTTTCTCAACATTTCAAGTTTATTTCTTACTACAAAAGCTATGAAACAGCAATTTCTAGAGATAAACAAAACAATAAAACGGTCATCCTGCACTAAGTTGCTAGTTACGCCAAAACCTGTATCTGTATAGTCTACAAAGAAGTATGTAATCTTTTTAACTCCATATTGATACTGCAAAGTACAACTTCTAAACTTTATTAAATTAGAAGGCACTTCTGTGTATTTTTCAAAACCTAAACAACTCTTGGTTTCACCATTTGAGCATACTTAGCCTACACTTTTTTTTAATTTAACATTTTATACTGATACTCTATTAAGTAGGTACATATTCGAGCAGAAAAAACTAAAACCAAACACGTTTACAGCTTCAAACGGTTTAAAGTTTTAAACGTTTAGAATATTTATGTTTTATATAAAAGATGTCAGAGAAGTACCAAAAGAATTATTAATATTCTCCAAACTGTTTACAAATAAAACTAAAACGTATACTCTGCCTACAAACTTAAATTTAAAACTTTAAAATGCTGCTTTTATGTTAAATAAGATACATATTCATAAACAAATAAGAAATAGCAAATTTGTTACATTTTTGCTTCATTTATAAATTTAATGTAAAAACGTTGTACGTGCAACATTTAAAATAGAAAATTGCTTTCTGAAACACCGACAGCCGAAAGATTGAAAGAAAAATGTTCTCGTTGCCATCTTAAGAAATTGCTTTTAAATTTCCATTTGTAAACAGTGAGCATGCTTTGAAATCTAAACGAACACACTTATTGGAACTTCAGGTAATTCACACAGAATGGCTGTGTGCAGAGTCACAAAACTCAGAACGATTTAGTTGGTCATAGTTATATGAGATGAAGTAGCTATTGGCTTTTACGATTTACTCATTACAAGATGTTGTACTTATACATTTTAAAGTAGGTAATAAATATAAAATCAAATTTCACAAAATTCTAGAGCTGGCTTATAATGTATTACATTTATTACACTAAAACTGTCGTTTTGCATCAAATTTAATTAACAAAAACATTTTTATCAAGTACTGGTTTACTAAAATAAAAAGTTTTTATGGAAGTTTAGTATGTGTGTTTAGGTATTTCCTATCCAGATATTTATGTATAATTCCTAGAGCCTGGAACAAATGGACTGGACACACCATTAATAAGATCCATAAAATGCAAAAATACTTTTGAGTAGAATTTAATGAAATAAAGTATGAGATGTTGTTAATTTATTGCAATTTTATTCAGAAAAAGTCATTATGAGCAAATTACGTAGGCTTAGATGAGCGTAATAAAAAGCGGACTTTACGATGGAACTGCATACAGAAACCCACGTTTAGAATCACCAGCCACGCGACGAAGTAAAGCTGGTGAGTAACTACAAACCTTAATAATATCTGGGCTTTAACCTGGGGTCATCGTTACTGCTAGATCACCTCGACTCTAATGCCTGAAGCAGTCCCTCATCCTCTTTTCGCCTACGTAAACAAGTTGACTACAAATAACTAAACCCGAACGGAAACAACTTATGAATGAATTCTAGTTTTAAAAAGTCGCAAGATATTTTTTTAATAATCTTTCTTTGAGTACAGCTTTTACATGGATACAAGCGAGACAGAGGTGTTCATGTGTCTAATAAAGGGAGGTTGTGCTGAAGAACTTGCAAGTCAATAGAAAAATTAAACCAGTTGTTCTAGTGGCTATTTTCAGTTTCTTCGTTATTTTATGCAAGCCATTTGCATATATGAATGAAGGTTTTACAACTCTAGTTTTGAACGGTAACACACAACTGTGATTAAAAAATTATAACTAATCACACTTATAAACAAATTCTTGGACAAAAAAAGCAATAATCATTATATCTACCTCTACATGGATCAGAAACTTAGTTTTAAGACACATACTTATTAGTATGGTATTTCCAATTATCTGTATTTCAATATTTTAGTAGAAACCATATTTTTAATATATTTAGCTTGAGAGTGGGTTATAATCGAATTACAGGCAAAGCAACGCTGTGGGATGTGAATAAAATGATTATTTCAATATTGCAGAAACTTGAATCATCTGTTTTGCATAATATAATACTCGTATTACTGTAAATAAAGACTTGCAAATGAGATATAACTTTTATTAACTAAACATCAAAAACTGTGGTACAATAATAATTATAGAATAACTCTTGCCAGCTCTCATACAATAAACCTTTTAACCAAGAAATATCTAAAGCAACTTTGCTTTGAAGTGGTTAAAGCGKAGTGAAGGGTCAAAAGCCGGTTACGCTGTTAGCTCTGGCACCACCAATTCTAAAAATCTAATTCTAAGGGCCTAATTAATATTTCACGTAGTTATCCATTTTCCTATAATTTTATTTTGGTCATCGATGATACTTTGCTAAAAGGTCAATCCCAACCGTAAAAGAAATTTTTATATGTAAAAAGTGTCCAAAAAAACGTTAAAAAAGATATGGGAGGGTAATCCCTTTGGTTAAAATAAGAAAAAAAGTTCGTATAAACTGAAAATGCTGCCTCAAGAAGTTGTAGCGATAATTTGACCTTAAAAAAATTGGTTTTTCTCGAAAACGGTACATCGTACAAAAATAACACAACAGTCCTTTTTTAAGAAATTTAGCCAATAAATCCGAATCTGCTAAAAAAGCAAAAAACTTTTTCCAAATTAAAAATTTTAAGTTTTAAATAAATTGACTCTAGTGCCTTTCTTCCTTTAATTAAGAGACACTATTTTTATATCGCATCAAAAAAGAATTACTCCAGAAAAACTTTTGTGAATTTATGTCCATCGGTTATTGAGATAATTGAAGAAAAGTGAAAAAAAGCATCTTTTCTTTTAACTATTTTTTGGACAGCCTGCATAAACCTAATTTTATTTCAAAGATGCGGTTTGATAAAATGATCTGTCGATACATTTAATAAATTAGTGTTACTTCCCTTAAGTTTTGAAGATTGGAAATAAATCAGTGTTTATTTACATTATTTTGGTTCGAATGGGTTGCAATTATTCAATCAAATGACCACTAAATGTCCAAACAGTGCACCGAAAATTTGAATATTGTGTAATGAATGTAGAAGAGTTACATACACATAAATAAAAAATACAAATTAATTTTATAAAAAGAAAGAAAACCAAGAAATTCTTGTAAAAAATGAATAGTTACTATAGGATAGGGCCATATGCTGAAATTTACACTGCAATAATAAAAACATACACTTTATTTGGTTTCAATTTATAAAATTATTGCATCTTGCGTCCTAGAAATTAACAATGTTTATAAATTTATTTAGTACAAATACTTTATTTGTAACAGACTTACCTTAGCTTTTTAAATGTCTGTTAAAAACTTTGAATAATGCACAAGTAGTGAACTAAAGTTTTCAGCTAATAATGGAGTAAACTCACTATTACGTATAATTTGAGAAGTTGCTTCTATTCAAAAACTTATATTTTTATTCGTTGATTGGAATGCACCGGGAAGTACGAGTGTATGAGTAAAACAAGTTTATAATTTTGATATTTTTGATAACTAATTTATTATGTACACAATGTCTTTTATCAAAAATATATTTTTTCTTTAATTCTCTTCAAATTCAAATAACAAATTCACTTGATATTCTCTTCTATTCGAGAACGTTTCTTTATAGTGATATGTAAGCGTGTGCAGATTGCCTATAAAAGTTTGCAAAAACGCATAAACAGCAAGATATTATAATATATATTAGCTTTTATTTCAAATAATGTTTTTTTCAATTCTCAACTTTCTTTCAATAATACCAAATATAAGTACAACTTAGTTGTTTTAACAAGTGCTTCCTCAGGGGAAAAGCGAGGATACAAGAGCGAATAAATATTTCCGGTGCTGATGAATAACATGACTTCAAAAACATTTTTTAAAGCTTTTGTTGTTTTTCAGCTTTGAATTCGGTGAATTCTATTCTAGTCGACTTATATTTAGTTATCTAAAAAAAATTATATTGACATTATTAGACCTAGTTTTATGTCCTAAATCTTAATCTGGTTTTATTTTATGTATTGTTGTGTGTATTTATTAAAAGATCATTAAATTAAGTAATTTTACAATATTAAGAAAACTTCCTGCAAGCATATTTTTAGAAAAAAATTGTCATGTATTTGTGTAAAATAATTTAGCTTGGTAGTTATAATCTTTCGTGGTGGAAGTAATTTAGTCAGCCACTTAGTCACATTACTGTTTGTTTAAGCAGCCCTCGTAAATAAAACAAGGCAACGGTATGACTCTTTTATAGTCGATTAAATCAGGATGTTGAAGTAGAGCTATTCAATGCGGTCTCGTCGTAAAATTGGAACTATAGTAGTAGAAGTGAAAAGCTTTTTCTTGGTCTTGTTAGTCTAAGGGTTCGTATTGATTTTCACCGATACTCCTGACGATCTAATTTTCAATTGAATATAAAATATTTATAAAACAAATACTCTTCTCGTGTGAGACAACTGAATTTACCCAAAACTGAATACGGAGAGAGGATATATTGAGTTAGCCGAGCTAAAATCAAATAACTGGCTTGAATAAAGAGAAAAAATATATAGCAAATTGTGTACGGGCTTATTTGAACATTATATTTGAAATTAAGGCTACAGAAAAGGTCCAGTACGACCTGAAAACGCCATGAGCTTTAAGCAACAGAACTGTAAAACGACAGTTATACAAAAACGAATTATCAAATTAGTCGAGACTTCGGTTTTGTACAAAATTAAAGGTCTTTTCTGAAACGAACGCAGAAATAAAAGCCCCAATCAATTTAATTAATATAAACTGAATCCACGAGAGAAAGAATTTTATTTCCTTTAAAAAAATGGTTGCGTTTGGAGACATTTATTACGTTAGCAACGTATTTAATGTTACAATAACATCAAATCTCGTACTGTGAACGGGGAAGGCGACAGTTTCGAGAAAGCCACTAAAAACAAAACTTCTCGTACATATTTCAGTAGTTTTCTCTCTTCTATTTCCCCCAAAACTGGCTTACACTTACTACCCCGTCAACATAAAATGCGTTATAATTTGGACCTAATGTTATTTTGACTGTGAGAATGGATACAATAGGAAATCATCTCTAATTTTATTCTTGTTGAACCTCCATCCACCTCTGAATCGTCGTTTCCACTTTTTCTGCTGATCAATATTTACTGCCGGTTGTGTTTGTATTTGGCCATCAAAGTTATTTAATATTTCTTTTAAACCAGGCATTTAGACACAATAAATCTTTAGAAAGCACCAAAATTAATTAAAATTGATTTTTTCATAATAGAGAATTTAAACTGCCCAAATTAAGTTATAAAAAATATTTTTATCTTACAGGTTGAGTTTTTGAGCTACCTTAGACCATTGTTTTCGGTGATATAAATCAAATATTATTCACAAGTGAGTAAATTTGACTATTATATTATATTTACTATTATATTTACTATTATATTTTTATATGTGAATATTTTACTTGAATGAAACTTCATTTTTTGGATAGTTGCACCTGTAAGATCAAACGTGATCGAAATACCATTATGAAACTCGTGAGAAGTGTCCCACTCGTGCGCAAGCGCACTCGTCGGTCAAAATTCACAATCGCCTATAATTATGCATCTCTATCACTTATAATATAATGTACCATAAAACAAACTAATTTTGAAACACTCGTAATAAATACCAACTAAAATATTGAATGTGCTAAAGTCCAAACTTTTTTTCTATAAAAAAGCTTTAGATGGATAATTCTAAATGTGTTTCTAAATCTACAATTAATTTGGAGAATTTAAATGGACAATTTTTGCCTTTTGTGTATATAATGTTGTTTTTTGGTAATAACAAAGATATTAATCAAGAATGGTTCTTAAAATAGTGGAACTTGCTGTTTTTTATCAATAATGACTAAGCTTAAAAAAATCAAAAATTTTGTGTTGCAAACTAAATTGCATAATAAATCAGAGTGGTCTTTTTAAGCGCTAACGGGTTAGCATGATTTTATTAGCAATACCGTCAAGCTCAAATAAAAAACAATAAATTTATTAAAGTTAGTAGTAAAGCTACTGTGGATTACACTAGCATTTATAATGTTAAAGTAATATTAAATAATAAAAAATGTATAACATACGAATATATCTAAAAAGCCTTCGGGCGTTTAGTTATGGAAATATAATTATTTCAGAACGGACTTTTAGAGAAGGAAAATAAAGTGTTTAGAAAATAATTACCTTTTTAATTATACTTTATTTAAACATTTTCACAGTGTTGCACAACAAGCTTTTGTAGCTTACAGAAACTCCACGAACTTTGCTTTTGAACGTAATTCAATTTAGTCACTTCAGTCTGGACGTCGACTGAATGTTGCTAAAATAGTTAATATTTTTGAAGACAGAGACAGAATAATCTCAACTGAGAATGATCCTAAAGTGCTTTAAGCTCTTTTATGGTCAAAGTTTGTTTTTCAGAGATGATGTTTATATGAAGCTTTTATGTATTTCAATTACGGTCAAACAAACAATAGTTTAAAGCTTGCTAGAAACATAGAATATATCATTCAAACTAAACTTAAATTAACATATCATATATGAAGTTCTAACTTCACAGTTCAAATATTTAAGTAACAAAAATGGTCTACGAAAAAAACTCTTTCAAATAAAGCTAAGTAGGTAATCTATAAGTAAATCACCAATTTATAGCTATAAACAAATGTTGCAAATTTTGGATTCACATTCAGTTCTTGTGATCTATGCTAAAATGCTGTAACAATTGAAAAACTATTTGCATTATTTTAGCCGTGATGCTTCCCTATTAAAATAAGTTTGTAACCTACAACACCAATTTCATTAAAACTTTGTGTCTGGGCAATGGATGGAAATAAAACTTTATCAAGCAAATGGTTATTCGAGTATGTTGAGCAAGTATGCACACAATATCTGTTAATACACATGTATAGCACCCAAATAGAGAATAGGTCTGTTCGAATGGCTTATAGACGCCGAGCTACATTATGCATAATGTTATCAAGGGTGATCTTTGACAAGTATCCTTGTTGTCAAAGCGATCGAAAGCCTTATGGAAATGCCACATCTTCTCTAGGTACCGTATCTGTATGCGAGCGGCGGTCTAAGTGAGGTGGTGTAACATAGATATAAGCTTTTCATCTACAAGTTGTGAGTTATGTGTGCATTCTCTAGTGTATTACAACTTATTACCTAACGGTTAATTATTATACCCGCCACTCCACCTTGCAAAATCACTCCTTTGTGAGTGATCAAATACTTCATTAATATTGAGAGCGAGTAATAATACTAAACTCACATATCCTTACTTAACTTCTCTTTCCACTGATGTACTACATCTTCTGTCTACCTCCACGGATTTTAAGTGTTCATTAGAGAGCTAAAATGGCGCTGCTTTGTGTCAAATTAAACATTTCAGGCAGTGTAGTGGAGAAAACAAGATTCTCCATAGTTCACAACCGATAATTTAACAAGAACAGGCAATTAATGAGTAAATACGTTTTGTGGTTTTTATTATAGGAATATGATCAACAAAATGCATACTGTTATTAAATTATACAGGGTGAATATAAAGTATGGAACCAAGCGATTTTATTTTTAATCATTTGCCTCCAGAAAATAATAATTAATATAAATTAGAGTAATATAAAAAATGTGATCATATTTTCAGAACGAAATTTTGTTTTGTTTTTGAGTTATGCGATTTTTTTTTGTCAAAATTTTATCAAAGAAGCAAGAACAATTATCAAATTCGCTTTATAACAGGGAACTGTATTTTTAAATTACCTATAAAATGTTTTTTTTCTTTAATTCAATACGGTATACCGTTATCAAAAAATCTTAATAATTAAGATTTTCACATTTTATTCAATAAAAAAATATCTATTAACTTATTTAAAGCGGAAATATTATCCTGGTCTCTATCTACCTTTAAAGAAACACTACAAACATCAAGAAACTCTTCAAATCTAAATTTGCGGCTAAAAACAATGAAATAAATTTACATGTAATAGGTATACGCCAGCTTTCAGGAGGTCTGGAGCCTTAAGTAAAAAAAAATTTTTGAAAAAATGAAATATAAAGTAGATAGTTGTATTGTAATCCTTAGAGTATAGCTTTTATGAGTAAAATGATTTTATAGTGGGTTGCCATTTAAAAAAATTAATTTTTTCGTAGAACTCAAAAACAAAAGGAAATTTCGAAAAATTTTATTCTTGTTAAATCATCACATTTTTATTGTACTTTATCACTCATCAATTAGTTTTTTTTTAAATAAATAGTTTAAGCAAAAAATGTTTGGTTCCATACTTTTTATTCACCTGGTATGTTTGTTAGTTTGGGAAGATAGTAGCCCCGTTTATGTCGAAGTATTTTACCATAATTCGGCGCCTTTGACTCGAATCATCTCATTATAAACAGCGTGTCCGGTAGTAAAATTCAATATAGGATGAGCAGGTCCACCTTTCAAACAAAATCAAATTTCATGGCTACCGATCAGATTAAATCGCAAGGGTAAAAGGGAAAACAATAACTTCAGAACGGTAGAATGCCGAAGTCCGGGACTTGCATTAGGAGGCTTATGCGGGCCAGTTGAATAAATTGAATCTTAAAGCCAGCTTCCGATAAAGAGGAGTTATGTCCCCACGCATCTTAAGATGCAAAATAAAGTCACGTAAAAATAGAAATGCGTTTTACTAAAATGCACGTAAAATGTGTGAAAAGCAAAGTGTAAAAAATAAAATCGAAATGTTGAACAATAAACTTAATCTGTCAACATTTTGAAGGGACGAAATGATGCTGTTGTATTGAGCCATTAATAAAGATCTAAAGCGTAGATAATCGTATGCCCATTATCCCCTTAATACACGTTTTGACATTATTTATGTCGCATAATACACGTGGCCTTTGTAAAAAAGGGTTGTTTGAGAAAGAAATACAACCTTATTTTATTTTTATTTTTTTTATAAATATAATTTACAACTTAATGTGAAGAATGAAATAGATGATTAAGAATGACTTTGTTTTATATGATACAAGTAAATAGATATACAGACAAGTCATCAGTTTGACAACGTTCAAAAACAAAAAATAATTGTGTTTATTTGCAAATATTTTATTAATTATTGCCTACATACTTTACTAGAAAAACAGAAATACTTCTAAAGCATCAGGTACCTACTAATGTTTAAAAAAATCTTTTTCAATAATAATTGTCAAACCGTTTCAGAGTCGTTTTACAGTTTTGTTATCTAAAACGTAACGAGGTTATTAAAAATTGTTTTAGCAATGTTTTTTCATGTTGTTTTTTTTATTTCTTTTGGAGCCTCTTGGTATGGAAATAATGAACACAAACAGAATTCAACCTGACACATTAAAATTCTATTTTAAAACATAATTTCACCCGTTAAATTGTGTTTGTATTCTTGTATTTTTTAGCCACAATAATTAGAAGTACATATTTTTCCTCTGTTGCACTCTTTACGTTTTTTGTTATCTAAAATAATTTCTATTCGTTTGTTGCCTTCTTTGGAAAATTGTGTTGTTTTATATTTTTGTACCTAGGTATTCAAATACTTGTAATGTATATTAAATTTAATTAAAAGAAATTTAATGTTTTTAATTTAATCCACCAAAACTTTTTAATGAAATCATAAGAAATATCCAAATTTATACACATATAATTTCCTGATTTTAAAAGTACCGAAAATAAATGTTTTTTGAAATAAATAAAAAACTTTGTAAAAAACAATTTTAAAAAACGGGGTGTAGACAATTCTAGAAATAAAAGTAATAAATGATGAATGAATTTAAAAAAAAAAACAAATCTTTCTTTTACACTAAACTTCGTATAAATATTGAGTATTATTAGGTGTAATAATTATATAAAAATTCAAAATCCTAAATAGACAACTAATCTGGACAATTAACCACTAACACACTAAAAAAAAATAACAAAAAGTGCATAAATGTTACAAGAGCGTCCAAAGTAAACTAAAATTATGTGCCAAATATAAATTGTGTTCTTACCCAATGTTGGACAACAAACTGTTTAAAACTAAGTAAAAATGTAAATATGACGGTAGAAATAATGCTTAGAACGAAATTTTTTTAAAGTACCTAATTCTTACAATAAGATGTTATAAAAGCTAAATTTTCTAATGTTGGTAAGACAAATAAATAAATAAAAAACAGTTTCTTTATTACCTACTTTGATATTTTCATGTGAGTATGTCTAACATAACCCATAACCTACTAATACTCCAGATATTATATTCTTGTAACGTCCTGTTAAACTAGAGACTAGATTTATTGTTTTATTCTAGAAGTATTACCGTAATAATATAATAGCAAGCAGAAAAACATTGCGTGATTTGTAGATACTTTGGCTTTGCATGTTAGTATTGAATTACAAACATAATGAATTGTAAAGAAGAAACATGTTTATTGAACTTATTGAACTTATCTCAAAATATACAATATTTTGAAGTAAGAAGTAAGAAAGATATTATTGTTTGAATATTTTTTTGAATCTCCACCGCTTTGACTAGGTAAGGAGTATGTCACTGTGTTGTTAGCATTAATATCATCTATTCCATTATGGCAAATGACAGCACCAATCTGACGACTAAAAAGCATCATCCTACTCAACACTACCCCAGCTCCGAAGCTTTACAAGAATTAGATTACAGTGTACAAAGTTAAGTAAGTTAGAACGGGGCATCATGGTTCGTAATAAAAGCTTTATAATAGCGATCGTTTCCCAGCTTGACACCGCCGCTACCGCTAAATATACAAGCATGATAATTCCACAACATCCCGATAACCCACTCTGAAGATGATCGATATTCATGACGAAATGCATCGTCATACGGCAACCGTCTCAGCCCATTACCGACACCCCCCTGTAATTCTCAACACTTGCGGTAATTTCAGTACACGCTGTTTGAGTAAATAGCTGCCATCAATGATTCATGTTCAGGACACCAAATCTGGTTCGAAGGATATTTAATTAAAACAGGAGTTTCAATATACTTTAAAACAAGGACGCAATATTAATAACATTAGCAGACTGCTGAGATATAGATGTAAAAGAATGATTTAAGAAAACTTGTTAAGTCATTAATTTTAGTGTACTTTATTTTGGTTATTTTTTAAAAAATGTAAAAGGGGAGAGGAATTTTTTGTATGTACTTCAAGGAATTACACATTTAGGGTAACATTAAGCAGAGTATTGATTTGTGCTTATGCTGTTATGGTAACCAGGTATGGTTAAATACTAAAATAGACATCAACAGTGAGCCGGTTTTACTTAATTTACTTATAACTTCACTGCAAAGTTACGGCCGATTAATTTAGCTTAAACTCATCCACTTGTCAGACTAAAAAACCATTGACTACACAGACAGTTTTAAAACATAATTTCAAACACCCTTGCATTAGGAATTATCTTGTGTGACATTTTTTTAACAAAAAATATGAAAACCGTTAATCTCCAAATTACGTAAGTATACATGTATAGGTTTGTCAAATGATAAAACCAAAGTTAAAACATAATACTACCCCACGAATACATAAGCTATTTCCCGAGATTAAATCATTTACGTCATATATTTTATGGATTTTCAATACACGGTCAAAATTTACGAGCTAGGTACACAAATCGCACGTAATTTATGGTGATCCCACTGATGTACTTTTCATTTGCCTTTTATTTACGTTCAGGAGGTAGGTGAACATTCAGTAATATAACAAATAATGGCGATAACCAAAAAATTATGTACTAACGTTTTTGTTTCCAGTTATTTTCAACAAATTATATCAGGTGTTTTTAATTTCAATTCCTAGTATTGTACACATCATACTATTCAACTAAGTACAATAATAATGTTCATAGTAATTAATTACACCCTAATATCAGATTAAACACAATAAAACAATGCAATTACTTTTTTAACAACATACCTACCTTTGATAATGAATCATATTAACACATTAATATCATAAATAAATATGCACGAGCTCATTAATGCTTATTTGCACCTATTAAGCATTTTAATGTGAATAATTTGGATAAAAACAAATTGCATCTGTCGGATCAACAAATTAATTAATGTCACATTATAAATTATGTCAATAAAAGTGTTAATTACAACAGTGGATGCGACACACTATAAATAATCTGTTAACTTTAAGTAAACAAGAAGTCAAATTAATACGAAACGTAAACAATAGCAAAAATGCATACACTAAAAAAATTAAAAATAATTTAAAAAATATTAATTTTAAACTATATAGAATTTGATAATCACAACGGAGCGGGGATTTTGGATCCGAGACTCGAGTGAAAGAATTTTGGATTTAAGTTTGTCTGAGCATATTTAATTTAAATTTTATTGATCCGGATTCAACTCACGATTCGTATCTAATTTTAAATAGAGAATGTGAATCAAACTGAATCTTAGAATCTCAATATTTACTGTTACTATATAAATCTAAATCTAATAAAATTGTCGAATCTTGTTTATCTGTGGTGGTTAAGGAATAATTTAAGTAAATTTTATTTTATAATGTCTTGTACATTGTGTTTATTATGGTTATTCTTAACTTTTGTAAAAAATGTATGTGTTTGAAATGAGCGAATATTTTTTTCCAAATGTTTCTGATTAATAAGTTGGAAATAATAAGTTGATTCCTACTTAATACATACATACGTACCTATATAAGTGTCACGAAAACAAGTGATTAATTTTTGTATCTTTTTCAAGATTTTTATATTTTATTAAATCTTTTGAAGTGCGCTTGTAATAAAAGAATAGAATACAAGTAATAAATTGGAGATAAGTTTGCTATACCTAGGTAAATAGAAACGGAATTGTGGAGGACAGCAACCGTATATTGCTTTAAAAAAACTTAGCTTTTTGACTGAGTGGGTGATTATCATGTGCAATTAGTCACAAAGAAAAATGTTTATACTGTTGTTGATAAAAAGTAATGCTTTTTCCAATAAAATTCATATTTACAAAATAATTATTTGATTTATTTTTTTGTAAATGCTGTTTTGTTATAAGTCGGTGACAGGGGCAAAGTTCTACATACTGAAAGTGCAAAATCTTGTTGCAAGTTGAAAACCTATCAGAAATATAATTTTAGATTGCGAACATTTCAACAGTATTAGACTTGATTTTCAATACCGTGTTAGAAGTTTGGTAATGTCGACATACCCAGACAAGCAAGCGTAACCTTTTTCTTCTCACACGTTGTGCTCTAATGAGCTTCCTTTCTGAGTTTTTGTTTTATTTGAAAAAATTTACACTTCACAATTGACGTCGAATAATTAAACTGTGTATACGTTAACTTTACATAAGGTAACAGAAACATGAATCTGTAGAAACATTTAGACATTTATTTTTTAATATTTGACTTTTTTTTTAAGTTTATTAAACTAATGTTACCAATAATTTTGTATATGTTTTTTTGCAACACTAATACCTTTTATACTGTTTCTAAGGTGCATTTAAGCTTACCTCCTTTGTTGTCGTTAAAGTAGGTACGCTTCATCTCTAAAGTACGTCGCTAATAGCAACGTATCTTATGACTATAAAATACGCTGATGCACATTTTTTGAAAATTTTGACATTATTTTGACATACTTCTTTATTTTAAAAATTTCAGCCTATTAGATTTGCTCCCTCCGGTCGCTTGAATTTAAACTACGACCTTGATGTTTAAACTGTCTATAAAACTCTAGTTGTCTTAATAGCTATTTCATAATTATTCATAAAGGTACAAAAACTTTGTCAATAAAAGTCATAAATAAATATAGTTACAATTTGGGATAAATCAGCTTCTTTCTTTTCTCTACTAATAATAGCCTGCAGCAAAAAAACACATGTAAAATTATTTTTTTAACAGAAATAAATAGGGTCAAAGTGCAAAATTTAAACCCTCATAATTTCGAATGTATGTAATTAAAATTTTTTTTGTTCCTGATATCTTAATTTATTTGGCATTTTTCTCTGGGGCGCGAGTTTTGAAACACTTGTATATCAGAATCAAACAGCATTAGAACAAGAATGCGTAGAATATGCTCTATTCGTGTGTACTTACATCTGAATCAAAAATAAAACCAAATCCAGGACGAAGAGTCGTATTGTATAAACAGAAGGAATTGCCGTCAATGGCCCCGTGGCCAGCGGTCTCTGTTGTCACGGAGACAACACAGGACGTTCAACACGCGAGACACTTCGAAAAAGAGAAATAAGCTAAAAACTGTGAACGTCCTCAAATACATTACAAATGAAGCAGTTCCTATAGCAACGAGTGTTGTGTAGTTTTCTTTTCTCTAAAAGATACCATTTTATGTTACCTTCCTATAAAAGGCCATGTCAACAAGGAACCGTACAAATCGTCGTGACGTGAAGAAAATCATTTGAAATTTGTACCAAAACAAAATATTCAGTCGCCGCAATACCTTCCCTTATTATTTTGTAGTTTGTCACAATAACGGCTTTCCTGAAAAAAGATCTATTGCAGCTGAAGTTGGGTTTCAGATCTTCCACAGTGCTGGATGAATAATTACTCTTCATCTTAAGATCAATACGAAAGTCGGTTTTATTCAACGACGTTTGGTTTTCCGGAGATAAATGAGGCTACATTATTTTGTATTTAGTGGTTTTACATTTGCTGTTTCTCAATTACGGATGCGAAAATTAGAAAACGCTCCACATTACTGTTTTAATTAAAAAACAAAATTTTACACAAGTTGAGACGTTTAATAAAACTACCGTATAATGGTGTATTAAACTTTCTACAATCTACAGTAACATATGCCAAATAGGCCGGAATAAGTAAAGGTCCTCTATATGTTAATTTGCGTATCTTCATGCTCAAGTAAGTTCAGCTGTGTTCAATCTCTAATGCATACGTTCTGCTATTGTCTCACGAGACAAAGTCCACATTATTTAGTACAACAATAAATATATAACATAAAATCTCTCTACAAATATGTTATTTAACATAAATACTATTTCTTATATTTTGTATTTCATCTATTTATTGTAGTTTTTTTGTTTCAAACTCTGCATATACAATATTATTTCTCCATTTTGTGTTTCTTGTCCTTGAAATATGTTAACCTGATTTCGTGGAAGATGGTATACAGGACAAAGGGAAATAAAAACCATTAAACTCGTCGCGACGTTTCGATACCTTTATTGTATCTTCTTCAGGCTACAATTTAGTCGTTTAGTTTTTGTATGGTTGGAAAATTTGATCTTACCGAAACGTCGCGACGAATTTAATGGTTTTTATTTCCTTTTGTCCTGTATACCATCTTCCACAAAATCAGGTTAAAATATTAATTGTTACTTAATTAAAAATCTAAATAAATTTACAACCAACAAATTTTTGTTTAAAAAAATCTTTTGATCTACTACAAATTTTATTTTATAATTAGTTATATATTTGAGTTAATAATTAGTTATATATTTGAGTTAATTAGATAATAAAACTACAATTCATTGTAAAGCATCGGTTTTATGAAAAGTTATTAGCATCTAAACAATTTTGAAAAAAATTTACTGCATGTGAAACTCGACTATATTCATAAATCAGTTTTAAATGATTCTGAGATGCTTTTTTATTCTTCTATATTTATACAATAAGACATGACATTCTCCACTTGAATTCCTACTTTATATTTATTCAACTTTTCCAGACTTGTTGTCTTTCTATATAAACCCTTGTTACTTTTGCTTACCTTAATAACATTCTATTTACAATTCATATTTCAACACATTTCATAACGTTTTCTATTAATTAATAGATTGTGAACACAATAACTAAATTAAATCCTTTACTAATTCGGATAGGTGACAGTCCACTCAAATTAAGACAGATTGATTGCAACAGCACGCTGTAGATCAAACGCACCATATAATCATGTGTTATCTCTCTGTATCACACAACAGAGAATTCCCCACTGATGTACGGGTTGTGATGGTTTCCCTTTGCAGGTTACCATTTAATGCTCGCTCAAATAGATGGATGGACACTGACAAGACCAACCACTTATGCCTCACTGATGGATTAGGAGCAAAAACTCGAAATTGTATTGTTTAGTAAAAATTATCCCAGGCTGCATAACAAGAGAATTAACAAAATTCAATTTAATATACACCTTTGTTCAAATTGCTTTTGTTGTTATTATTTCAAATTAAATTGCGGAATACTCGAATACTGTGTAAAGCAGATATGAAGTGTACTAAAATTAAGTTGACTACTAGAACTATAAACTTGCTTAAGAGAATTTCATGTAAACAGTTGCACCTAAACTCATTTGTTATTGTTCTGTAATAAGAAGAGACAGATTGAGTTTGCCGCTATGGTAAACCTATTTTGATGGGACTGGAAAAGAAAAAAATACAGAAATTAACTCTTTTCAGGAAAAAATGATACACTTATTCTAATTATAACATAGTATATAACATAACGCACACGGAAAGTGACAAATAACGCACAAGTGGGGCGTCTTAAGCTCCACGAGTGCGTTAGCCACTTCGCTGCGAGCTATCTACACAATTTTTTCCGCGACCCCTGCAATCCCACGACAAAAAACACAATTATTTTTAATGTTGCGATTTAATGTTTCTGTTAAAGATCTAACATCGGCAGTAATAACTTAGGTGTCTATTAATATTAAGAACCTACTTAATTAAGGTGATTTTGGTTAAAATACTCGAAGGCTTGAATTTGCCTATTTTGAACAATGAAGTGAATAATAAACGTCAAAAGAAATGGATGTGTCAATAAACATCCAGACGCGCGTAGGGATTTCTCCCAACCGCAAAACTCTAAGCAACCTGTTACGTTATTTTGATAACACACACGTTATCAATTTTGAAAAGTAATTCGCTGTATGGAAAGAGTTACTTTATTGCTTTAAATATTGTTGGTACTTATATTTAAAAAAATATATCTTATTTAACTTTTACTTTGCAAATGTTGTATATTAGTAAATGTTTTAATCAAACCAAGAAAATAATACAAGGTGATTCTCGAGGAATAATGAGCCTGACTAAACTTTCGATGCAACCATTTGGTCAGGCTCATTATTCCTCGTGAGTCACCCTGTATTTATATAATCAAACAGAACAAGAAATTAATTTTCTCAGTATAAGAAAAGCCACTCGTTTGACACTAAACTAATGCTCTTCAACGAAAAATATTATTTTTATATTGAATCTAAATGTTTAAAGATGTAGAAATTTTTTATAATAAGAAAAGTTTTTTTTGTGTGTGGTGTTAAAGTTAATATAATGCGTTCAGGATAAAAGATAAATTAGGTACTGGCATTGACATTGACGTTGCACATATTTCTTTTATTGCATATTCTGAATCTTTATTAAAAAATAATTGACCCATGTTTTCTTTTATTTTAAATCTTAATTTTAGTACAAAAAATATTACAAAATCCCGTAAAATGAATTAAATTCAAAATGCGCACTTTTTTTGCTGTGAGGTAATAATCCGTTCTTTGCGCTCATTGGCTGTTTGAATGTCGGTGATGCAGATTGCAGATCTGTTATACGGTTATATTTTGGTGCTTGTTTATTTTAATATCTGTGTTCTGTGTATACAATAATAATTATTACGCCAAAGATGAGTACATTTAAGAGTTGTTGTTAAACATCGGCCATATTATTCCACTTGCCACTGTCAGTTGTCGTCAGTGCTTTTAGGATTGTTACGTAGTAAAGCGGGAATTTATCTCGGGTTTAAATTCTACCCCAAACTTAATAATCGAAATTATAGTATTTCAAACTCTTCCAAGTTAATTTTATTGATAGATCGCTTCTTTGTAAAGTAATCTCTAACGTATGAAAGTAAAAAAACACAAAAACTCCGATGGATGCAACGACCCTATCATCACAAGACAAAACTTTTTTGATGATTAAAAGTTGGTTACCATAACTTATCACAATTCTCTGTGATCTACACGTTGTAAATCAAGTTAAAAAGAACACAGGTTTCAAAGTTTAAATGTTTTCTTTCTTGCAAATTTCGATTTACTATGTCAAAAAGAACTAGTTTAGTTTAATAATCACTATACACAAATGAAGTCCTCTATTTAGCCATAATGGAACATATTGTTCAAATAAACAATTCAGTTTATAGACTAAATTTCATAAAATATACTGAACATTGTTGTAGTTTGAGTGCTGATGTAGTAAATAAACAAATTATTATATATATTTAGTATGAGTTTTAGTTACCCATTATCCTGGCGAATAAGTTATGTTATGAGATATATTAGCCCATTGTTAACAAACAACATAATTTTGTTCCAAATAAATTACACATTCAGTAAACTTTTCTGAAAGTATTTGAGATATCCTATTACTGCAAGTTTGTTCTTTCAAAAAATCTTCTTTTGATTTAGATCGAAAAACAAATATTTTATTATTTAATCAAAATATGATTGTGGAAAAAAATGGCATATATAAACTTCAGTGAGAATTCCATAAGCCCCNTCTTGGTTAGGTAACCTCTGAACCTTGAGTGTAATGAAACATTTCCTATGTTCGTTGTAATAATATACTATTATAACCTCGCTGTGACTAGCTGTATAAAAATATTTAGACAGTACAGTAGGTTTTACTGAAATAACTCAAGTTGTCGTTTGTTCTTTTTAAAACTATTTTAGCTAATTTCGTAATTGCAAGTACACTAGGGAATCGTTTTAAATTTAATTGAATTTTAAATTGTTGAAGAGTTACGAACTACATCCATACGTTACAGTAGTTTGACAGTTTGAACGTAATTTAGTTTATATGGCTATAGGTTCAAATTGCTTTAAATTTTAGGATACCTAGTGGTAGGAAATAGAATGTTTTTGTTGTCGTTTTGTCGATAATTTATGCTTAAATTAACAATGTGTAAATTTCTAGACGAAATTAAAATATTTACGAGCATAATACAAAATACTTACTACAAGACAAAAACACAATTAAGTGTAACAATTTTTAATAAAATTAAAGATTAATTACTTTTTTTACATTAAAGTTGTCTTCACCCTGGACTTTTTAATATCAGAAATAATTATTGCAATATGCTTCGTTTTTATTAGACATACCGATCAAATCGGTAACAATGGGATAAATTACAATACGTGCTTCTCTAGAGTAGCATGTAAAGCCTCAAGTCAAACTTCTAGCAACATTGCTTAAACAGGGTTAACCCGGCCAATTTTCCGTAATGCCGGCATCCGTTGATCGCAACTTCTGGCCAGTGTTCTCCCTTTTTGCGCAACTTTTTGCAAGCAACCGCAGTGAGGTAATAAATAGATAGAGCCGTTTCCGAGGTAGGGTAATTTAGGTTTTGTAAGATGCTTTTTTGAGTGTCTGAGCCGGACCGTTCGCATTTGCCGCACCGGTTCACTAACAATGCTTTACTTGCCAGTTGACTTTTGTGGAGTTTCTGCGGCCGAGGTTTTGTGTTTTGGATGTCGTGACACAAAGCAATAAAGGATATAAATTGCTCTTAACAAAAGCCGATTGTTTATAAGAATTGTCCAGTTGAAGGTATACTTGATTGTCTTGTTTGTGAAGTTTAGCGACGATTCGATGAGTAATTTGTACCTTGCCCTTTTCAACCATACGCGTATCAAAAAACTTGCGCAATTATACAGGGTGTTCGGTTCAAGTCGCCCCATTCGATAACACCTAAACTTACTTTTTTTTTTCAAAAACTAAATTTTCAAATAATACTATTAATTCCTCGTTTTCTTAGTAAATGCATCAAATTTTTTTGGCACATCCGGTGTTGCCCGAAATGCTACCAAATTTAATTTTTCAAATGGAACACCTATGTTTTTTTGCTCGAAACAATAATTGGCATGAAAAATACGGTAAACCACTATTTAAAAAAATTTAAATTTTTGAATTTTATTGCAAATTTTGCAACGTATGCGTATTTTACTTGTCAAGGTATTCATGCAAAAAGCAATATGCTTGGATACCGTGTAATTGTTAGTTTGACAAAGCCTAATTTGTCAATAAATTTTATTGAGATCTTAAACAATAGATGATATTAATTACGACGAATTGATAGATTAGCTTGAAGTGTTTCTTAAGTGCAATAAAAATAGAGCGGAAGCTGAAAGACAGCATAGAGAAAAATACTCAAATAGAGTTCACCCAAATCGTTGGAAACTTAGTGGAATCGAAAAACAACTGAGACGAATAGGTTCGCTTCTTAAAAATAAAAAAACCTGTGGTTCATAGTGAAGAACAAGAAAATAGAAATCTGAATGTTCTGTTATCAGTCGAAGAAATTCCAAGAGTTTCCATAAGAGAACTCGCTCATCAACTGACAAATTAGATTTGTCAAACCAACAATTAAACTGTATCTAAGCATTTTTTTATTCACACCTTTTCTTTAAAATTAAAAATCAGGCTACGCGACCAATTTCCTTATAAAATTCTAAGATTTAAGATGTTTTTTGATTGCATTGTGTAATGTAATAAATAGTGGTATACAGTATTTTTCATGTCAATTATTATTGTTTGGAGGAAAAAAACATAGGTGTTCTATTTGAAAAACTAAATTTGGTAGCATTTCGGTCAACAACGGGTGTGCTAAAAAAATTTAATACATTTATTAAGAAAGCCAAGAATGAATATTATTACTTAAATATTTACTTTTTGAAAAAAAGAAGTAAGTTTAGGTGTTATCAATCGGGGCGACTTAGACCGAACACCTTGTATACTACCATACTTATTGACCTGCAAACAGTTCACTCTATTCTAATTACAATTCAAAGTGGATGAAAGGGAATATTTTGGCGACTGAAATTGGTGCAGACGAAGTTAATTAGAAATTCTAGTTTATTAGGCAAATATACTCTTTAAAGCAGCGAAATTGTTCCTCTAATATCTTATTATTAATTAAATAAAGTGGCAAACAATGTTTGGTCTAATTAAAATCCCTTTCTGCAAAGGCTAGTTAACGATTTGTGAAACGTTTTTTGCATTATTCAGTAAAATTCACTTATTTAATTTTGTTACCACTAGCGCAAAATCGTTTATTCATTATGATTCTTAAAATTTTACAAAACATCTTGTTTCAGTGTTAATTCGAGGGTTTTAAACATTTTTTTACTTTTGTTGTGTACCGTCCGCTGAAGAAAAAATAGAAGACAAGACTTGACTTGCAATTAAAGAATTGAAAATGTACCATTCGTTTCCTGAAAGAAAACAATTAAAACACGGAATGTCAGTGATGATACGGCTTTGAAAACATGAAACAGAGTTTACCTGAAAAATATATAGCTATTTTAATTAGACAACAATGCATTAGCTGTCAGTCTGTTTAATTAATGAGACGTAAAAAAGATTCTGTGCACTGTGCGTGAATTGTAATTCGAAACCGTTATTCCTTAATTTGACAAACGGAATAGTTTTACAAGTTAGTAAATGATTATATTTTGTACTCGTATTTGTTGAATATTATTATTAAAATAATATACCTAGAACATGGAACAAAAATAAAATAACGACTTAGATTTAGAGTAAAAGAACCGAGTTTGATCAATTTTTATTCTAGACAATTTACGCTACATCCGAAAATCGTGAGAAAAATACATATATTCCGGGTTATTTCTTTAACAAGAACTTTTATAATTTTAAAGAAAAAGACAATAATTTGTAGATTTTACTCAACGTATTTTTTTCATTTTCATGTTAGAAAGAAAGTTCATATTCAAAAAATAATTTATTTGTTTTCATCTTTTTAATAGCAGTTTATTAGTATTTTAGCAGTTTATTTATTTTCTTACCACCTTGAATTTGTTTTCACATCATGCATAAATTGTTTAATACTCAACACAAAAATAGAATGCAATTAGAGACTTTAAATGGCAAAGTGCTAATGAAGATAATTGGCTGTATTTCTTACCGATAAAAATAAAAATTGCAGGCAAATAAATTGCTATTAAACAATGCAATTAAAATCAAAGAAACTCGTTTGTTTCATAAAATATCCGATAGAAATCTGTTACTTATATTTTTCTAAGTTATACGTGATTGACGCACGGAATTTTGAAATCCTCTTTTTAAGTTTTTCTTTTATGTTATAAGTTTTGTTACAGGAAGCTTGCTTATATTTTCTAATTAGAAAAGATAAACAATGTAAAATATATTTAATTAGTGCCTTCAGATCTCAACCTGCGGTCTTCCTCAGACCTAAGTTTATTACAAATAACCCCAATTTAAGAACGTTAGTTTATTTATTTCAGACTTAAACTTAAACATACTCTAAATCATCATATTTTATTTATTTTATTATTGCAACTTTAATGTTAAGGTCGTAACGCAATTAGAATCAATGTGTGTATATTTATAGGGAGGAAAAAGGCCATATGTATGTATTATATTTTTTATACACCCACTTTTTAGCACCAATGATCCAATAAGAAAGCAATTTTACCTAATGCGTCTGACTATAAACCTTGTAAGTAATTAATTTTTAATTACGGTACTATAATTAATATGCAACCGTAAGTAATAACATTTTCGTTAGAACACTGAAGACCTAATTCGTCTGATTCAACAAAAACTTTGCTCTCATCTTGTACTCCGGCCCTACCATTAATATTGAACTCAGCCGTGCGATTCCAACAACTCGGACTAGTGAATTGCATTGTTCAAACAGCTTACTAAAGAGGATCATCATTCAACAGACTTGCTGTGATTTTCCGGACGCACCTGCCGAAACATTCTTCAGTGCAAGGTGGTACCAAAAATGTTGTAATCAACTCACTTAATCGGGCTGAAGTATCTTCTTCTGTAAACACGACTATTTACACTTTATCTCATAATTAATAAGACACCTGTTCCAGAATTATTGCAATTATTTTCGGCTTGTGTATATGAAAATCAAACACGTTTTTACCCGTTCACAGGAAATATGTATGTCCAATCAATTAAATCTCATGAATAATTTACCATAACGTAAATCGCATTTTGACTGAACACTAAAGTACACTAAAATCACTAATCAGCACAGATTTTGAAAATGTTTGTTTTATGAAACTAACATTCGTCAATCGCAATCATGCCACAAATGTATTTTATTATCTTCAAATTCAATACCTGTTAAAAGTTACAAAATTGCTATATTGTTTTCAAATTATCTATATCATATTAACGATTGTAAAACTGGATAAATAATTAATCGTTCTTTGGTTTAATGGTTATTGGTTTGCTGGTATTTTATACTCTGATTTTGATCACAGGGATGGGGAAACACTGTATTATGACGAATTAAAATTGCGACAAAAAAATAACAGCAAAACATGAAACAAAGTGAAATAAATTTACCGGATTTCGATATTCTTCTAAATTACAAAACACATCGATTTAAGTGGAAAAATATTGTTTAGAATACACGTGTAGTAACATTTTCTAGATTCCAAAAATATCATTCCAAAATTGCTACTATTTACCGCATACAGCAAAAATTTTCGTAATTTATAGCCCTATATTTGGAACAAAAAAAGCGATTATAGCAACGCTTCCATCTCTTCTGTTAGAAACTTGCCGGAATCAAAACACCAATCATTATAATTAAGCACTAAAGGGATTTCGCGTCGTACATAATAGCTAAGTAATTTAAAATAACGACGGTCCATCTTGCTTGAAAATCGTAAGAACGTCATAAAATTCAAAATCCGCATTTCAAGGGACCATTTTATTTTACGAGATTGAACATTAATCGTTTTGTAAATATTTTTAGAACTGCTGTGATATTTATGAACAAGAACAAGCAAAATAAGCCGGTTATACTAAACAGGAGACGTCGTTTAACGTGTTCTGTGTCGTTCGCCCTTTACACAAACGACTGCAATTTTGTATGAATGGGAGACACGATAATTACGAAAAAATGTTACACGGTGTCGTGAAATATTTCTCTTACGCATACAGTCTAAATTTGTACAAATATACTGGTACAATATGTTTGTTTACACAGTATATGCGTAGCTGGAATTAATCTAATTGTGTGGTTACATCTTCAATCAAAGAAATTAAATGACGTTTCTGCAAACAATAGTTGCTTTGAACAATTAATTGCATAAAGTGCATTCGACGGATTTTGACTAAATTACGTGGAATGCATCTGCGTTGTCACAAAGAGCGGCGGTGTGAAACTAGCCATCAATATTATAGCATAATATAGTCTCCTAATACCAGAAAAGAATAATTTTATTTAAAAAAAATGTAAAAATGCCTTTTATTGAAAAAGTGCATAATTATACTGTTTTCCTGAACAATTAACTCTAAAATATTCTGCCTTTAACAATATTGATATAAATATAAAAAAATTTAGCTACATGTTTAATTTTATTTTTAATTACTATGTCTTATACCGCTTTATAACGATTGTAAAAGAACCCATTACACCTTCTAAACGCAGGTGTTTTTTTTTAATCCAAATAATACTTTCACGAAAAAATAAATTCTCTGAATTACATATTTCAGGATAAATCGATCTTTTAGGTGAGAACAAGATCATCTATCTGCAAACTCTATCACAAATTCCGGTTTGCCAGCTAATAAAGCTACTTACCATCCGATTACATTATCGATTTGATGGCAAATCCTTGTCTTGGTCACGGTTTTGGACCATCGGCTTCTGCAGATCAGAACGTGATTTATTAGCTCGCCGCTTGACTTTGACATCATACAGCCTTTATGGACACTAAAATCTGAAAAACCATTTATGATTGGCGCCTGCTTGATGATCCGATGCTTTTGATGTTTTTCACGAAAGCATCGACAATTTTCGTTTCGAGTAATACACACGTATACCTGAAGCTTGATTGTAATTGGTAATCAGGACGTTTGAAAAAGTTAATAAACAAATGGAGAGGGTTTGCGTTTTTATTACATTACCAGTCGATGATTTGGGAATGGATGTTGCACCAGTGTTAAAATTCATGAGATTTCGATGATTTTTTTTTAATATTATTAGCCTAATTATAAAAGATTTACAAATAACTATAAACTGTCATTTTAATCAATATAATTTGTTTTGTCTATAGAAAACAAAAATTGAATTTGCTTCCGTTTACTTGCGAACCTAGGCAAATAACTGTAAGTAATGAGAGTTCCGTAAAGGTGGACCTTATCTCTACAAACTTATGGAGGCAACCCTTACCGTATAAACAGGAAAATGGACAACACATCCAAGAAGGATATAATCTGCGTTTGCCCAAAGATCAACACTGAGCCAAATTAAATTAATCAACTTCCAGACTCAATACAGGATTAAGACTCACAAAACAATATAATTAACATAACCAACCACCTTGTATTTTCATTAATTCATTGTGTTGTTAGATATCAAAGGTTTCGCATACTCATGTCAATTATTTTGTGTTATTTAATTACATATTAGTGTTTATTGTGCAAATTCAACAAATTTCAACTTTCAGTTTAAACATTAGTAGATAGACACGTATTTATTTGATTGTGGAACGGACAACGTTGAGAGTTTTATCTTTTGTCTGACACATCTAAAACCTATCAAGATAAACTGTGGAAAGCTATTTGCATCACTGGAGAGTGCGGAGTAGTTCGAGGCGGAAGCTCGTTTCTTCCAGTTTAGTAATTTCCGCGATGATCCGAATTAATTAATGTTGAGCTATCTGCCATCAATTTGGTCCAACCCTAAACCTGTGTGTAATGGCAATGAATTTCGACAGTTTACCATAATATTGATTGATAATGCCACCTAAACATGATTTTAATAGCGCAGTAATTTATAGAAAATTTTAACAAAGACTGGCACCGCGTCAAATCTTATTTTCTAACTAAGAAATCAGTCCCTCGAGAAGTTTGCTCGTGATTAATCCACAGTTTTTACACTCAGTAAGTATAAAATCATCGGAAGAATTAAGTTATTTAAAATCTAGTTCCGAAACAGATGACACACTTAACTAATCTATGACCCACAAAACTTTCTTACGTATAAGTTATAAAAATTCAGAAATAACTAATAACAGCAGGTGCTTATTAATTTATCCAGTGAGTCAAGATGATTAGCAAGCAATAAGCATACACGACTAATCTATTAATCCTCCGTTCATTACAAGAAATTAAACTAATTAAAGACATTCATATAAAGTAGTCTAAAATTAATACAAAAAGGAAAATAAGTAAGACTTATTTCAGTTGTTGCATTTTAAACTTAATATCTTAAAAAAATATTTGTATGTTATACAGAAATTTAATCAAACAATGTAAATGGTTTTACACACATACAATATGTATGTACAAAGACTGGCCAAGTGGCCACGTAAAAGGTAAAATATAAACTTTCATCATTATCATTTAAAATGACTTAACTTCATCCATTACTTTTATGAAAGCTTTTAAGCTCCTTTAAGTGTCAGTTGTTAAAAACTGTTTAAAGCTAAAACTTGCAAATTTATTATTTTTGTTTTTTACTGACACATAAGCTCGTGACTAATATACATATGTATATTGCAATAGTTGTCTCATGTTTTGATTGTTTCCGAAATGAATCGAATACAATTAGTACGAGCAATTGTGTTGAACAAAACATAAAGCACTTTACAATAATTACATAATAGTTAATTTCTGCAATCTGCAAATTCACGAAGTGATGAGATAAGTTTAATAGTTTAACAATAGTCGCACTTGCACTAAATACACTCAGTACGCCAGCATAAGATTACCATTCATTGAATTCCCCACTTATTGAGATAGATTAAGTTTTCCTCTATACATTTTAAAGACCAAGAGGGAAGTATTTATTGTTATAAACTAAATTTAGAATTTAATAGACTCTTTAACAAGTTTTCTATAAAAAGAGAAACTTACCTCGGAACTTGAATGTTTGCCATCTACGTAAACTTTGTTTTCTTTAAAAAATCTTTCAACAAGTTTTAACGACATTTATTAGTCAGAAACTCGATAAATATTAAGCACTTTTGAATAAAATTGTCGCTATCATAATTCTAAAGAAAATATGAAGGTTTCGAAAACATAAAACCACTTTCTAAAGACGAGAGAATGTCGTAATGTAAAATTTAGAAGCCCACGTCTTCTTGTTCTTCCTCATTGAAATTCCATGTTCAGGGAAATTATTGCAAGAGTATACGTAGCTCCCACATTCACTAAACCAACCAAAAAAAAATACAAAAACTGGTGCACTAATTTGATTTAATGTTATGAAAAAAAACTAGAAATTATTATAGATACTGGGAACGAGACAATTTAAGGTTGTAAAAATCTGTGTAAAATAATGGCAACAATATCGAAAATCAGTCCAGCGACAATCTATCGAATTTAAATCAATTGGAAGCAGTGTGAGCTAGTAAACAAGCGAAGTAACAATGTAACGATATGTTATTGGGCAAACTGGTGGCAGGAGGACGTGTCGTTGAGTTGCACCCTTTACCAGCAGGACATTCGTCTATATCAAGTTCCTGGCGAACGCCTGCCGTGATTTTTAGCGGTGTTAAATTGTCTGCAACCGGTAATATACAATCACGGCGCTAGTGGAAATGTTACGGTTCACATAAAACGTCACTCAAGGTTTCCACATAAGAGTTTAGGGTTTGCCAGATGTTAAAGGGGAATATTTGACCCGAAACTGAAATTGGAAACCCCGTCCAACTTTCTTGACACTTGTACGAGCTACGAAACAAATAAAACAAAACCAATTAACCTTCGCGTTTGTAAAACTAATACTTCGCGTGTCACCAAAACTGTGAAAGACGAAAAAGCTCGCATCACATTCTTCGAGAAATCTCGCATTGAGGTGTGTTATCGTGGTTAGTATTCTTGGGGAAATTTTTATATTTTTTACGGCTGGGAACTAGAAGTTGCTCTAACAATCCTTTAAGTATTTTTTGCTTACTTGGCTGGGAACTTTGTTACCTTTTTTTATCTCAGACGGTTGAACTTTCAAATAGATAAATATTTGAGCAACAAAACTAAAAATGCATTTGAAGCGTAGTGAACTAAATCGAACATTTCCATACAACGCGTTTCATTCTGCCTGCTCCGCCATTACCCAGATGTTTTTTGTTCCATTATTTCGTGCATTTCCCAAGTGCCCACAAAAGTATTTGTATAAATTTGCAAATACCAAAGCGAAACAACATCATTTATAATATATCTTGGCAGGACTTAACACGACAGCGAGAAAATTTCGCGCAACTTTTTAATTTGTTTGTTTTTGGATTTCTTGAAAAGTATTTCAGCAAACATTCTTCTGGTTGTGCAGGTTTTGCATCATATTATAAGCCGCTAAGGGAACGTTTTAATGGAAAAACCAACAATAATTGAATTTTGTTTTTACATAAGGCGCCGTCGTTAAAAACTTGTTTATTTCCCATTTATAATTTAACGAGGACAAGAAACTACAAATGTGTTCTTCATACGACGGCCATAATAAAACGTTTAAAGACAAAGTAATCACGCCAGTTATAAACTTGCAATTAACATCATGCGATTACAAAAAGTTAATAGTTGAGATGGTCTGCAACAGAATGCAAAAGACGTTATTCTTATTTTAAAGAGAAAAAATAACTTATACCACAAATATTACAATTTTGTTGACGAAATATCAAGTAATGATTACTTTTTAATTGCATTAAATTTTTAAATACCTGCTACCTAATTTATGACAAATAAAAAGAAAAAAGCTTTTTAAAAGCTTTTAATATAATTAGTACGTACGTATAATAGAAAAAGGGAAGAGATAAGTAGAGTTTGTTTCTAGTTGAATTCATCAAAAGTTTAGCTTATATACATAAAGGTTCCTTCTAGAGCCAATTGAGAAGCTTATTTGAATTCCGGAGTTAATACTTTTATAGTAAAATAGTGAAATAGTCTACAACAAAGGATATAGTTGTGAAAAGTTGAGGAAGTTTAGAAATGCAATTTTTGTTTTGGATCACAATCTTATTAAAGGAACGAGATGCTTTTTGAACGCGTTTACATAAAGCGTCGATTTTGTATTGAGAATTTGACGTCATGATACGATATCTTCCTACAAATTCGATAGAAAGATCACATTTCGAAATCAAACATTTGCAGCTGAGCGAAAAAGCAGTTTACAATTTATTACATTACATGTTCTTGCATTGCAGTATTAAAATTTACATAAACATTTTTTTAAAAAAACACAATAAAAATGCAAAATTGTTGCGGAAGTTTTGTTCCCACCGAGCCTAAATTTGTTTTTGTATCGAAGATTGTGTGTTCCAGTAACTCAGTAAGACATGTTGTGGAAGCTTTAAACTTACAGTTGCACCCTCGAGCCAGTTGGGTCAACGCAGGAAAATATAAGAACAATGAAGTTGTCGGGTGAACTGTGTTAGCAACCTGCTTCCGTTTAACCTGCAAAAGAGATTCGAATAACGATTCGAAGCCCCAGGCGCGCCCATCATTGCATTACAATCAAAACATTAAATAATTGTCTACGAAAAGAAGTCAAAATGAAATATTGCTTCCACCAAATCCGCGATATGTAAAATGCCATCTTTCCGAATTGATATTTAATCACCGATAGTGCTGATGCGTAAAATTTCTTCGGCTGTGACATACATATATGTGCGACAAACTAGTTTTCTGATGCATAATGCATCGTTTTGTAATGTATACTGGATCTGAGATATGCGAACTAGGAAAAAATGTCATGTGCCATGCACAGTATAGACGAGGAAATGGAATACCGAGTGGAATACCTTTAAAAATTCTTTTCCGTTCTATAATAGAATAGCACTGTGACTAAACGAGTCCATCAAAAGCAGGATAAAATTTGATGCACTAGCGGAAATATTCAAATCCATCGCATGCCGAATTTTCGGTTAGTTTTTTCCTAGTGCTATACTTTCAACGCATTAATATTTCAAACGGTGTAATTACACCCAACCATGTAACATGTCATGAAATAACTGATATGTTGCGAGCCAATTTATGATACAGTTGTTAACTTATTTTTGCAAGAAAGTGCTGCAAAACGTACACCGAAGAACAGAATGTATAGCTTTAATATCGCAGTTATAATTTTTAATATCTGTGAAGTATTTTTCATTTCCACTTCTACAACACAAATATCAAACAGAACGTACGACATATTTACAGGAACAGAATTCTTGAATTTTCCAAAGGCGAATTTCTGTCAAAATACGTACATTAAAAATTTGAGACATGGATCTGTTGATAAAAAAAATATTTTACTAAATCTGTTATTAAATTTGAAACCAAATTAAAGCTTTTTCTGGTGAATGCAAAACTTCTAATGTATCTATGTTAAATGTCAAATTGTGTTTTTCATATTGAAAAAAAAACTTAATTAATAGGGATGATATTTGTCAAATTTTGAATAGGCATAAATTAATGAAAAGATAAAACAAAGCATTTTTAATGCATTATTTTAAAAATGAAATAACGCTTTACGACGTACTAGGGGATAATAGGGACACTTCCCCCTTTGCTTACAAATAAGTCTCAAGTGCATCACACACTATAGCAAGACAATGTGATGTATAACCAATTCAGAAAGATGAATGCAACTTTTTGGAAAACCATGAAACTCAATCCAGAAGAATATAAACTAATTTTTCTTTGTATATACCTACCTACATAAAAAATGTTTTTTTCACCACAAACATTTTTTTAACAATAAACAGTTAGTTTTGGATTAATTTTATTATCTTTAAATCGATTGTTTAGAAAATAACCATATAAAACATAAATCATCGACAACTTGTTTCATAAAAATTAATCATTTAGATTGTCAAGTTTTGAACATCTTTAGAAAAAAAAATTACAAAGATGTCTAAAATAGTGATAAAGAGTAGGTATAATTTTTGAAACTAGTAGATATTTGGTGGACATTGTATTTTAGGTTGCATTTAAAGTTTTCAATATTAACAAATTAACTTGTTTTGTTTTTTAATTTTTCGCTATAACTGAAAAGAAAAAACGTTATTCGCATTGTTTAAACTGCATCCCAATAAAAAAAATTCATTTGTGTTACCTACTAATTCTTACGCAAATCTGATATAATTGCGCTTTGATTGCACTAGAGAACGTACAGTACCGTAAATGTAACTTGGCATTATTGCAAATGTTACAGACACACTGACATGCAATTAAACATTATCAGCTAAAGTACTTTTTCGTGAGTTATTGAGAATAATTTGTTCCCTTTCTTATTCCCGCAAGTGCCATGCTAACAGTCTCACCGGTGTTTGTTTAATAAGTGAACATAATACATACTTATGCAAACTACACTTAGGTGCAATCTTTCCCGCTATTTTCCATCTAATTACTCGAAAGTAAACATTATCCGGTTTAAACATTGTCATAACAAAGGTTATTAAAGAGAATAATCATATAATGAGCACACAGTATTACGAAGTTCATTCAGTTTTGGCAAAAAATTTTATAAAGACACTTAGAGTAAAGGTATGTTAGGTGTGATAATTTCGTTAATTAAAACTGTCAGTTTTATATCTCCTAGCTCGCACAAAGTGCTTAACTGCTCCACATTTGACGCCCGATGAAAGAGCAAAAAAGAAACGAGAAAGTTAAAGTCCCTAAGGACGCATTGAAAACTGCGGTCTCGTCACTTACCAACAGCTGGTCAATAGCTTCTACGCTTTTATTATTATTACATTACCGAATTTTCTTGGTAAATCGTAAATTTTGAAAATTTAAAACAAAATTGCCTAAAGTGACCCTTATGCATTCTTCCAAAATATCAAATGTATGTTCTCATTTTAGCACAAAGCAGCTTTTTTGTACATTTGTCAGAAAACTGTTATAATTTGTAACAGAATCCCAACCATTTTCGCCAATTTAGGGAAATGAAAATGAACGACTTGGATGGTATCCTCTTTATTTTTCATTAAGTGACAGAGGCTGTATCAGCGAAAGTTTGTTGCAAGTTTTAACTAATAGTAATTTTGAGCATAAGGACATACGCATTGGACCGTCATTAAATTCATAGGTCCCTCAACCACAGATTCATTAGATGTGTCCACGACCCCCATCACTCAAAATCATCCCAAAATATCTAATTCACCCTTCATTAACCACCAATATTACAGAATGTTGAAATACGAAAGGGACATCACAGAGTCTATAACTACAGAACGGAAATGACAAAGTAATTTGAAATTTTTCTTCCACATTTTTTCAGAAAATAAATTTATCGATAATAGTGCAATACTGTGAAACAATATAAGAGTAAATGAATTGTTATCGGGTGAGTAATAGATCTACAGTATTTCTTTTCTATATAAAGCAATTTTAATTGGACACAACTATTCTTGACCGGAATACGATAATTGTTAGTCGTGCAATGAAACATAATATATGACCTCATTAGAGTACCTACTCCATTTTCGCCATGAAAACAAAAGCTGAATTCTTTTGAGGCTTTGATTATAAAATAGAAATTGATCAATTTTAAAAAGGAAATTACTCACCGGCTTTGTGTTCGATTGTCGTCTACAGTACGAGTAATTCCGTGGCCATATTTATCTAGATTTACGAGCCACTTATAAATTGTTAAAATTACAATTACAAGCGTAAATATTTTGTTCTGCAGTTTACAAACTATGAATTTCATCTCATCAACAATCTATGTATGTACACCTTTCTGATTTAATTTTCTAACCATATTACCCAATTTCACCTCCCTGAAGTTGTAATATTTGACATCTTTATTCATGTGGTGAAACTGACTGTTCAATAATTAACTCAGGCGTTCTAAAATTTGCTCTTTCAGGGCGATATTTTGCTGCGTACAACTTCACCTGGTTAAAAAATGCCTTCATATTCGTATATCAATTTTCAGGAGTTGTTTATTTATCTTAAAATTTGTTCGCCTTTTGGATCCGACAATGGCCTGCGTTTTACGTAAACGAGTAGCTATTTCGTCGAAATTGCATTTGCTTTGTTTTCATATGTTTTCCGTCTAAATGGCTGATATAACACGGTAGACCATGGATTTCTTGGATCGTACGCCGGCGAGGCAAACCTCATATTCCCCGGGCAAATGATATAAGCGTCTATGAACAATCCCTCTGTGTTTGTAACTAAATTTATCCGCCGATATTAATTCAGATATGGTCAAGATAAGCCGGGAAATCAAGGTTTAGATCGCTTCTATTAACCTTTCAATCATCTGGTTAACATTTCGTCAGAGGGATGAATGGAATGTATTTTATTTGGATCAGTTCTGTTTTGCTTTTACAAAAATATGTCTTGAAGCCAAATTGCAAATATTTCTTTGATCGTAGATTTCATTACCCAGAAAAACCTTGTCGATAAAAATAAAAAATATATGAAAGCAAAAGCTCAAGTTGATTCGGAAATTAAATTACCTCTATAGAAATGACACTGTTTTCAAAAATCTTAAAAATAATTTTGCAACAATCCAAGAAAACAGATTTTTTGATATTTCAGATACTTTTTAAGCAAATTAAATATGTATTAAATGTTTCTTTTTTTATTATTTACACATTGGTTAACGTTTGTTCTATTTCAAGAAGTACAAAAAAAAACGTTGAGATGATAACAAAAGTATTTACAGTAATGTGATTCAGATAATTAGCAGAATAATTTATCAACACGAAAGTTGAGATCGTTTCGTTTCACTAAATGTAAATTTCAATGATGACATGCTGTTTATTCCATTAAGTTCATTTGAAAAATTATCTCGATATTGTAAATATGCAAATTAATTAATTATTCAATCAGTGCAATGAGTCGTCTAATAGACCGTCGCCGAAATTGCTTCAATAAAATATGCACCGACATGTTTTACATTAACAAGATTAAAAAGTTTACAGATGTTATCATAAAATTGTACATTATTGTTAGATCTTTAATTCTGTTGATTAAATATACAAATTATTAAACAATATTTGTTATATCGTTTCTATATAAAGCTAGATACAAATAAGATAAAACTAAATTACAAATCCTAATTAGCAGGGTAGGTGTACTTTAATATGTATTTAGTAATTCCAAAACTAATTTCACCTTTTTAACATAGTATAAATGAGTTTACAAAATGTTGCAACCAGCTACTAATTACACGTTCGTAGGATTAATTGGGTTTAAATATTGTAAACTAGTACTAATACGTGTTAACATTGTTTGCAGTAGTGGTTTTCCCATAAAACTTGCGACCAAATATTTCTCAAAAGCAATGTAAAAATAAATGTAATTTCTTACTGCAATAATTTTTTGAAACATTTTAATTTTTTTTTGTATATTTTGAAATTAAAAGTAAAAGTAGAAGTTAGCTAGTGTCCGTAACGTAAAATCATATCATATTATACTGTGGATTTATATTGTGTTTAATAAATTTACCCATCAAAAAATTGAGAACGCTTTACTAAAATAGCAAAAGTGTCAATATTTTTATTACAAATTTACAATGAAATCACTTTGTTTTAAATGTACTTGTGTTTATCAGGAATTAAACTGCATCAACGAAATTAAATAACATTTTAATTCCACCGTTTTAGTACCTATATTTATTTTTAGGAACAACATTACTCAATGCATGCTTTAGAAAAAAAATTACTATTAGTAGTAATAATAATCATTATCTGCAACTATAAAATGTACCAGACATGATTTATTGGTAAAAGAAAAAGGAATGGATATTGTAGCCTCGACCTTAACTCAACCTATTGCCAATTAAACTAATTTATTACCGTAAAAATCAATAAATAATTAGTTGTCTTGGCTAAATGCAAGTCGATCACTGAAACATAAAAAGTGACCAGTAAATAATTTAATGCTTTCTTTCATCTAAAATGAACGGTATTTTCCCGCCGTGTTTTTCTCGAAACGCATTTACCTACCACATCGTTATCCATTTTGACCTAAAATTTCCTAATTGTTTCCTAATGGCAGGAAGAGTATATATAAAGAAAATTGTATCAGAAGCAAGTCGTAGGTAAAGTTCCCTTAAGATACAATGAAGTTTATAATTTTAGCTGTATTAGTAGCAACAGCTGTTGCTGCCACATACGAAGTATATCCCACTAAGTACGATAATCTCGACATCGATGCTATCCTTCACAACAAAAGACTTTTCAATAATTATCTCCAGTGCTTATTGAAGAAAGGCAAATGTAACGATGAAGGTGCTATTTTACGGGACGTCATTCCAGATGCTCTCATTACTGGCTGTAGAAAATGTAACGATCATCAGAAGGTGTCGGTGGAGAAAGTAATCAGATTCCTCATTAAGGAGCGCAACAGCGATTGGCAAGAACTTATCAGCGTCTACGATCCCAAAGGAGAATATCAAGCACAATATGCTCACTATTTGGAAAAAATATAAATAAGGGAAAACTTTACACACGCATCGACAAACAACTTAGATTTTCGTTATATTAGTAATCATGTAAACTGTATTTTGAAAAAGTTAATTCCTGTACTTGTTAGGTAAATGTTTCACTTTTCGAAAAATTAAAAAAAATGGAGATATATTTTTAAGAATAAATAATAAAAATACTACTGTCTTTATTAATAAGTCGTTCGTCGTATTTTTAGCAAGCATTCTTTATAATATCGGAAGTAAGAAAAGTAAACGAAGTACTTATTTGTTTTCTTTTGTATCAAGGAGGTACCACTTCGTGAAGACCCTAAGGACAAATTATCTTAGGCTGACGAACCCGCGGGACCAGCGGAAGTGCTGATAGTCTCCCTGACAGATTTGACCAATCAGCCAGCAGGATATACGATGACAGCGCCTCCGGCGGCCGCTACTTAACCTCGCTCTCCGCAGGATTATTACTTCTCTCCAGCTCGCCTTGTGCACTCTCTGCACGACGCACGGTATTTGTCAAGTTGATGCTTTGAGAACTCTGCAGTCGTATACACTAGAAGCTCCGAATTGTTTCGGCTAAAAATGAGAACTTCAAATCCTTCTTACGAGCTGTCTTAAGAGGACACTTCGCAATGGTAACAACCCAAAACTATGTTATAAATGTCCACACATTTTTATTATTTTATTTTACCGACTCAAACAACCACCAACAATTTAAATTTCACTTCCTTTCTTTGCCATAAAAACGCTTTCATTCTGTTTCGTTATTTTATTAAATCGGCGTTGTTTGTAACGTTTATTATGTGAATTGCAGCTGGTACCGCTACGTCTCAATTCTCATTATGTATATCGTATTTAAAATGCAAGTAAATTCTATTATTATTATAAAATAATTAGTTTGTTACCAATAATTTATAATTATAATTTCATCTTTCATTCGTCATCATTATTAATTTGTTAAATAAATTGCGTAAATACGAAATTGCCACAGTTGAGAGCTTCAATTATATAAGTAACACAATGCGAACAATTTTACTGCAACTGTCCCTATTCATTAGGTACCTAAATTTAAATTTTACACATTTCAAACAGCGAATCAAATTTCTACCAACAATGCATAATTAGTTTATTTATCCACCATATTTTAAAATAAATTTCTAACAATTACTTCAGTAAATTATTAATAACAGAACTCGCGACCCAGAAAAAAATTTCAAGTAAGATCATACTAAGAACATAAGAAATATTTAAAAAATTGTATTTGTCAAAAAAATTTTTTTACAATTATTTAGTAAAGGTACAAAAATTTTATAACATTTTTCTCTGGGGCGCGAATTCTGGCGCACCTGTATATAGGATAAACCATTTAGTTTAGTTCATTTGAACTCGTGTTTCAAACGTTCGGCTTGAAGGAGGTTCTAAGAGCTATACTGAAAGCACTTAGTTTTGTTTTTTGGTGTGTTACAAGGAATGTGTCTGTTACAAGGTAATACAACAATTGTAGAATTAATAAAAATTAATACATTTTTCGACCTTAGTAATATTAAAAACCACAACTGGAACAATAAATAAATACGAACCAAGGAATTTAATTGGCGTAATTGCAGCGTGTATGAAATCGTGATATTCTAAACATTAAATTAGTTATAAATTATAGAACACTTTGTTTAAATCTTTCTTGATATTGAATTAGCATAACTCTTGAGAATGGATAATAACAGTTCGTGCGATCTTGTTTTATATTTTTTTTTCATATAATTGGAAGTGAATTATTTGCGGAATTTGAAGTAATACCGGAAATATAGTAAACAGCAAAAAAGCAGCTATTTTTAAATATCCTACAATGTAATTATAATCAACTAAAAATTATTTTAATAACACACTATATTGCGCTTGAGTAATAATAATTGCAAACTTCAGCGATCAATTCCGATTAAAAACAGATTAATTATGAAATTTTTACGTCGTATTTCACAAAAAGCTTCTTCTGGTGTTGTCGCTTCCCACTTGCCATCGTTGGCTTGAACCCTCTTTGTGAGTTTCCTTTAATTACACCACTGGTGGTTACAGACCTATTTGCAATTCTGCTGATAATAGGCAAATTTCAGCTTTCATTGTTTTAAACCTTCCCACTGATAATAAAAACAACTAACACGAACTTTTCTGCCGGTAGTAAGGCGCTTCCCAACTTGCAACAATTAAAACATAGAGTCTCGTTAGGATAAAATGCCCCAATGCAAACGTCATAACATGTTATTACATACGCCACACTATCTTTCATAATACACATTTGTTTTACATGAAAAGTACTACTGCGAGAAGGCATGAATACGAAAGTACAGCATAAAATATATAATTTAAAACACTAGTGTTCTGTTTGTTTTAAATTAAAGCCAACAAACTGATATAATTTTAAAAAATGTAAACACTAGTAGACAGCTTTAGCTAACCTGTAATTTATAGTCAGAATTTTATTGTTTAAGGCTATTTACAATTCACGACACAGGTGTTTAAACACTGTAAAGACTAATAAATTTAACTACACTGGAATAAAGAAGTTGTAGATAGACAACTACACTAGGGAGTGCCTATACGACAATCAAACTTTTTATAGATAAATGACGTTGTAAATTACGGCACTATAACAGAACTGCATAAACAGTTTGTTAGTATTCTTGTAACGTAATATTTATTATAGGCAAATTAAATTAATTAATGAAATTAATTAATTTTTTAAGTTATTTGACATTTGCATAAAATACGATATTGTTGTATTTCGAAGTTGTTATTGCTGTTAATTATGGCTTTTTTGTTTTATCAATTTACTTATTTATAATTAGAGACTAAGTATTATTGATGCACATCTGAATCTGAACAAAACAGTTACATTTCAAATACAAATGTCCCAAAAACTATCTGCATATAAAAATTGTGGTGAAAAATGGATGGCTGCACCTGCTGCAATTGGAAACTCATGCTTTGAGTGGTGTAAAATCAATAACATTTCAGCTTTTAGTGAAATAAAATAATATGTAATTTAAAATTCAACTGTCGCCGATATAATTTAATAAAAATTACCTGAAATTTTACCGAATAGAACATAAAGATACTTTAACAATAAAAAAGTAAAAACAAAATCTGCCTCAACATCATTACTGCAGGTAAACAAGTTTTTTGTGACACGCATGTTCTTCACTTTCATGAATGAAATTAGTTAGCTACTAGCTTTACTCACTCATTAATTACCGGATGCAGCCGAAGATAATTCGTTTATGAGGTTTCTGCATTTTCTGAAATAAAAACCTTCTAGTGTTGGTGCATCAGACAGGATGTTTAAATGCATCACAACCAACATCAGTAATGATATAACGCCAGTTTATAATGTATGTACGATGGTGCATCTGTACAGTAATTAATTATCAATTAAAACTTGTTTATTTTGTTGTCGATATCAGATTGTAATTGTTAGTTTAATCATTAAGATTTAATTAAAACCCGTCTGAAGGACCAACACAAGCATCACATTTTCCAAGAATGATTTTAGTGTGCAATTTACAAATGTTGCTCGTGAGTGGATTAAAGGATAACCTTTACTTACCTTAACTAATTGACATAGCAGCACATACGTTTTGTGTTAAATAGTTTAAACAAACTAATTGAATTAAATAATCAGTAGAAAGGAAAAACCTTTGCTTCGATTTATGCCATCCATTTGTCCTCACTCGTATTGTTGCCGTTAGACTATAAAACATTTTTACGACATTGCGCTTGAACGAACAAAATAAATGAATGTTGCGTTATTTTATTCTAACTAGATTGATGTTTTGCCTTTTAGATTATAGTTAGATAATTAAAAATCATTTCTGAGCTGTATGTAGGTATGTACATACAGAATAAGCGTAAAATCTACATCGACCTCACAGCCTGCGAAAATCCCGACTCGAACGTCACGCAATAATCGAGATTGGATTTGCAGCAAACACCTAGATTTTGTGTACTCACATCACCTCAAAACATTCAATATTAGACATAACTAGATATCTATCTATTCCTCCAAGGAATAGTTAAATCTGATTTACTGAAACAGATCCACCTCTACTTAATGGTGATCAACCGAGTATACTTAGGAATTACAGACCATTGTAAAAGTTTTATTGCTTGCGCTTAAATTGAAAATAAATTTGGTGTGTAGGTTTTTAGAATAATAGACAATAGTAGAGGCAAGTTGTGTATTTAAAACAATTTTATAAAAGTGATTGCTGGTTAGATACACATAGATCAAAATAACTGTCAAGCTATAATAACAATTTTCACACTAGATGTCTTAAATACGTTTCAAGTTGGATGTTTTATACAGTATGCCGCGCTTTTGAAAATAAATACTCGCGTTTTACGGTAATGAATGAAAACGAATTATTTCGAACACAGTTTTAATTATTTGTAATTGAAGTTGTAATTATATTTGCATGTACTTGTACATACATACCTACACTGTTTTGAATTTTGCTTACTTATCTTTAATAATTTGTTGGTGTATTCTTTCTTTGTTTTGTATTTTAATTTTAGTTGTTGAAACTTTAAAGTAACATAAGAACTTTATACAGCGACTTATTAAAAAGACTTTAAGTTAAAGTTTTAATATTTTATTGTGT